>NW_012267428.1:1268560-1302083 GCF_000151885.1 Dipodomys ordii | reverse complement strand
AGGCTCACAGACTTTCCTGCCTGGGCTGGCTTTGAACTCCGATCTTCAGATCTCAGTCTCCTGAGTAGCTAGGATTACAGGCATGAGCCACCGACACCCTGCCAGCACAAGGTTTTAAAGGATGTTGCAAAGAGCAGAAGTGCCAGGACAGAGGGCCCAGCCCAAGGACAAGATGGAGTAGAGGGATGAAGGGTATGTGGAAATAAGACATCCAGTTGGGAAACTCAAGGTCTTGTACTCTTGCTTGTTGTTTTTGTTTTTTCCACTCAAACTGGTGCTCTACCACTTGAACCACACCTATATTTCCCAGTTTTTGCTGGTTAACTGGACATAAGAGTCTCATGAACTTTTCTGTCTTCGCTGGCTTCAAACTATGATCCTCAGATTGCTCCTAAGTAGCTAGGATTGCAGGCATAATCCACTGGTACCCTGCTCTTTACCCCCATTTACTTCAATTTAAGTTTTATCAAATTTTTATCTGAATATATCACCCTTCATTATCCCATTTTGATTTTTTTGATAGCATTTGAAAACCCTCTCTTCATGTATCAAATGAATGGTAGCATCAAAGAATCTATCAATGTCACACTGGCTGACTCTTATGGCAGTAAAGGACATCAGTAAGATTTGGAGTATCCAAGTACTAAAATACCAAAATCCCTCCAGGTAAGCCAAATCTTCCCCACACATCACCTGCAAACCAAGGTCTGTTCACTACCATCAAGATGAAAATAATTAAAAGCATGACCACCGTTTCTCCTTCCCGTAGTCTAAAATGTGGGTTTCTTATATATGGCTTCACCTTCTCTTCTGGGACCATCTGAAGAGGAGCAACCTGTAGCCTGTGCATAGAGTTTGGGAGGATCTTGAAAAGTGTGGCCTGAGACCTGAGGATTTTGTGACTCTGGGGTCATTCTTTGTGGCTGTGATGGGGAGCAGGAAGCTGGCATGCACACATAGGCCTGTGGTACACAGGTGTCTTGTCCCTCTTCAGCCTTCTGATGATCCACAGCAAACATGAGCATGCCACAAACATGCCTGCAGGTGGCTCTGTCACCTCAACCCTCACTGGACTGAAAAATGCCTTCACAAGGCCACATGGGGTGGCTCTTCATAATGTCTATTGTGAGAAGTCTTCTTGCACAGAACTGTTTAGAGGCTAGTCGATCAGGTTTGTAGCTGAGAGGGATGCCCTTTAGTGAAAACAGACACAAGTGTACATCTGAGTGCAAGTGTGCATGTGAGGCAGTGTGTATGTGTGTACCTGTGTGTACATAGGAACACACATTGCTATACTGGAGAGGAAGCTGGAAAGGAAAGACAAGCACAGATTTTCATGCACATCCTTCCAGATGTGTGCACATCACTGCCCACACAGACACACACTCATGCACTTTGTTTTGTTTTGATGCCAGTACTAGGGCTTGAACTCTGGGCCTTGCACTGTTGCTTAGCTTTTTTTTTTAACTCAAGACTGAGCCACAACTCTCTTCACTTCCAGCTTTTGGGTGATTAATTGGAGATAAGTTTCTTGGATTTGTCTGTCTGGGCTGGCTTCAAAACATGATCCTCAGATCTCAACCTTCTGAGTAGCTAAGATTACAGATGTGAACCAACACACACACACACACACACACACACACACACACACACACACACATTTTGACACAGCCTATGTTTCTATACATGGTTCTAAATCACTATTTTGTCAGATACTCCAGCCCACTTTGACTAGTGGCTCTCATAAAATCCTGTGGGGGAGCTTTGCTTTGTTACTTAGTTGGTAGTTTTTTTGTGAGGGTGGGTACTAGGATTTGAACTCAGGGTGTTATGTTTGCTAGGCAGGTACTCTACCACTTGAACCATGCCTCTAGCCTACTTGGGTAGCTTTTGAAAATGTCAGTGTCCAAGTCACACACCAGACAAATATACTAGAAATTCTAGAGATGGGGCTCTAGTATTCACCCATTATAACCTCCTTAGGTGGTTCCAACAGCCAGTGAGGGCCAGGTACTTGTTACATTGAAGACCCTTCTGCTACTCTTCTTGCCCTCATATTGGCTCTTGCCAGCAAAGCTCTTCCTTCCTAGCATCCCCACGGAGAGTTTAGTTCTTTCTTGCCTGAGGCTTGCAACCACACCTGAGCCATCTAATGGTAGCATAATTACTTGCTTGTTGTCTAAATAGAAGCATGAGCTCAGAGAAGACAGTCTCTACACGGGCTCTATCTGTTTCCTTTGCAGAGCATCCACAGATGCTTCAGAAGGAAAGGGACGAAGATGACAGAGGTTATGATAGCAGAGGGGTGGGAGGTGGAGGCTATGTAAGTTTCTGGGTGTTGAGGCAGTATGATGAAGATGCCTTCACCCTTTATAGAGAGGTTCCTCTTACATCTACAATGTGGCCCAATGTGGCCCTGGTTGGTCTCTATCTCCTGCTCCTCTCGAAGTGCCACCAGGATCTCAGGCTCAGAGAGAGTGCTGAATGGCCGCATGACCTGTGCCTGAGTCCCAGGGTGGCTGACCTTTCCCATCGCAAGCCCTGTCCAACCTGCTTCCAGGACACCTCTGCTCTGAGGAGTACCCAGAGCAGTCTCCCCCCATCCCCCTGCTTCTGTGCTCACCCAGGGATCCAGGGCCAGGCACTACCTTGGTCATTGATGGAGAGCCATAGCTGAGAACGACCAGAGAACAGCAAGCGGCTCCCTGAAGCTAGCTCCACTTAACAGAAACCCCAGGTCCAGACAACACAGGCATCCGGGGGCAGGACCAAAGGGCAATCTGAGTTTCTGGTCTCTATCATTGACCGCTGCCTTCCTTGGGCAGCCTGTCCCTAAAGCCCCAACACTCCTTCCTCCCCCTTCCATCCCTCTCTCTCCCTGTGCTGTTTTTGTGCCAGTACTAGGGCTGGAACTCAAGGCCTCAATGTCTTCACTGATCTTTTTGCCCACGGCTGGAGCTCTACCACTTGAGTCATGCCTCCACTTCACCTTTCCTATTTCTTATTACATTCGCTGCCCACATCCCTGTGGGCTTTTACTGTCCCTATTCTAGACAGGCCCGCTGAGGTAAAGGTGTGGTAAGTCCACACAAGGATTTTGGTTGGAAATGCAAACAGACCTAGAAAGGGTTTGATTGCTCAGGACATGGAGTGAGGCCATCCTATTTCAAGAACTGGCCAGCTCAGGAGTTCATACATGTAATCTGAGCTGGAGGGGAAGCTGACATCAGGAAGATTGGAGTTTGAGACCAGTCATGTAAAAAGTTGGAGAAACTCCCACCTTAAAACAATGAAAAGGGGCTGGGAAGGTGGCTCAGTGGTAGAGCGCTTGCCTTGCATGCCCGAGGCCCTGAGTTCGATTCCTCAGCACCACATAAGCAAAAAGAAAAAAGCCGGAAGTGGCGCTGTGGCTCAAGTGGTAGAGCGCTAGCCTTGAGCTCATGCCCGAGGCCCTGAGTTCGATTCCTCAGCACCACATAAGCAAAAAGAAAAAAGCCGGAAGTGGCGCTGTGGCTCAAGTGGTAGAGCGCTAGCCTTGAGCTGAAGAGCTGAGGGACAGTGCCCAGGCCCAGAGTTTGGGCCCCACGACCGGACCCAAAAAAAAAAAAAAAATGAAAAGCTGGGTATGTGGTATACACGTGTCATCCAGCTGTGTAAGAAGCATCAATAGGACCAAAATCTGGGGTGGTTGAAGGCAAAAAGCAAGATCCTATTTACAAAACTAAACCAAAAAAGGCTGGAGGCACGGCTCAAGCGGGTAGAGAACTTCCCTAGCAAGTGTAAGGCCCATTATTGCTTCCTCCTACCCCCCTACCTCCCCAAAAAAACAAAAACAAAAACAAAACCTGGCTCTGTCACTCTCCAGCCTTGTCTCCTTGGGGCCTCATTGTCTGGATGGTAGGATTAACAATAATAGGACCCTCAACCTCTAGATAAACACCAGCCTCCTTCTTTAAAACTCCCCAGCCAATGATCAGTCGAAGTGCTGGTCACACATCAAGTCTATTCAACACAAGCATTTTCTTTACATGTTGGGACTTTTACTTCAATTTGAAGCAGATGGTTGAGCACAGATGTGAACAGCTTTGGCCTCTGGAGTACAAGGAAGGAGCAGGCCTTGGTTTTGAACATGCCCCTCCCCCACATACTGGCCCATTTCCCTGGTCCCTTCCTCCCTCTGCCCTTCTACCCATCCAGCCATAGACCACTGGCCTCCAGCAGGGTACCATCTTGTCTGCCCAATTCCAACAGCTGAGGGGGAACACTGGGGAGAGGCAGCTGATAGGGGCTGAGCTCTGGAGCAAAGGTCTTTGGGTAGGTTGCCTTGGGACAAGTCCCTCAGTGAGGTGTGGGGGGAATATTGCTTCTTTCCCCTCTTACTCCCTTCTCTGATACTCAAGGCCCAAGTAAGAGCCTGAGCCCCAGGAACATAAAGAATCAGAGTTAAACACTTAGGCAGCCAGGTACCCTCCACCCAACCTCCTTCTCATGGTCCCAAGAAGGCTTGTCATGTATCCATACAGCTTGGGGTCCAGTCGTGGACACAATGCTGGATTAGAGGACCAAGTGCTTCTGGACCAAATTTCCATTCCTTGTATGAGTTCCAGGTGAAGGTACTGGCTCATCTTTGGCTTGAGATGGGACGTGGACAACAGGCAAAAAAGAATTCATGGAGCAATGGCGTGGCTTTTCACTGTTGGGTTTTATCCCCCCATTTTGTTTAGTGTCTCTGTAGAATCTTTGGCAATAAACTTCTGCAGCTGAGCACTGCCTCCCCACCAGGCAGAGCCTGAAGTACAAAATAACCACAGAGTGACTGGGTAAGGGAAGGAGGCGGAGAGGGAGGCAGGCTGCTGCTGTCCTTGAAGACCCTGAGAGGCAGTAGGTGGACTGAGCATCTGGCAGCATCTTGGAGAAGACAACGAGGCAGGCTGGTTTGGCAGGCTCACCGTCTCCTCAAGCCTGGCTAGGAAGTGACCCACAGCAGTGTCCTTGGTCTTGCCCATCACGTGTCATTCCTGAAAGAAATGAGCAACCATCAGAAAGAAGCGCCCTCTAGTCATCCTGACACCAAGTGGGCACCCCCAGAATGTCCTCTCACATGATCCCCACAGCTCCTGCCCCGGAAGGGCCATCACACTTGTGGACCTGGGGCAGGAGAGTGCACCTTGTGGGGCACAGTAAACCAATAGAGCCAGATTTGAATCCAGGACTGGATACCCCCCAAAGCCCACACTGTCCCTTTCCTCCACACCTCTGCACTTAGAGCCCCTGCTGTCTGGTTGGCTTGTGAGGAGGGACCCAGGGTACTGACACCATGATCCACAGGGATCCCAGTCAGGCTCAGCCCCATCTGGGGGGAGGGGGGAACTCCTCTTCAGGCTAGTTGGCCCCCCACTGGAGTGGCTGTCCATGGTACCTCTTCTCCCACACAGTTTGGAAAGGAACATTATACCAGGAGGCCCAAGGTGCACTCTATATGCAGCCCCTCAGCTGCCAGCAAGGTGACCTGATACAAGTCACTTAACTTCTCTGAGCCTCAGTTTCCCCATCTGCCTAAGCAGATCAGTCATTTCCAAACTTCCTTCTAAGCAGTAGAAATCAAGTGTGACCTGTGGAATGCTGACCCAACAAACAGATTAACCCTTCTGTCCTTTTGGGTGATCAGAGGGTGAGGGGGACAGGGACAGAGAAGGACTGAGTTCTATTGTGCTTTCTCCACTGGTGACATGGAGACATCCCGAGAACCTGAGAGTTAAGGGAACAGTTTGGAAATTGCTGGATAAGACCACCTTAAAGTCTGTAGAAACCCTGACCTGCTGCATCTGTATTGGCAGTTGAACTTGACGCTCATCTGGAGAAAACTGATCAGAGGAGGTACCTTGCTTCCAAGAATGGGCAGGAGGAAGGGAAGAAAGTTCATGGGTCCTGTTTGGGCAATGACCCTCTGGGGAAGGTCAAAGCTAGTAGGATGGGGTGGTGGTGTCCAAGTCCACCTGGAATGTGGACAAAAATACACAGGCTCCCTCGGACCAACACACTCCCAAATAAAGTGACTGCACATCCTTCTCTCTGTCCTGCAACAACCCTGAACTTAACTTCTTGTTAAGGCAAAACATCTGTCAGGAAGATCAGACATGCCAGAGTGTTTCCTCACATCCCATCTCAAGGTAATTGGTTGTGAGCACAGAGAGTAGGTGCTAAAAGCTGGCGGCAGCAGGATTTGAATCCAGAACGGCAGTGTTTCTTCTACCACACAGTGGCTGCCCCGGGTGAAGTGAGGCTTGGGGAACAGGAAGCAGCCAAACCATGAGGCTAGAGGGCTGCTAACCACAGGCCTTGGTGTGTCTTAGAGGCCAAAGGCGCCAGTAGAAGCTCAGCCAAGATGTGGTCCAAGATCCAATAGGCTGGGCCAGGCTAGAAGCAGGGTCCAAGCCCGATGAAGGCTCAGGGCCAGGGGTAGGGAAGCTGTCCAGCTAATGGTGGCTTAGTGGGGAGAAAAGGAAAAGTGAGAGGCGGGCAGGGTCTTGATGTGGTAAATCCTCGGCTCACATTCTCCCAGTCCACTGTGCTTGGCTGGCCCCAGCAGGAATCTGCTTTTTGTTACTGAGTCTGCAGAGGAGGATTAAGAAGCGGAAAGGAAACCCGTGGGGATGGCACTGGGTCTGTGGTTCACAGGGTGATTTACAGACCCCCGTCATCCCGGCGCTGGCCGCCTGGGCGGGCCCTGCCATGGACCGGGCCTTGAGCTTTTTTCTTCTCCAGCCTGCCTGTGGTTTGGGGAACTTGTGGAAGGCCGGAGCCATCCTCCTGGCCACACTGTGAAGGTGGCTGGGGCAGCCTAGGCCAGCAGCAAGGCCTGTTAGATCTCAGACCCTGCTCAACCACAACTGCCACCCACTTGTCAGGAGACTGGGCTTCAATTCTTGATCCCACCTTTTCTCCTGGGTCTACATTCCACTTGCATGCCCATCACTCACCTCCTCCCAGGAATTCCAGCACATGCACATCCAGCCAGGGAAGCTCATGTCCAGGAAGGCTCAATGAGAAAAGCATGGGAAGGCCTCGGCCAGCAGGACATTTTCTACAGTTACATGGCTGTGTGGCTTTGGGTAATCCTCTCCCTCTCTGTGCATTAATTCCTTCTCACTTATAGTATAAATGGATTTGCATTCCCCAAAGCATTCTGCAGGACTAACCAGTTAAGAGTATAGCAGGAGTTTGGGCAACACCATAGATTGTTTTGGAATGTATATTAACAAATAAAGGCTCCAAAAAGTTCTGCAGTAGCCAAGTACTAGTGACAAATGCCTATAATCCTAGCTACACAGGAGAGTAAGATCTGAGGGTCATGGTTTGAAGCCAGCCCAGGCAGGCTGGGTATTTCCAATTACCCATCAAAAAGCCAGAAGTAGAGATATGTATGGTTCAAGTGGTTAGGCACTAGCTTCGAGCAAAACAAGCTAAGAGACAGCACTCAAGCCTTGAGTTCAAGTCTCAACACACACACACACACACACACACACAGGTCCTACAGTAAAAAAAAAAAAAATTCACGTGACTTTGTTTACCCAGTCTTCTCACAGCAGATTTGACCATATTGTTTTGACAGTTTCATGAGTAGAAACACTCTTGACCGCTGATAATGCTGTAAAAAGGCATTATTACCAAGAGCTCGGAGGAAGGTTTCAAGACATCTGTGACACTCAAGAAGAACTTTCCGAAGGTACCCCAGCCTTACTGGCTGCTTGTACATGGTTGCTGCTTTTCCACTGAGGAGCCATGGACAGCTATGAGCATCCAGACTCCAAGGCCCAGGAGAGGAAGCTGATTAGTCCAACCATGGCCAATTCCTTCCTTTAGACCAATCTGCTGTGGCTAAGGGTTAGGAAACAAACCAATGCCACGGCCTCTTATTTGCATAATTGCAAATATAGGGTGAATAAACACTCCCCATGTGACAGCCACACATGCCTCTGTCCACAGCACCACTTCCCTGTAGATCCACATGCATCGTACTCACAAAAGTTGAACTCTCCTGTGTAACTGTTTAAAGATAACAACAACGACAACAACAGAATGCCAGTCCTGAGGTTAGGCCTGCTCTGTTCACTATTACAGCCTCTGCACTCTAGCAGAGTGCCTGGCTCACAGCAGCATCTCAATAAATACTTGTTGAGCTTTGCAGTAGCAGACATCTAATTGACTATGGCTTACACCTATCATGGGAAATGCTTTCCGTTTCCAATGGAACACTAAGCACTTTTGTAAACATGTCTGGACTTTCTGGGAATTCCTGCTGATGGGAGTGAACTCTAGAACAAACTCCATTGTTTTGCTTTTGTTCCCTTCCAGCTTATTTCTGATGCACTCTGCCTTGATTATGCTGGGTCTTGTGAGGTAATTTTACCACCTTGGGAGCATTTAAAAAACAATTTTAATCTGTGTCATGTTGCCTTTTAAATTAACTGTTGGTCTATAATTTCCACTTAATCACTTTTCACTATTGCCAAGTTATACCTTTTTCTATATTTAAGTAATTTTATACAGCTTTCTATGTGAAGGGGAAAAAAATAACAAGTTTCAGATCCTGACAGACTTATTTAATTGGTCTATCCTAAAAAGAGCAGTCAGATTTCCAAAGCTGTTTTAAAACTAAAATATGGGGGCTGGGAAGGTGGTTCAGGCCTTGCATACATGAAGTCCTGGGCTCAATTCCTCAGCACCACATAAGCAGAAAAAGCTGTAAGTGCACTGAGGCTCAAGTGGTAGAGCACTAGCCTTGAGCTGAAGAGCTGAGGGACAGCACCCAGGCCCAGAGTTCAGGCCTCACAATCAACAACAATAAAAAAAAAAAAAAAGCAAAAACAAAAACTGCCAGGCGCCGGTGGCTCACTCCTGTAATCCTAGCTATTGAGGAGCTGAGACCTGAGGATCATGGTTCAAAGCCAGCCTGGGCAGGAAAGTCCATGAGACTCTTATCTCCAATAAACTACTAGAAAAACGGAAGTGGTACTGTGGCTCAAGTGGTAGAATACTCGCCTTGAGCTGAAGAGCTGAGGGACAGAGCCCAAGCCTAGAGTTTAAGCCCTGTGACCAGCAAAACAAACAAAACTAAAATATGATATTATAGTATAAAATATGGCATTATAGTAGAAAGAATGTGGAAGAGATACCATACAAGAGCAACACTATTTTGGGGGGAGGGGAGGGTCAGGGGTTGGTTGTGGGGCTTGAACTCAGGGCCTAAGCTCTTTTTGCTCAAGGCTAGCCATCTACCACTTTGAACCACAGGACCATTTCTGGTTTTTGAGTGGTTAATTGGAGATAAGAGTCTCACAGGGACTTTTCTGCCTTGGCTGGCTTTGAACGGCAATCCTCAGATCTCAGCTTCCTGAGTAGCTAGGATTACAAGCATGAACCACTGGCACCCAACTAAGAACCATGCTATTGAGGGTTATTTTTCCTTCTATACCAAATGTGTGCTAGAATGGCAGGTTGTGTTGGCTCTGAATGCTGCTTCTTTCCCCAACCAAACCTTTGTTTCCTCATCTTAACAATGGGCCAACAATAGTACCTATGTTCTAGGTCAGTTGAGTTAGTGAAGCTGAAACCTTCTGGTGTGTGTCCCCATAGTCACGTCAGGCCCTCAATTTAACTAACTGGTTTTGCTAACTGGTTTGGTGGTTGCTTTGCCAATCCTGGGGCTTAAACTCAGTCTGGGCACTGTCCTGGAGCTTTTTGGCTCAAGTCTAGTTGTTCTACCACTTGGGCCACATCTCTACTTCTGGCTTTTTGCTGGTTAAATGTAGATAAGAGTCTCACAGACTTTCTTTCCCTGGCTGGCTTTGAACCATGATCCTCAGATATCAGCCTTTTGAGTAGCTAGGGCACTAGGTACCTGGCTGACTGACTGGTGTTTGAAAACCTCAAGTGGCCTCACAGGCTGAAAATACCTCAAAACGTTACTGGAAAGAGTCACTTTGAAAGAAATGTTATATATTGATCAATTTGCGTTCCACCAATTCTTAAAAACAAAACAAAAACAGAGTTTGAAAACTTACATATATAGTGTCCTATTTTGTTTAGCTTCCTGAGTGCTGGGGTTTCAGGCATGTGCTATCCCATCCAGTTTGCAAATGCAGTTTTCAGATAAAAAAACACCTCCAGTACTCACTCCCTTTATCCTTAGGCCCCGCCACTAGCTAGATCTAAAGTCAATTGTGGGATCCCGGTGGGCTGGGGACAGCTCTCATCAGGGCTCACTGTCACCTTATCTATCAGTGACACCACAAAAGCAGCTGCCAGCTCACTAGCGCATTGTCAAGGCTGAGATAAGAGAAATGATTTTTTTTTTACCCCCGACACAATCCATGCCCACCCACACACACAGGTGCACCTCTGTGCAATAGAGCTCAGTGGTTAAAAATGTACCAGTCACAGCATCAGAATGAGTCCATGTAAATTCTGACCTCCCCATTCTACTGGCTATGTGACATTGAACACGTTATTTAACATCTCTGTGACTCTGTTTCTTTATCTATTAAATGGTAATAACAGTATCTACAGCAAGAAGTTGTTTGGACCTGTTTGGAAGCTATATGTCAGTGTGTGTGTGTGTGTGTGTGTGTGTGTGTGTGTCCTGCCTCTTTATTTTCTCATCAGCAACTTGATAGGAACTGTATCTCCAGATCACCATGGCTGTCCTCAGTAGGGGACAGAAGAACTATCTATTTTATCAAGTATTTTTATTGTTATTAAAAAGGTGATATACAGAAGGGTTACTGTCATAAGTCAGGTAAAGAATACATTTCTTTCTGGACAATATCACCCCTTCCTTTGCTCTCTCCCAGTTTCCCCCCCCCATCCCCACTCACAAGTTGTACAGTTCATTTTCAACACAGTGTCCAGTGAGTACCACTGCTGCATTTGTTCACCCTTGAACTGTCCACTTGATATCTGAAAATCCTCACTTCCTCATGCTTCTATTCTTTCAGTCCTTGGGCAAATGTTTACTCTGTGGTTAGATCTGGGATCCCCCAACAGACATGAAGGTTGCTTCTTCCAGTTCTGACATCCCTGGACGAGCCCCTTCACAGAAACAAACTTTTCTAGGGAAAGGCAGCCCCATGGGTTCTCTGCTGATGCAGCTCAGATGGGCCTTTCCCAGTAGTTCTCAGCCACACATGGCTGGTTGAACTTCAGATTCCTCTTGGCTACTCAAGGTCAAGATGTGACTATCACAGTTTTCATGGGGCTCCAAGGTCGTTGAGGCTTCAGGGCTTGTGTTTCTTAGCTCTTTATTGTATTTCTGCATCCTTACCTGGAATAAGGCTACTGACTATGCTCTGACCTGCTGCCTGCGCTAGCCTCATGTGGACAGGTTGCAGACAACTGGAGGAGAGCGAATCTGCTCCAATCCCAGACACCTACATGTACATTGATGGGGTCAGCTCCTCTGGTCTGGATTTTCTGTTCATTGTGTTTGTCACTTAGCTCTGAGACCCAAAGAGTAGAGTGGAATGTTTGTCTGCTTTGTTTTCCAAAGTGACCCTGCACCTAGAACAGTATCTTCTTTTTTTTTTTTTTTTTGTGGTTAGCTCGAGTTAAGAGTCTCACAGACTTTCCCACCCAGGCTGGCTTGTAGCCTCACACTCTTAAGATATCTCAGCCTCCTGAGTAGCCAGGATTACAGATGTAAGCCACTGGCACCAGAGATTGAGTCTCATATAAAGGTGCAGGGCCCTTTGGGTCTTTTCCTACTCATGGACATAATAAGATTGTACAAGTGAGCAATCACTGTGTACAGGGATGGAGAAAAGGCAGGTCACACTTCGCGAATCACTGCACTGGCTGCTTGTCCACTTGTGCTTGTCCCTGGTGAAGAGGACAAGTATCAGCAGAACAAGGTGGAAAGTGCTGCTGTTGTGGAGGGAGGGTGACTTGCAGCAATGCCAGGCCACTGCTTCTGGAAGGTTCCAAGTAGCTTCCTCCCTAGAGCTGCTCCCCATATACCTCACTGCCTAGCCCTGCCCTGTCACACTCACAGACCACTCTAAAGGCCCTTGAGCCCTGGGGGAGCAAAATTAGAAAGTCTTGAATACCACCTACTGCCTTCTGGTATGACCCCCTTCCCGTGTGCACTAGAAAATGCCTGCTATATCAAAAGCCTTTCAGATCCTGACAGATGGTGTCTATGACACCCAGCATACCTATGCATGGTATGCCTGTGTGTGTGCACACGCACATGTGCATGTGTATGTGCTCGCGTTCACGCGCGCACCACACACACACACACACATACAGTGCAAACGCAGGCAGCAGAGAGAGACCCTGGATGCTGTGTCTGGCCACAGAATCAAGCCCCTGGTGAGCAGCCTAGCCTTATATCCATTTTCTTGGCCACAATGTGAGGAGGGGACTCTTGGGTCCTTCTGTCCACCTTCCCGATGGACTAATATGACCTCTGGGAAACCCTCTTACCATCTAGAGCTTCCAGTCGACAAAACCCTTTATAGCCATGTCGTTGAGCCTCTCCACCCCAGGCAGTGTGTCTGCATCTTGGGAGAAAGTGCCTTTCTGGGCTGAGATTCAGAGTCCTGTCCCCTGACCTCATGCTACCGGGCAGCCCCTCAGCTCACAGTCTCAGCTTTGACAAAGAGGGGACAGAGAACAGGCAGCCTGGAGGTGGAGCTTACCCAGGCCCCACCCAGCTCCGTCCAGTTCTAGATGACTTCATTTCACATGCATGTAAAAATGGAGAATCCATGGTGCCGGGAAGGTGGCTCAGTGGTAGAGTGTTTGCCTTGCATGCATGAGGCCCTGGGTTCGATTCCTCAGCACCACATAAGCAGAAAAAGCCGGAAGTGGCGCTGTGGCTCAAGTGGTAGAGCGCTAGCCTTGAGCTGAAGAGCTGAGGGACAGCGCCCAGGCCCAGAGTTCTGGCCCCATGACTGGCAAAAAAAAAAAAAAAAAAGGAGAATCCAGGAGGTTTCTGTCGGATTGAAGAGAATAACAGGCATGACAGGCTCTGTAAGTGTGAAGTGCTGTATGCAGGGATGCAGCCTAGTTGCCTTCGCTCTATGGAATCCCAAGGCCACGGGCTGAAACAAGGCTAGTGGCACTGGCTGTGCAGACTGTGGCAAGAGTTACATGAACACATGACACTGGTTGGCTCCCCAGGGAGGAAGCCTCCAGGGTGAGCTATGTGGCTGTTACTGACAGACCCTGACATTCTTTTTCAGGTTCAAGGAGAATATCCCTCCTTTAGGGAGGGTAGGAGCTATCTGGGGAGGTCTGACTTTCTTGGAGAGAAGAAATTCATTTCCTAGAGTGGCCCCCACCCTAAACAGGTACAGCTTGGGGATGAAATGGTTGGTGCTATAGCAGCCACTATACAGTCATGAGGCAGAGAGGAAAAGAGGTCTGGAGACTTGAAACAGCTACTTCCCTTCATAATTCTTTTCTTGGTAGTACTGGGGTTTGAACTTGGTTCTTATCATTGGTAGGCAGGCACTCTACCACTTGACCTACTGAACCATGCCTTCAGCCTTTTCCACTTGTATTCTTTTTCAAGTAGAGTCTCACTTTTTCCATGGTCCAACCTAGGTTGAGACAGTCCTATTTCCATTTCCCTCGTAGTGAGAATGACAGGTATACACCATCCCATCCAGATTTTATTGGTTGAGATAGAGTCTCATGAACTTTTTTTTTAAGGACTTCAATCCTTCCGATCTCTGCCTCCCAGGAGTTAGGATTACAGGCATGAGCCAAACTTCTCAACTAGGAGCAATATGGGGCCCTGTTCATTTCAGCTGCTTCTCAAGAACATTTGAAATGTAAAGCTTTCCTTTCTAAATCAGGGCAACAAGAGTACAAGCCAGGAGAGCCCGGGACCTTTGGTATAGCTGTGTCCTGAAGCTCTTGATGAACCTCAGGACAGAAAGTCATCCCTCGCTGAGTGGGTGGCCGTGGAGGGAATGAGGAGATGGAACAGAAGCAGGCAGGGACCCAGCGTCTCCATAGAGAGGCTGACACCATGCAAAAGCGTACAGCGTGGTGTAATGGGATATTCTGTGCCATACAACAGGTCATCTGAAATCCTCACTGTCATGTGAGACGTGATCTCCCACAGATCGTACAACAGGGCATCCCGGTGGCATCATAGCATAGCATAAACTACTGCCCTGGACCACAAACACCCCTGTGCTGAGAACACGTGGTGGTCCTGCTACAGCTGGGGTAAGGTTCAGGGAGGGTTTCCAGAATGGGCAGGACTGAGCCAGGCAGATGGACAAAGAGACTGGAGAAGGGCAGCCCAGCCCGGGCTCCTCCTGGACCCAAAGAGGTGTGAGGAAGTCAGCAAAGCCTGCCCTTCTCTCCTTTCATTCCAGGGCTCCAGAACCCCACAGCCTGGGAGAGGCCACTTGGTGACTGATCCCAGGAGGTGCCCAGATTCCAGGCAGACATGTCCCAGAAGCCTTTGGTAGCAGTGGCAGCAGCCAGTTCTTTAAAAAGACTACATGTCATGCTGCAATCAGCTGTGGGCCCAGGCACCGGAGTGTTTATGGTTGTGACTCTGGAAGAGCAAAGCCCCCTCTCAGAGTTACCTTCCGATGAGCTGATAGGGGTCTCTCATCCCATCAGCTCCCCTACCACCCTATGCATGCATAATGTTCAAACTTGCAATCTGGGGTCCCCTGGGGTGATGGGTGAGACAACGTTCCATACTAGTGATACTTGGTTAGTATTAATGGGTCAGGACCTAGGCACAGGAACATTCCCAGCCACCTTCTTGCTTGCCTGTCCCCTCCAGTCCAGGTCTAAGGAAAATGGTCACTTTTAACCATCCCTAGCATGCATAACTTTGGAATGAAGGCAAGGAAAAGAAGAGGAAGGGAAGGAAGGAAGGAAGGAAGGATGGAAGGAAGAAAGAAAGAAAGAAAGAAAGAAAGAAGGAAGGAAGGAAAGAAAGTTCGTTCACCTGTATCCCCAGAACTAAGTAGGTGGCCTTCAGGTACCCTTGAGGAAGACAAAGTTACACCTGGTGTCAGAAGAGGAAGAAACAACTTTAAAAGCAAACAACGAGGGGGAAAAGGGGGGGGAGAGAATAAAAAACAGAGATTAAAAAAAAAAAATCAAGAGCAAACAGCGGCGCCTGAGAAACAAGAATTCCAGCCGCCAACTTTTACAGCAACCAGCCCTGTTATTCATAAGCGAGTTTCCTCTCACAAAGAACCTTTTGCACGGTTTTCCCAGCTGCCTCCAAACCAGCTGCTCGCGCTGTTGTATCCTGAGTGATGATGAGGCTCTGAAAGGGCTTTTGGGGAACAGATGGCCAGGGGAGAGCTGGGGAATGTGCCAGCAGAGGGCCGGGCGGGCTGCCAAGGCCTGCGGTGACTGAGTGCTTGGGCTTCCAGCTCGCGTGCTTTCCCTGCCCTCTGCCCTCCGTGGCGCCAGCAGGCCTTCCCAGCGAGCGCTCGGAACATCTGGAGTCTGGGGCTGCCAGGAGGGGGGGGGGCCCGCTGTTCCAGCAGAGCTCCCATGGACTCCGCCGGCAGGCCCGCCGCCGTGCAGAGCAGCTAATCAAAACCACAGCACCGAATGGGAACCAGGCGGCGCGATCTCAGCTGTAGCCCAGGGGCCGCCAGGCGACTTAACCCGGTGTCAGGCCCCACTGGCGGCACAGCCCTGGGGGGTGCTCAGAGCTGATGACACCCCCCCACACACTGGCCCACCCTACTCCTCACCACCACCAGCGCCACCACCAGCGGGCTGGTGGCTCCCTGCGGCTAAATGGAGCCCCCACGTGCTGTATAGCTGGCTGCTTACATAAGAGCTGTTGCTCCAGGCTGTTGCTCTAGGCATGGGGGGGGGGGGACGCAGGGAGGAGGGGAATCTCAAGAACATGGGCCACCATGCTGGACATCAGACAAGCTCCTGAGGGACTTGGGAGGGGCAGGACGTGGGAGTTGAGAAGCTTGGAATTTGAAACCAAACATGGAAAAGGGGTTTAAAACTGAGTTCTGCCACTCACTAAACATAGAACCCTGGCCTCAGTTTCCCTTTTTCTGGGTATGTGACAGTACTAAGACTTGAACCCAGGGCCTCAAGCATTCACTTGGCTGGTGCTCCACCACTTGAGCCACAGCTCCGCGTCCGGCTTTTTGCTGGTTAACTGAAGATAAGAGTCTCGTGGACTTTTCTTCCCAAGCTGGCTTCAAACTACAATCCTCAAATCTCAGCCTCCTAAATAGCTAGGATTACAGGTATGAGCCACCAGGACCTGGCTCAGTTTCCCTTCTGTGCAGTAGGCAAAGCGCTCCTGACTGGTGATTGGCCAAATGTAATAAGTAGAAGTAACATGGGTAAGAGGCACACTGTGGGCCACACCATCTGGCCGAGTAGCTGTTGGTGGCAATCTGTTTATTAGAATTTTCATATACCAAATGTTATGAGAGTTACTTGGTTTGAATCCATGTCCTTTGAAATCCTGGATTTGAAGGCAGTATAGCTCAAGTGGTAGAGTGCCTGACTAGCAAGTGTGAAGCCCTGAGTTCAATCCCCAGTTTCACAAAAAGGAGAAGGAGGAAGAGAAGGAGGAGGAGGAGGAGGAGGAAGAAAAAATAATCCAGGGCATCTTGATTCACAGATTGCTAGCCCCTACTTTAAGGGTACATGATCAAGGGTTTGGGTTGAAGGGCTCAAGATAAAAGAATCCCCTACTCAGAACTTTTGGTCCTCATCTGACACCCCACCAGGAACCTGTCCTTATGAAGTTGTGACTTGGTTGCTATAAATTTGTATCATTGACTTTCTGACCCTCACAGAAAATGCCAACCCTTTCTAATACAGAATCTTGTTCGAGCCTTTCAGCAAGGTGGCAAGAAAGGTACCTGTGCTCTCATTTTACAAAAGAGAAAACTAGAGATCAGAGAGGTTCTGTGACATGGCCAGGTTCCCACAGGGAGATGTACCAGTGCCACGATTCAATCCCAGGTCTCTGACTCCAAAGTTCTACATCCTGGCTACTTCACAGTTTTGCAGAGGATCTCCCTGCTAGATTTTCAAGCCTCTTAAATGACAGCGCTCACAAGAAGTGAAAAAAACCACAGATCTCTGTGAAGTGAATCCCAACACTACACATACACCCTTCCCTAGCCAGTGAGCCTTCCAGAGAGGAATCCTGACTCAGAGATGCTTAAGAAAGACCCAGCATGAGGCAACCCTACCTCAGGCCACCCAGAGAACATCAGAGGGCATGCTTGCTTGGGAGGCTCCCCAGCTAATGACCCCGCCAGCCATGGTCCTGCCAGACTTGTGGCCTAACGGTGTCAAGTGTGAGAGGAGAAACGGCAGCTGAGAGAGCACTCTGCCTTAGAACAAACAGCTGGCGACAAACGTCTATGTAATTGGAATGCCAGAAAAAATAAATTGCATCCATTTTTATGACTGGAGGGGAATTTGATGGTGGTTTCCCACCCCCCCCCACTTGTTTTTCGCCCAGCATAGACGCAAGGAGGGCTTTGAGAGCAAATGGTATTTAACTCAATAACTTGGCCCAGAGGAGTTGGAAATGAACACCACCTCCCACCCGCCCCACTTCCATGTGGGAGGCAGGCAGCATCGTGGCAGGATCTGGACACACCTCTCTTACTGACAGGAGACCTCAGCCTCTCAGTTTTGGTTTCTTTATCCGTGCAATGGGACAACACTAGTCCCCACCCAGGACAGCTGGGGAAGTATAAATGAGGTGAACCATAGAGGTGATAAACACGTGACAGGCCCGGCATAGGATCAAGGCTCTGGGTATCCTTGGTATTAAGGCAGTGGTTTCAAATCCGTGTGAAATATCTGTGGTAGGCAGCAGGAAAGTAACTCGTGAACCAGGCAGTAAGGGAGCAAAGCAGGGATGGGGATGTAGCAAGATGGTAGCTTGGTGCAGTCTACTCCAAGGGTCTTGGGAATCAACCTAAGATGCCCAATGAGGGTGACTACAGATATGACAGACAGCTGGGGACAAGGCCAGGGTAGTACCGTTGGTTGAGGGACAAAGCAGGGCAGGGGAAGGCTGCATCCAGCCAGAGCAGAGCTCTCAGGACTCTAGACTACACACGTGGGCCCAAGGGACAATCATCAACGGGGCTGCTGTTCCCAGGGCTGGTTCAGAAAGTCCAGGGACCCCTCAGACACCCTCCATTTTCACCAACCCTCCACCATCCAAGACCAGAGTGCTACCTCAGTCTGGCTGCCGCACGGCTGAGCAGAGTAGCTTACATCCAAAGAGGGGTCTCCCCAAAGAGGGGTCTTCCAAAGAGGGGGGTCTTGCCACCTTCAAGCTGTTATCACCACGAGCCTCCCTTAATCCTACCCCATCCTCTGCCCCAGAGAGCAGCAGAGAACAGAGGACAGACGCTGAGCTCCCTGAGCGGTGCCTGTCCAATGCCATGCCAGGCTCTAGGAGACCTACAGTGTGGGCATACCTTTACTTCCCCCATCACAAACTCCTGTTTATTTGATGCCATTGACTTTGTGGCCCTCAAAGAAAATGCCAACCCTTTCTGATACAGAATCTTGTTCAAGCCTTTCAGCAAGGTACCAGAGGCCTTGGGTATAGGCTGGTGGGGCCCCAAGCTGGCAGCAGTAGCTTTGTAAGAGGCAGAGAGACCCTGGCTAACACTATCTAGCCATATAGCACCCTTTTATACTTACCTCAATAGGTTTCTATTCATCCTGTTCCCCACCTCACCCCATGGCCTGCAACACACTGGAGGGCAGGGACTTGTGTCTTTAAAGCACTGGTATCACCCATCAGTTTTAGTAGTAGCTGCTGCTGCTGCTACTCAATGGCTTCAAGTCACTATAAAAAGGGAGGGGGACCTAGATTGTAGACTATTGGTTGTCTCCTATTTCCCAGGTCTAGCAAGACCCCCTTTACCCAGATGTGGAAGAATAGTCCTGCACCTCCCCCTGCCCTTTCTCCCTTCAGAAGCTTCCAGGAGTTGCTGCTTTAAAAACAGGAGCTACTGAAATGTGGCCCAGGGCCAGGAGCTTAACTGCTTTATCTCTGGCTGCAATAGAGTCCAGACTGCTTTCTTCAGAACCTTCTTGCCTCTTGCCCTGTTTCTTTGCTGGGTGGCCTCTGACAACGAACTATCTGAATAGCATCAGTATCCTGGCTTTCTGAAGCCCAGAAAGGGGGAACTCACTGGTCACAGCTGGGGCTGAGATGGGCAGGCAATGTGTCTGGGAAAGTCAGGAAGTTCATTGTCAGTCCCGTTCTTAGCACAGCCCAGAGGTACAGGGGAGCTCCAGGGATCAGCCAGCGATTGCAGGTGATCCCAGGCACAACATCTCAGAGGCTTTCCTGAAAAAGGATCACTCAGCTTCTCCGGAGCAATTCCGGAATGAGAGAACTCAAACTGCCATCAGTCACGTTGCCAGGACCAGCAAAGAGGCAGGAGCAGACGTCTGCCCACAGACCCAGCTGCCTAACCTCTGTTCCAGCCTCCTATCCTCAGAGCTCTGCTTTCAACATGAGGCCTTGAACCCCAGTCAAAATGCAGCTGAGCTGTCAGGAGGGAGCTGTGGAGTTAGATTTGGAGATGAAGCCTTCGGGAGATAATCAGGTGAGATGAGGTCCTCAGGGTGGGGTCCTCAGCAGTGGCTCTGTAACACGTAGAGAGGCCCTGTCTAATGCTTTTAGCCAGGCTGTGTGACACCCTTCCACTAGGCCTTGAAGTAGCAAAAAGGCCCTCATCAGACACCAGTGGTGCACTCTTGGGACTTCCCAACCCAGAACCACAAGCTAAATAAACTTCTGCTCTTTATAAATTACCCAGCCGTGATGTTTAGTGAAGCAAAAAATACCACATAGACTAAGACAGAGTGTAATAGTGAAGCTACTGCCTGCCATTCACCTCAGGATCTTGGTAACCCCAGCAGACCTGTGGAAGGCCTACCAACACCACAAGGGCTCAGTCTAGGTAGAAAGGGTTTGGGGAGTAAGCAGGCCTGAGGTGGTCAGCTTGTTTGCTAGGGAAGAACAGGAAACAACAACAACAACAAAAACAGCTCTAAGCTTCTAGGAGAACAGTGACCTAAAATCAAGTGGAAAGTCCCACAGAGAAACTCCTTGATTCAAAATGTGACTCAGACCTCCAGTGGAACCCAAGCACCCTGTCCTAGGCGCTTCCCAAAGGTGCTGCCAACAGCAAGCTCAGGGTAATGACATAGAGACTCTGTGCTACTCCAGAAACAGAAAGGGTGGAGCAGACCCATGGATGGAAGGTTCGAAGTGTCACCTCTCCCACCTCCTCATGCCCCAGAGCAAGGTTCTAGATAATCAGTCCAGCCCTCCTGCCCTGCTTGGCCCCCACAAATCCATGAATTCCTAAGGGTACCTAATGGTGAGGGCTTGTGAGAAAAGCAAGGACTTTTCCTCCTTGTGTGGGTATTCAGTTGTCACTGAGTGGCAGGGTCTATTCAGTGAACTACTTTGGACTTATACTACTTACACCAGGCCTTGCATGAAGAGGGTGCTTGTCAGCTGTCACAGAGGGCTGGAGAGAGGTAGAGATGCTGAGGAGAGCTTTAAGGCACCCCCCTCCCCATCTCTTGTTTGGAGACCCATGTAGTGGTCATGTAAGGGGTGGACATCTGGTAAGGAAGTGGAGGTGAGGATTCTGGGGCCCCGCAGCTGCCATAAGCTCCCAGGCCTTCTCTAGACCTTGCCTGAGCCACAGCCTGTGGCTATGGCAGGGCTGAGTCCTACAGTCAGAGTCGGACTTCAATCACCTCTTCCCATCAATACAACACCAGAATGGCCCACTGCTACACCTTCACAGTCCTGACCAGAGAAGTCAACAAATACTGGCTTCTTAAGCAGAATTTTAGTAGACAAAGGTGTGGCCTTGGAGGCCCAGGCTAAGAGGCTACGGAAGAATCAAAGAAGGCTGCTGTTCCTATGCCAGGACACATTTAAAGATGTGCTCCCTGCTCAGGTCATCAGAAGCCCCCCAGTCAAAAAGGGAAGGGCAGTCCCCTCCCCCCACTATAAGTTATGAACAGAGGCTGGGAAGGTGGCTCAGTGGTAGAGCGCTTGCCTTGCATGCATGAGGCCCTGGGTTTGATTCCTCAGCACCACATAAGCAGAAAAAGCCAAAAGTGGCTCTATGATACAGCGCTAGCCTTGAGCTGAAGAGCTGAGGGACAGTGCCCAGGCGCATAGTTATGAACATCTTTCTTGGGACTCCAGCCCCCTTTCCACCCCAGCCTCAAGGGCCAATCAAGACATCACCCATAGCAAAAAGTCCACCCAGAGACTCTAACCATCCCTACTGGGCTTCGCTATGGTGCCACACGGCCCAACCAAGGGCAAAAGGAAAGAAGGGAGTGAGGGCCAGACATTCAATGGAACAGAGGATGATTATCAGAAACTAAAAGCTAAGGTGCCCAGATTTTTTTGTGGGGGAGGGGTCCCCAGGAATAAAAAAGAATGTCAGGGAACCCAAGGGCTCCAAAGGACACCAGGATCCTGTGATGAAAAGAAATCTGAAACCAATGGTCCAAAGTTTGGAAGGCCAAAGGATCAAATCTTGATTATCCAGCTGAAACTCCTGAAACGGTGTGGAGGCTGAGGACTGAATTACAAAGACAGGTCCCCAAAGGGAGAATCAAGGTCAGCAGAGGTCTCTGGAGATTTCAGAGAAAATGTGTCACTCTGAAGGTCATTATGAAATTCATTATAGCAAAAACAAATGGCCCTTACTTCCTACAACTGGAAGGCTGAGGGAAGCACATCGGAAAGACCTAGGGCCTGGTCCGGCCCCTGGCCCTAATTCAGGCCTGGTTAGGTAGAGAGGTGAAGGAAGGGGAGGAAGAGAGAGGATGAGAGGAAAAGAGACACATTTCCCCTTTGAACTTCCACCTAGACTCCCAACACCCCACTCCTAGGCAGCTTCCTCAGTTAAGTAGACCCTGTAGGGTGAGCTTTATATTCAGGATAGAAACGAGGGACTCATGATTTTGAGCGCAGAACAGCAGTGGGAAGGAGCTCCCTTCCTGTGAGATGTGTGTCCCACGTCTCATGAGGACTTGTTCCTGCCATGTCTCTTTACCAATCAGGATGGAATCACTGGACATTAGGAAATGGATTAATCCAATAGGTGACAGTCAGGACTCAAACCCAGAGGTGTTTGCTAATTTTAATCACAATCTCAGTCTCCCATCTGTCCCTAAGGTTGCTTAGATTTGAGGTAATTTGGGGGGGGGGGAGGCAAAACTTCAGCTTTACTTGGCAGCTTTACCCTGCTCATCTTCCCTTTCCTCTCAGGCCTACCTCCTCCTAGCCCAGGACACTGTCTACTCCAATCAAGGGAACAGCAGAAGACAGTGCTGCCTTTCGGGGGTGAAAAGGAGGGGCAGGGTGGGAGGAGGGGAAAGGCAGGGCGAGGGGTCAGGCTGGAGAACACTGCGCCTGCCCATGCTGCCATCCGCACCACCTCCAGGGGAGTACGATGCTGAATGCCAGGGGAGTTCACTGAGAGTTTACAAACCTCCTTTGTCACAGAGCCCGGCATGGAGCCATCAATCACGCCTTCATTTACCCATGTCACTCTTAAGAGGAAAGCAGGGGCCCCAAAGCAGCCAGTGGCGCTTCCTCTCTTACCCACTTGATGAGGATTTCTCCTAATTGGTCCATGTTAAATCACTCCCAGAAATGCAACAGGCTAGTGGTGAGGAGGAGCCAGGAAGTCCACAGAAACCCTTGAGGCTGGGGGCCCAGAAGCCTCTGGGAAAACCTGGGGAATCCACAGAGGGCCCTGGCTGAAAGGGGCCTGGAGGCAGGGGCAAGCCAGGAAGGAAAGAGATGGCCAAAAGACTACATGATGCCAGAGCCACCCCACTATCTGGATGCCCTCCTGTTTACAGAGCCCCTGGGCATCTCCTCATAGATATAGACTGGGTTCTACTGCTTTTCTCCCTCCAGTGACATGGGAACAGAGATCCAGACAACTACAATAATCTTTGCTCAGCACTGACCCCTGACTGGAAATGTTCAAAGCAATGGCCATCTGGAAAACTGTGGATGTGCCTCACGCCTTTCTCCCTGCACAGATTTCCCAATACAACTTTGTATAGGTCTTCCCCTCTGCCTCTGAAGCTTTTCTGTTTTGTCTGCCTAGTGGCCTCCTAGTTATCCTATGGTATCTGGTCTTCCCCTAATTTGAGGACAAGCCATAGCACCTTCTAACCATCCTGTTAGCTGCAGGGGGACCACGACAAGCTATACGCCCTCATTATACCCCTGTCCAGCTTGCTCAATAAATCTCGCTAGAATAAATAACTGAATATCATTTATTGTAATATCCACCCTCGGATACAGGCCAGGTCACATTCCCAAAACCTGCAGAAGGCTTCTACAAGGTGGTCACCTGCTCTGACGAATCATGTCCCACGTGAGTCCAGTACCAGAGCACATAAGGCCAGCAAGGGCTTGGGATAAACTTTCCTCATTTCAGTGATGCACAAACTCACACTCAGCAACCTTGGATGAATGTACAAGGTCACCAGAAGTGCCATTACCAGAGACAATGGGTATCACAGTGATCACTGGGATGCATGGAGTCCTGAAACGGAGGTGACCCCAAGATTATTCTAAGAGGCTATCTCTGGCACTTCAGGAGTCTTGGGCACATGTGGGGTGCTTCCAGACAGGCTGTCTCCCCTGTCCTCCCTGGAGACTGCTGCCCCAGTACTGGTACCTACCTTGCGTTTCTTGGCACGTCCCTCAGCCTGCAGGGTACGGGTGCAGCGCTGCACACACTCTGAGAAGCTGAGGTTGCTGTGGTCAGCACTGTAGTCGAGGTCAGCCAGTCGTGCCAGAGATAGGATGTAGTTACAGGCAATCCGCAGGATGGCCAGTTTGGACAGCTTCTGCCCATATGAGTAGCATGGCACCTGGGGAAGGCAAGAAGGAGGCATCAACAGGGAATGTGCATAACCTCTGTGCTGAGTATGTGCTCCACACCCACCTAGGTTGGGCAGGGGTCATGGAGATGGCCTAAGGCATATCTGGGCCCTCCACCTGATTGGACAACCTGCTGCTTGCACCCACATCTCAAGTCATCCACTCATACTCAGGAATCTATCTACATTCCCATTCTGCAGGGAAAGACACGTGTGTGTGTGTTTGTGTGTGTGTGTGTGTGTGTGTGTGTGTGTGTGTACAGATGCACCAGTATTATGGCTTTAACTCTGGGCCTGGGCACTGGTCCTTAACTCAAGGATACCTTGCTCAAGGCTAGCACTCTACCACTTGAGTCAAAGTTCCTCTGCTGGCTTTGTGGTAATTAATTGGAGATAAGAATCTCATAGACTTTCCTACCTGGGCTCGTTTTGAACCTCAATCCTCAGATCTCAGCATTCTGAGTAGCTAGGACAACAGGCACCAGCCACCAATGCCCAGCTCAAAGCTTCGAATTTCTCAACCATGGCAGCATGTACTGCATGAACGAAAAGCTAGAGAGCCACTGCACACTTGAATGGAGTGAGATGTTACAACATGGAAGTAACTCTTCAAAATCTAGCTGGCCAGTGCTAAGCAATAGACATGAGGGTCCTAGGAAGCACTCTTCAGCCAAATAGCTAAAATGCTCCTACCAACAACCAACGCTCCAGTGCCCCCCATCCACCCATGGCTCTTAGGATCTACGCACAGCATCCATTATCACTGACTCCTCTGTACCCATTCTACAGTGGGGCCCACACAGTGCACACACATTAGAATTTGAGGAGCATTCCATATGCCAGGCACTCTTTGAGGCTAGTGGTGTCCAATCAGAGATAATCTTGTCCCTGAAGAGACGAAGGCAATGTCTGGAACATTCTTGTCACCACAGGGGAACCACAGGACCTGGATGTCTGGGGATGTAGCTAAGTATCCTGTATCATACAGGATCAAACAGTGCCCCACAACAAAGAATTCCTTGGACCAAACTCTCAATAGTGTCCAGGAATTGTTTTTAAGTCTCTATTCCAAGCCATGGAGTTAAGCATGAACAAAATAGTCACTCAGAAGCCAGGCACTGGTGGCTCACATCTGTAATCCTAGCTACTCAGGAGGCTGAGATCTAAGGATCACATTTCAAAGCCAGCCTGGGCAGGAAAGGCTGTGAGACTCTTATCACCAATAAACCACTAGAAAACTGGAAATGGTGCTGTGGCTCCAAGTGGTAGATTGTTTGCCTTGAGCCAAAGAGCTCAGGGACAGCGCCCAAGCCCAGAGTTCAAGCCCCATGACAGACTAAATAAATAAATAATAAAAATTAAAAAATAGTCACCTCAGGCTGGGACCCTACATCTTATTCACTTTAACCTATGATTGGCTAGAAACTTCCCCGATCTCTCCACAGCCACCCCACACCTAGGAGGTGGTCTAACCTTAATGGTTCTCTAATGACACCCATCTGTCTTTAAGTCCCCATTAGCAGTCAATGACCCCACATGCCAGGGAGACGATCCGTGCACAAACCTGGCCAGGTCCAGCCCACAGTAGGCCCTGGAAGGGCTGACTGAGAAAGGCACTGAGTGGGCAAGTGAATGATCTCCCCCTACATTCAGCAGGGCTATCTATAATGTGAAGAATGGGGCTTAAAAATCTTTTATCTCTCCGAGGTGCCAAAGTCAATCTTTCTGTCATCCGGTTCAATTCCTAGCTCTAGCTCCGCTTAGCTGTAAGGCTTTAGGCCAGCAGCATACACTTCTGAACCTTGGTTTCTCCATCACATTGCCAACAGGACTGTCTTCAAGAGGTAGCAAGGATTCAGTGAGATGACATTGGCCTTACAAAAAGATTATGGTGGGTATCACAGATGGACAGGGTGAGAAACAGGAAGTGTGGAGCCTGCCTATCCCCCGGCCCCCAAGGCCCCCCTCGAGACTAGGAAACCCAGGGAGGGGGAGGAAGGCAGTAGAGAGAAATCAAACTCCCCTGCAGCCCCCATCTCTAACCCCACCCTGCCCACAGCTCCAAAGCCATCCAAGAAAAGCTGGCAGAACAATGCGCTTTGCTTGTTCCCAGCCAGAGTCCAGAAAATCCTGCTTTATCATCAGCTTGAACAAATAAACAAGATCTGGCAGTCCTGGGGCAGAGAAGGGGGCTCCGGGGCCAGCTCAGCACCTCTGCCTGCTCTTCAGCAGGGGGCAGGCTGCCTGACTGCAGGGAAAGGGAGTTCTAGGGACTGGACACATGCAGCTCTGTGACACAACCCTGTTGTCACCCAGAAGCCACTGGGAGTTTCCCTTAGTCAGCTCGGTGCACCTGGGCCCCAGAACATCTGGGTTTCCAGGAAGAAGGGGAAGGGGGAGGTGCAGAGGAGGGGTGTGTGTGTGTGTGCCATGACTCAAGGTCATTGCCAAACAACAGAGCAACAGGTGAGACCAAGGCTGACCCAGGCCCCAGGCAGGTGTCTGGGCCAGTTTTGTAGCAGATGTATTGCTTTTTGGCCCACTGCTTCTGTTATGCTTCAGCGCGAACCAAAATATGTCTGCATGGTGGCCGCTACCTACAGGTAGCATTGTCTCACTTGAAACCTGTCCCCAAATAATGAATGCCCCCATCTGCACATGAGGGAACAAACAGATGAGCCCTGACCACTCAGCTGAGCCCTGAAGAGTCACAAGCTCATCTGACTGGCACCCCAGGAAGGCACATGCCACAGGGTACTGAGTTTCTTAGAACCAAAGGTTCAAAATAGGCTCTTTGGGGGTGGCCCCTCCCTTCTCCCAAACCCAGAGTTGAGCTCTAAACTCACTTGGCCCCTTCCAAATCCTCCTTGTGGCTACGCCACAGGATGCAGGGTCACCATTCCCCCAACTCTTTGCCACTTCTAAGAGCCCAGCTTGGAAGCACCTGCCTTGGCTGCCATTGCAAAGTAAGAATCCAGGACAGGTTCTGGTCCTGGAAAGGGTTGGTCCAAATTCCAGGCACTTATCAGCCATGTGATTTGGAGTAAATGCCTTCACCTCTTGGAGCCTGCTTGCTCCTCTGCATGGCCTGTAGACCTCCCCAGGCTGCAGAGACTTCATCAAGCGGCCATGTTTGAGTCTGTGCAGCACAGATAGTCCATGACCGTGGGGTCCAGGCCATCTTTCATGTAAGCTGGGTGAGAGTGGTATTTCAAAGACACCATCCATACTTGTCTTTTTAGCAGCCCAGTGGGGTGGAATGATCTCTTCTACTTGACCCCCAGGAGAATGGGTTCTCAACTCATTGCTTAGCGGGCGCTTTCCAAGTGGCCAGAAGGAACCGCTGGGGCATTTTCACATGCTGAAGGTGAAGCCGTGGGCAGCTGGGGATGGAGAGTTCTGAGAGTTCAGATCTGTGTATTACGTTTTTAAGCACCCACTGAAAGGCCCACAGCCCATCCACATACCTGGTGCCTAAGAGGAGCCCACAGCTGTCACTAGCTAACTCTGTTAAGGCACAAACACCAAAGGAGGCAGGCCCACGGGGCCTGCTGCTGCTCCTCAGATTGCTTGCCTTGTAGGAAAGTAAAATACCTGCCTTGAGGATTTTTAAAATTCAGAGGAGCAGATCTGGGCATTTTCACAAAGTCCTATGTGCCTCCAAAACATTTCGGATCCTCCCTGAGCTCCAGCAAGCAGGAAGAACATTGGCCTGGCAGCCTCCAGGGCCTGGCTGTCTGCCTAGCTACACTTGTGACCTTAGGCAGAATCACTACCTCACAGGACCTCTATTTCCTCATCTATAAAATGAATTGCAAGGTAGCTGCTGTCCAAAATGGGACTTCAGCAGGCAAATGTGGGAAAGCACCATCCAGAAACAAAGTCAAGAACCTACTAGTGCATGTAGGAAAAGCCTTGAACCCTCGGCCCTCTGGAATCTATGTCACTCCCATGCCAGCCCTTCAGAGTTAGCCCAAGATGTCTTTCCTCCTGGAAGCTTACCAAGATTCCTCAACCCACCGAGCTCCAAGAGCCCTGTGTCTGCTGCACACCACTGAGCACTGGCTATTCTCTGAGAATCCTGTGAGTGTCCATGAGTACAGGGTTCCTGGGATGAAATCACCCTACCCAGAACTGCTCAAGGCCCTGGTCAAGTAGTTCCTTTAAAATTCCAACCTCAGGGCTGGGAATGTGGCTTAGTGGTAGAGTGCTTGCCTAGCATGCATGAAGCCAGAAGTTTTGTTGTGGCTCAAGTGGTAGAGTGTGAGCCTTAAGCAAAAGAAGCTCAGAGACAGTGCCCAGACCCTAAGTTCAAGCCTCAGGACTGGCAAAAAAAAAAAATTCCAACCTCCTACATGGCTGTGAAATCATAGACACAGAAAACAACCTGGATTTTTAAGAGCTAGGACCCCAGGACCATTCCTGGTCATGTGGTAACCTTGAGTCAGTCAGTCAGACAGTCCTTGACTGTTAAATGGGCAGTCTGCTCTACAGAATGGCAACAGGCCCAGCAAAGGTACCCACACAATGGAGTCCAACAAGCAGCCTCCCTGGAGACTGTGAATATATGGACAGAGAGAGCCCTCTGTCAACCTTACCTCCCGTGAGTGGACCACAGTGCAAGAAGTCTGCCTCCTATTACCTGAGGGGGTGCACAACGCTATGTGGGTACCCCAGGTTATTTCACCCCGTGGGATCTGAGAATAAAGGTAACGAGTACTGGGCTGGGGCCTCCATTCCCATGCTCCCCTCAGGATCACCCTGAGTTCAACCAGAAAGGACTCCTTGGGAGACTCTAGGAGCAGCGTAGACCCCATTTGTTTGGTGCTTCTTTGTGGGAGAGGCAGCAGCTGAGGATCCCCCCACATTGCTCCCCATCCCCATCAACACTGAGGGGTATGGAAGGAGAAAGGAAATCCACCCTCAGACCAGACGCCCCAAGGTCCTGTGAGGAGGCTGAGGCCCAGGACTCAGGCCCTCCCCTCCTCCACCTAGCCAGGCCAGCCTTTCCCTTGGACCCCTCCCACCTGGCAGGGAGCAGCCTGTACATGGCCAGGCCCAGCTGTGCACACATGGCCTTCACATGAGGCTCGGGGAGACGCGGGTGCAGCTGGGCTGATGGCATGTGCTGAGGCCTGACCAGCTGCCCTGCACCCCCACCCCCAGACCAGAGGGCCTCTCCCACACCTGCACCTCAGCCACACGGTGGTCCTCCCTGAATCTTCCAGGCTGGGAAGATACCGTTCCACAACCCAGAGCACTGGCTTCCCTGGCTTGTGTGGACAGCTCCAGGGCCTAGAGAGGCTGAGCACTACAGGGGCTCACTAGCTCTGATTTGGTCCAGGCTTCACAGTGACCGTGGCACACAGAGCTGGCTGGGACTGGCCAGTGCCACAGAGGCACAGCTACACGGGAATTCTGGAAAATGACATGCCAAAGCCCTGCGAGGCATGAACCGGTGAAACTATCTGCAGGGACAAAAAGACTACACAAGCTTGGTCAATGAACCGGTGAAACTATCTGCAGGGACAAAAAGACTATACAAGCTTGGTCAATGCGTAGGGTTTTCTGGACCCTGGTGTCAACATGTGTGAAATGAGGAGGGAGCAATAGCAGTCCCAGTTTCACTGAGTGAACTAGTTAGTACTCAGAATGTGCTAAGCATAGTGCCTGATAAACAGCATTTTCCCATGATGCTTATTAAGATGATTAAGGAATGTTTACTGTTATACCTGTCAAGAGCTCCGACCATATAAATACTTGAAAGGGGCAATAACAGATCAAGATGCATTTTACTCATGAACTGACATGTTGAATTAAAGCTCCTTTGTATAACTACTTAAATTTATGTTCACACTCAAGGAAAATTTTTTTTAAACAATGTTTATTCCCTACTGTTTTTCTGATTTCATTTGCTCTTTGCCGAAAAGGTGTGCCTGTGATACTGTTAGCCCCATTCTAACTCATTCAGCCACGGAGGCCCAGAGAGGAAAGTGAGTTCTCTGTAGCCACACAGAAACCATGCCATGAGCTGGATGTATTTGGTGGTTCTTGCCACTAGTCCTAGCTACGCAGGAGGTAAAGGTAGGAGGATCTGTATGAAGCTAGCTCCCACAAAGTTACAGTAGCAAGAGATACTCTCTGAAAAAACTAAAAGCTTTAAAAGAACTGGGAAAATAGTTCAAGTGACAGAAAGGTTCTGAGTTCAATTCCCATTACTGAAGAAAAACAAAAAAACGCAAGCCTGTTAGAGACCTGACTTAAATCCCAGCCTTTGGATTCCCAGGCTGGTGCTCTTTTCACCACACTAGGAAGCTGTTCAGAACAAACAAATCACCAGATCCGACGAGATTAGAGCTACAATCCCACAGCCAACCTCGGGGCCACATCTACTAAGGCCCCATCTCGGGCAGCGCCTCCCACCTCTCTCCTTTCTAGGAGGTCTGAGCCTATAGCCAGGGCCTCTGCCCATATGGATTGGGGCAGGGTGGTGGGTGCATTTCCTAAGTGAGAGAATGAGGCCCAGAGCTCATCTGGACGCAGGCCTTTGTCCACTAGATGGGGGTAGGGACTGTGGGTCTGTAACATACTATGTGGCCTGGAGCTCTGTGACAAGAAGTACCCTGGCGATGTTGCTGTGCTTCTCAGACAAAAGGTAGGTCTCCACTGCAAACTAGTAGCTTTTTTTTGCGGGGGGGGGGGGAGCGGGGAGGAAAGGGACAGAATTGTTGGAGCAAGGCAGAAAGGAGCAGGGGCAGGCACATCATCACATGTAATGACCATATGCACACAGATGTACGTGCGAGATGCACCCTCTTCTGAGAGAGAGAGCTTGGGTTTGCTTGCTCCCTAGACACACCAAACTTGACTCTTTTATATAGAACTTCCCCACGGAAGGGTGGAAATGAAAGACCAGGATTAACAATCCCATCTCAGAGAGTGGCCAAGGGCACCACCCAGCCCCTGATTGTTAACAAGCATCAAGGGTTGGGGAGGAAGGATGCTGGTACAGATGGCATGTGGGAAGCACGTGGCCAGGCAGGCATTCCAAAAACCATTGCCACCTTCTCCTAACCCACTTGGGCATGTCTTCCTTCTCCAGGCCCCAATTTTCCATTCCGTAACATGGGTAAATCCAATCCTGACCGCGACATCGTTGAAATCAAACAGGGTGGAATCTCTTGTGGAAAGATATAAACGCTATGGAGCAAATGAGATGCGGCACCAATAGTCACTCACACAGAGAACTGACAGGGGCAGCTGAAGGCTCGGAAAGGATGCTGAGCTATAGTCTGAGACCCTATTTCTCGCCAGCGGTTTTACTCTAGGCACGTGGCCTCGCTGAGCCAGTGGGAGGCTTTCCTAGTTGCAAGGTGAGCAGTGGCCAGGCATCTTCTTGCCCTCTGTCATCTTTCTGTCCTGGGGAGTGAACTGTGGGATGCTCTATGAGCAGCTGCCCCTACCCAGACAGACAGCACAGAGTTTCTAGCCCACGGTGGAATGGACACTCTACTAAGCCCACCCATCAAGATCCCTGATGCTGGCAGTGGCCCAGCTTGGTCTGTGACAGCTACTTAACCCCCACCTCAATGACCAGACATCTCTCCCAAACTCAAGCTAGGCACTTGGGCTCAAAAGCCATAGGGCTCAATTACGTGCCCATAGATGGATGAAGGCACTATCACCCCCCCCCCACACACACCCTACCCACATGGGGAGGAAGAAACTATACAATCCAAAAGACCATGTTTTCTGAAACGTGTTGTAGTTGGCTAAAGCCCAGAGAGGTTGAGTAACTTTCCTGGAGACAAACAGCTAATCAGATGCAGAGTAAGCAAAAGAAAACTCATCCATCAAAACTAGCTCTATCCACCACCCACTCTTCCCACGATCTGGAGGGAGGGCCCTCAGCAGCCCCCTTCTAGATCTTCTAAGAAAAAGAGAGAGGTCTGCTCTTAGGACCACTCCAACCTTGTCTAAAGTGGAAGTGGTAAGGGTCCTCCATCCTGGGCAATTCCACTGTGAAGTTTCTTTCGCCTTTGCAGAAGAGGCACTGTCTGGTGAGGTCAGCCTGCCCCCAACTAACCCTGTACTGAAGCTCAGAGGTGGGCTCTGAAGACCCGCAGAAGAGCCCTTCCCAGGGACACACAAGACCCACCTCTGGAGCAGAGGTGCCTGCTTGCCAGGAGAGGAAGGGCAGCTGCGGGCGAGGTCTCCGGGGGAGGTTCCCACGGGCCAGTTCCTGAAGCCGCCCCTAGGGAGGAGCGCGGGCTTGTAGCCCGGTCCTTTAGAACGCCGGGGAGAGAGGCGGCGGCGCAAAGTCTAGCAGCGAGCTGGACGTACAGGGGCTCCCTACTAGAATCTGGGGGTCGAAGAGGAGCTAACAACCCCCCCAGCCACCACTCCACAGGGTTCTGGGCCTCAGGACCACTCCATTAGGCGCCGAGCCCCTTAACCATGCCGATGCCCAGAGCTCCCCTCCCTGCTCTCTAAGCGCGCCCGCCCGAGCGACCCATGCGGGCTCAGAAGCGAAGACAGATCTGGCCAGGCCAGCGATCTCCAGTAATCGCCCCACTTTTCAAACTTCAAGATCCACGCCAACGCTCATCGCCCAAGCCCGCGAGGGTCTCGGGACGGTGCGGGGGATGCGGGGGGGGGAGCCCGCTGGCCTGTGCGCACGGACCCCTCGTCCCCCCCCGCGCTCCGGCGCCCCTCCCCGCGCCCCGCGCGAGCGCGCGGCGGAGCGTGGGTACCTGCTTCCTGAGCGCCTCGAAGGCGGCACTGATGGTGTGCACCCGCGTCCGCTCCCTGGCGTTCGCCAGGAGCCTCCGGGTCTGCTGCAGGGCTTTGATCTCCGAGGAGGCGGCGGTCGCTTCGCCCGGCCGTTTCCTAGGCGACGCCGAAGAATCCGGGTGGTTATTGTAAATGACGTGTGAAATTGGGGAGTAGGAACTTTCCCCCGGGCGCGTGGGGGGCGCGGGGCGCACGGAGGATTCCGGGGGTGCCGGGGGTGCGGGAGGCGCGGACTGCACGGGGCGCGCGGGTGGTGCGCACAGCAAGATGCGGGGACGCGGGCCGGGATCGCGGAAAGGCTGAGCCTCGGGACCTCCGGGTGCCGAGCCCTGCGGCGCTGGAGGCGGCGGCGGCGGCGGCGTGGGGAGCCCGGGTCCCACGGTGCCCAGGGCAAAACCGTGCTTCCGTGCGTCCGAGACCTCGGGCACTCGGGCGCCCCGGCGCTCCCCGGGCGTATCCGCGCCCCGACCGGGAAGAGCGGCTGGCGCCACCGGGGCTGGGAGCGAGGCGAGGATCGGGACGGGCTGCAGCCGTGGAGTCCTATCCCGCAGCCCGTCGGTGGCGGTGGCGCCGGGCTCGGGGGTTTCCAAGTCCAATCGGAAAGTTTTATAGCCGTTCGCGCGCCGCGCCGGCTCCTTGCCTTTTCGCTTGAGTTTTTTGAGGCCGTTCAGCTCTTTCACGCACACGGTCTTCCACGGCCCGTCCTCGAGCACGGGGATGTGCTTCATGGCGCGGGCCGCGCGCGCGACGCCGGGGCGTG
>NW_012267428.1:1187493-1268206 GCF_000151885.1 Dipodomys ordii | reverse complement strand
AGCCCCGGCTGCCCGGGCCACGAGCGCCTTTAAAGAAACAGGAAGCATTTTTTAAAACAGCTGGGCTGCGGGGCCGCCTCCTTTGTCCGTGTGCTCTCGGCCTCTCCCCCCCTCCCCGCACTCCTGCCTCCGCCCGCCCGCCCTCCCCGCCCCCTGCCCACGTCGGGGGCGCGCCTCCTTTCCTCGAGGTCCAATTGTCCCGAGCACGTGGCTGATGCTGTCCCCACCTTCACCACCCCGTCACGCTGGCCTCTCCCCACCCAGCTTCTTGGCGCCTACCTCCCACCCAAACGTGCAAACGAGGGAGAAGTTGGGGAGGGGGGAGGCAGGAGGGTCCGTCCATTAAGAGATACAGAGTTGCCATCCATCCCCACCCTCGCCCCAAGATCACGCTCCCCATGTGCCACTGGCAAGCACAGGAGAGGGCATGAAGAGTTGGGAAACTGAGGCCTCAAAGCCTGTTTGATTTCCTGAAGTGACTTCGGGATCAGAGGCAGAGGAGGATGGGAGTTTCGGAATCGGCAGCCCCAGCATCTGTGAGACTCTGAAATCATCTCACCCCAGGCGCCCTGCTAAACCCAGATTTACTCATCTGTGAAATGAGAAAGTCAGAGAACATCCACGCCTGTCACCGCGCTGCTGAGAGGGCTTAAGGCACCAGGTGCCAGTTCCACGTAGTTGTGCTGATTGTTGTTAATAGCTGAGACAGAATAGCTCCTCCGGGCAGCGTTCCCTAAATTCAGACCCCAGCTCTACCCCTTATGGGGTGAACCTGGTATAGTCCTTTACTTCTCAGAACCTCCCTCTCCTTGTTGCTAAGTCAAGAGTCATGATTGTATTTTCTCCTTGAAGTCGTCTCAAAGACGGGTTGAGCCTATATGCCAGCATGGGCTGGAGGTGGAACTCAAGTAATAGAACGAACCTAGCAACACTGGGAGGAGAGCCTGGCACCCAAGTACAAGTTTGGCAAGTGCCCTTTGTTACCAGAAGGGACACAGAACGACACCCAGACTCCCTGACCCCTGCCTCAGGAAACTGAAGATTCTGGAAAGCAGGTCAAACCAGGAAAGCCTTATCCATCTTCTCTATTCTATCCTCTAAGGGCCAATACAGTCCTCTTCTCACAGATCCTCTCTGCATGGCACACCTCCTAGAAGTGGGTGTACATTAAAACCCCAAAAGATAGGTTTGGGGAAAGATGGATCCTCAACCTTGGCCTTAAGCTCTGAAGAAAATGCCAAGTGTTGGAAGACCTAAGGACCCTCTCTCTTCCACCAGCCAATGCTCTGGGGGTGGGCTGGGAGGAGGTGACACTTCATCTCAGCGGGGCTGGCTTCTGTATTTGAGGAGAATGTTCCTATTCCGATAACTTTTCAGGGTAGCTGGACTTGAATGTGCAGACTTTGACATAGGTTTTCTTTTCTTTTGTCAGTTGTGGGGCTTGAACTCTGGGCCTGTTCCTCAGCTCTTCAGTTCAAGACTAGCCCTCTACCACTTGAGCCACAGCACAACTTCTGGTTTTCTGGTCGCATATTGGAGATAAGAGTCTCACAGACTTTCCTGCCCCGGCTGGCTTTGAACTGCAAGCCTCAGATTTCAGCCTCCTCAGTAGCTAGGATTTCAGCTGTGAGTCACCGGTGCCCGGCTGACAATAGGTTTTCAGTAGACATATGCACACTGAAGCATGCAGGTTTTGAGCCATCGTGACTGCAGAAGCCAGCATCATAAAGCATCCTCTTCCTGGGTCACCCACATCTTCTTGCACTTTGTCTCCATCCAGAAGGCCAACAGTGTGCCCAGGGAGGGATGCGTCTTCATTCTCCAACCTGCAACCCCCAGAGCACTAGCCTTTGCCCCAAGGCCTCCCACACCTCCCCTCTGCACAGCGTGTGTGTGTGTGTGTGTGTGTGTGTGTGTGTGTGTGTGGTGTTAGTGGCACTGGAGCTTGGACTCAGAGCGTGGGCCCTGTCCCTTAGCTTTTTTGCTCAAGGATGGTACTCTACCACTGAAGCCATAGCTCCACTTCTGGCTTTTTGGTGGTTAATTGGAAATAGTCTCAGGGACTTTTCTACCCTGACTGGCTTCAAACTGAGCTCCTCAGATCTTAGAGTCTTGAATAGCTAGGATTACAGGCCTAACCCACTGGCATCTAGCCTTTTTCTTATGTTTTAATGCTCCGTTGCTCCTGTCCTAAGCCTTTGCTTGTTCTTGCTGGCTTCTGCACATGCTTGCTCACCAGTACTGATACACCTTGCCCTCCAAGACAGACCTGATGGCCTTAGCTCTGACTCATCCTCTTTTCTCCAGCAGATAATTCCCTTGGAGTGAGAGGAGATAGGTAGCAGGGAGAACTTTTGTTAGCTCATGAAATGAAAGCTCTTTCCTTCCCCCCTGTTAATGCCTACGAAATCTTGGCTGAAGGACAACCAATGATTTTATCCCTTACATTCTTCTATCTAGGGACCAAAATCCCAAGCATAGTACAAGACCTCAGCTTGCCCACTTGTTTGTCTAGCTAGTCAGTCACCGCTTTCCAGAGCTGCTGAGTTCTTTCTGAACCTCAGTTTTCCCTTTGTAAGATGGAGGTAATAATAGCATGCTCTATAGGGCTAGTGTGAGGATTAACAGAGGCTGAGCATACAGTACTTAGAACAGTGTTCAAAGTCTAGTGCTTGGTGGCCTGGGATGACCTGAGTAAGGGAAGACTTTCAGGCCCCCATACATTCCAGTCCTTGTCCCCAGATTAGGGGTATGGTTGTAGACCAGGGTGCTCATGGCTGGTGGGATGTGTGAGAATCGTTCACAGGACTCAATATGGTTCCCTAAAAGATTAGGATGTGTTCAGGAAAAACAGCTTGGTTCACTATGGAGGGCTCCACTGAGGCAGATCCTAAGCCCTTTCCTAGCTCTTCCCCAATAGAGGATAAGTAAGATCATTGTCCAAGGGGAACAGAATGGTTCTGAATGGTTGGGCATCCCTTCTGGGTGGCAGTAGAATGCTAGATAGACCTCTCTCCAACACCTTGCAGGCAGGGCTCTAGAGTGGACCATAGGAGAGGTCTTAGGAGGCTTTTGTTGTTGTTGTTTGGTTGGTTTTGGTTTTTTGTTGGTTGTGGGGCTTGAACTCTGAGCCTGGGCACTATCCCTGAGCTCTTCAGCTCAAAGTTAGTGCTCTACCACTTGAGCCACAGCATCACTTCCAGTTTTCTAGTAGTTAATTGGAGATAGTGTCAGAGGGGCTGGGAAGGTGGCTCAGTGGTAGAGCGCTTGCCTTGCATGCATGAGGCCCTGGGTTCGATTCCTCAGCAAAAAAGAAAAAAGCTGGAAGTGGCACTGTGGCTCAAGTGGTAGAGCGCTAGCCTTGAGCTGAAGAGCTGAGGGACAGCGCCCAGGCTCAGAGTTCAGGCCCCACAACCAGACCCCCCCCCCAAAAAAAAGAGTCTCAGAGACTTCACTGCCTGGGCTGGCTTTGAACGTGATACTCAGATCTCAGCCTCCTGAGTAGCTAGGATTACAGGTGTGAGCCACCAGTGCCCCGCTCTGTCTCAGCATTTTGACATTATTGATGACGGGCATGGTAGGTGAGGGAAAAGACAAATGTAAATAGCCCAACTTAGGGGAAAGGACCGGTACTGCCACCTCACCCTTCCAGGTCACAGACCTTCAGGTCCAAGCTAGTCACATCTGCCTCCTGCTAGGGCTGGGAATTACTCCTCTTAGCTACCTTGAGGATAGAGACCAGCTGGGAGCGCCCCCTGGTGGTAAATCATTGTGGGGAACTGCACACCACACTGCCTTCTGGCTCCCCACAGGGAATTCCCTTGCGGGTTTGAGACTCACCCTGTAATGACAGCAATATGTATTTCATGAATTCATAGAGTTGTGAGGAGAAAGTTTCCAGGTGGACTCACCTGTTTATTTGGATGAGACTGCACAAACCCAAGGAAACCTGCTCCTTTCATTGACACCATCCCCTCACTGAGTTAACTTTTTGTACTCAGGAAAAACATAATGTGGCTCAGTGGTAGAGTGCTTGCCTAGGATGCATGAAGCACTGGGTTCGATTCCACAGTACCACATACATAGAAAAAGCCAGAAGTGCCGCTGTGGCTCAAGTGGTAGAGTGCTAGCCTTGAGCCAAAGAAGCTCAGGGACAGTGCCCAGGCCCTGAATTCAAGCCCCAGGACTGGCAAAAGAAGGAGGAAGAAGAAGAGAAGGAGATGAGGAGGAGGAGGAGGAGGAGGAGGAGGAGGAGGAGGAAGAGGAGGAGAAGGAGGAGGAAGAGAGTAATTTTGCCATTGGAATTTTCCATTATCTCCTATATAGCTGGTTCAGGGAACTGGAGGGAAGCTAGAAAAGAAAGGAAAAAGCTGGGTGCCCGTGGCTCACACCTGTAATCCTAACTACTCAGGAGGCTAAGATCTGAGCATCACAGTTCAAAGCCAACCAAGCCAGGAAAGTCTGTGAGACTCTTATCTCCAATCAACCACCAGAAAACTGGAAGTGGCACTGTAGCTCAAGTGGTAGAGTGTGCACCTTAAGGTGAAGAGCTCAGGGACAGTGCCCAGGCCCAGAGTTCAAGCTCCATGACTAACCTAAAAAAAAAAGAAAGGAAAAGCAAGATCTTAGAGCTTATACCACTGGACACCATGCTAGAAAGTCAGGTAATTTATTACCAGGGATAGGATGTGGCTTGGGTAACACACTTGATTAGCATGCCCAAGGCCCTGGCTTTGATCCTTAGCTTCATCAAAAACAAAACCCCTAAAACTAAGACATAAGACTAATCTAGGGTCTTTATAAATCTAGTACTACTTCAGCTGGGCATGGGCTATATGCCTGCAATCTCAGCACTTGGGTGGCTAAGGCAGGAAGATCACAAGTTTCAGTCTGAAATACATAGCAAGCCCATATGAGATTTGGCTCCATGGTGATGCCCCATCTCAACAAAACAAAATGAAGTACTGCCACACAGGGAGCTCTAAACACAAGCTCAATTTCACTTACTCTTTGGGGGTGGCAGGGAGGGGGAGGGGGAAGCAAACACATTTTACACACAAGAGCACTAAGGCTCTTAGAGAAAGAAACTTGCCATCATACAGAAAATAACAGAAATGGGATTTGAACCCAGACCAAGACTTGATTTGAATCCAAGACTCTTGAGAGCCTGGAGACTGGCATCCAGAGGTGTGTGGGCCACCTGTGGGGCTAACCTCTGTGGCAGCCAGAAATCCCTGCGTGTGCTGCCAGCCTGAGTCACTGGCCGCCCTTAGGCTTGCCCCATGTCCTTCTGGCTCCTTCTAGGTTAGGGGCAGATGGGAGGTTCACTAACTCAGACAGTGGAGGTTTGGGGCTGCAAACTAGATCTTAGCTTCAGCACTAGTAGGGTCTGTCTGGCAGTTCCTTGGTCCTCTCAGATCACCCACATGGACAGGACAGTTCTGCAGGATGGCATCTCATGATTACCAGCCAAGACAGAGCCCTGGATTTTTGCTACCCAAAGTTCTACAGTCTTGAATCTAGAATCTCCATTTCTTGGTGTTTAGGTTATATATGTGCACCCGCTAGTAAAAAGGATGCAGTGTGACACTTAGATGGCCAAGAGGAAATCCTGCAGGTGGAATCCACTCAGGAGAGTTGTGCTCACTGAGACCCTACAATGGACCAAACAAGACAGAGGAAAGAAAGGGATGTGGTCAACTTAGTGAGCCTAAAGCTCTTCCCTGCCTCTCAGCACAGAGTCAACCCTGCCCACCATGAAGCAGAGGACACTGGCTCCAGCATGGAGACATCTGGGCTGGAAGCTCACCCAAGTGGCCATGTCTTTGGGGCTGAAACAGAAGTTGAATAAGGAGTCTCTGCAGGAGGGAGCGAAAGAGACCTTCAGTGCTCCTCTGAGCCCTGTCTCTGCCCTTAATGGAGCAGATTCCTGGACAAGGAGCAGCATCCATGGGGCTGGACTGAGTCATGGGGCAAGAAGGGCAAAAATTGGGAGAGTGGTACAGAAGTAACAGGAAGACCTTGTCCTGACGGATTTCACACAATTGGCCAGATGTCATTTCATTTCTTGGCTCAAAATTTCCCTGTGGCTTCCTCTTTTTTTTTTTGTTCAGATGTTTAGAACTTCCATAAATTCCTTCCCTCCTCACACGTGTGAAGAAGTGAGGCGATGCATCCCAGCTTGCCTGTGTCCCCTTTAGTTACGGAAGTGGCACTCTGCTTTATGTGACTGGCTGCTTCAGCTTCTTGCCAGTTGGATTCCCTCCGTGGTCATGAGAAATCCTGGGAATTCTGCTGGAGAGTAAGGCCACGTGGAGAGTGCCATGGGGTTAGCTGTGCTTCCAAGAACTTCTCCTGATAGACTAACAGGAGACACAGGGGTCAAACCAAGTCATTCAAACATTGGACAGATTTTGAGTCAGGTGCTATGATCGGGCATCAGGAGCTCGTGTACTACGGATGGACAGATCCCTAGCTGAACATTTCAATACTCCTTCCAGAACGCCTGCTGAGGCTGGAAGTATAGCAGTGAGTAGGACAAATTCTCCGTCCTCATGAATCAGGAATTGTAATGGGAAGAAACACATGTCTACCTCAAGAAGGGGCAAGTGTGACCCACTGCAAAGTGATAGATGCAAGAGTTTGGCTAAACATGGGCTGGGAAGGTGGCTCAGTGGTAGAGCGTTTGCCTTGCATGCCTGATGCCTTGGGTTCAATTCCTCAGCACCACATAAGCAAAAAAAAAAGCCAGAAGTGGCACTGTGACTCAAGGGGTAGAGCACTAGTCTTGAGCTGAAGAGCTGAGGGACAGCACCCAGGCCCAGAGTTCAGGCCCCACGACAGGACCCAAAAAAAAAAAAAGAGTTTGGCTAAACAGCTCTAAGCTGCTTCTTAGAAGAAGGCATATTTGAACCAGGCTAGAAGAAGGTGGGATTTTCCCAGTCAGACACAACCCCATGGCTTGCTCCCTCCCCTTCTTCAAACCTTTGCTATATGTCACCTCATCACCCCTTTGCAATTGGGACTATCAGCCCTCAACAGCTGTAACCTCCTATGGTCCATGCTTTACCTGTAGAACCACCTGCATGGTTTCACTTCAAAGGGCTGAGATCTGAGGATCGTGGTTTGAAGCCAGCCTGGGTAGAAAGGTCCATGGGACTCATATCCAATTAGCCACCAAAAAGGCAAGAAGTAGAGCTGTGGCTCAAGTGGATGAGCACCAACCTTGAGCAAAAAAACTAAGGGACAGAACCCAGGCCATGAGTTCAAGTGCCAGTAGTAGTGTGTGCGCATGTGCGCACACGCACGTGCAACTTCCCCTCTCCCCCACCTGCTAAGGAGTAAGGGGATGACTTCAGCCAGCAAGGAGATGAAGGCAGATGCACCATCCGCCAGGCTGTGTCGGGAAGGTTCACCCCCAAGAAAATGATATGCAGAAGGCCTGAACGGCTAAGCCACTATCTGATGTGACCCAGCCCTCTCCTGGTTCTCTTCCTTCCTCTGACATTATGCCGTCCTCCTGATAGACACAGGTAGGCAAGGAAGGCCTAGGGACTCCTGAAAGCTCCCTGCGCCTCCTGTATGCTCCATGGAATTCTGTTCTGACAAAACAGAATTACTGTCAGTAGCTCACGCCTGCAATCCTAGCCACTCAGGAGTTCAAAGCCAGTCCAGGCAAGAAAGACCATATGACACTTTTTTTTTTTTTTTGGTTAGCCATGGGGCTTGAACTCCGGGTCTAGGTACTGTCCCTCAGCTCTTCAGCTCCAGTCTTCCACTCTACCACTTGAGCCACAGTGCCACTTCCAGTTTTCTAGTAGTTAACTGAAGATAAGAATCTTACGAACTTTCCTGTCTGGGCTGGCTTTGAACCACAATCCTCAGATCTCATCTTCCTGAGTAGCTAGGATTACAGGCACAAGCCACCAGCTTATGAGACTCTTATTTCCAATTAACCACCAAAAACCAGAAATGGAGATGTGGCTCAAGTGATAGAGCACAACCCTTGAGCAAAAAAGCTATGTAACAATGTCTAGGCCCTGAGTTCAAGCTCCAGTCCCAACACATACACACACACTCGCACACACGCACACACACATGCATGCACACTAGAATTATTTGTTATGGCGACTTAATGTTGTTCATGGGAACACTGGCCACCTTTGTTTGTGATGATTAGTTGTTTCAGGGCTATGGAAAGAAAACCATACAAGAAAGAAAATCCTAAAGCATAGTTCATATCTTAAGGTACTAGGATAGGTGTTTTCTCCTGGGACAAAGACAGCCATTACCCAAGTCCAAGATGCTCTGGCCTGGAAACTATCTGAGTTTTCTGCAGCTTTGATTCAGGGGTCTGGGAACACAGAGTTACATTCTCGTCCCCAGCCCCCATGCTGCCCTCCTCCCATACCACTCCCACCTAGCCCCCACCCTCTCCAAGCCTCAGCTCTTCAGCTGTAAATAGCGATGAGATAGGAGGAGGGAAAACCCCTAGATCACAAGTCCTTCCCATCCCAAACATATTAAGATTTGTCCTAAGCCTCCACAATCCACAGGCAACAGCTATGGGAAATGTGAAATATCCACTTGGGAAAGAGAAGCCCTCCTGCCCACTCAGCCTCCCCACAGGCGGGGAAACTCCCTGGATGGATGGATGGATGGATGGATGGATGGATGGATGGATGGATGGATGGACGGACCAATGGATGGATGGCACTTTTGGCACTCCAAGGCCAAGGGGACAGGCGGTAAGTGCTCAAGCAAGCCATTCATTAGAGTAGTGCTCATTGTGACCTAGTTGTCAACAGCCTAAGGAGACTAGACTTCAGCCACTGTCCCTGGGGGTGGTCAATCCCCACGGATGTGCTCTGTGACTAGATTCAAAACCAGAGTACGATAACTTCTCCTTTTTCATCATCTTTTTTTTTAAAGGAAAACAACTCTCAACTCCCCAAGGAGCACATTCTTTTATTATGAAGTCTTCTCCACTCATCTCCCCATGTCCTGCAGAAAAGAAAGGAAACAAAAAAGCTTTGGCTAGCTTCTTCACTGCAGACTTCCCCACCACCACCACCACCACCCAAAAAAAAAAAAAATCCTATTTTTACAGCTCTCTGAAAAAGTCCCAGCTGATGGCGGCAGCCAGAGAACATGAGGGGGCAGAATGGAGCTGACTCAATGCACATTTATTAGCAGTGAGGAAAATTAATAAGGCAGCGCATAAGGGAAGCTCCACAGACCCAGGAAGCCCTGGGGACAGCTGTAGAGCTGGTGGCCTCCAGGCTGAGTCCTCTAGGCGCCTCATCGGGTTGCAACTCTAGATCAGCCCAGCTGGAAGAAAGCTCAGCCATGGGCTAGATTTTCTAGTGTTCAAGGGCAAGATGCTTTTGATGATACATGCCAAATCAAATTGATGGGGAGGGGCCACCTGAAGCCCTAGGCTGAAAAGAATTCTGAGGCAGGATCTGGGTCCCTTGGAGAGCAGTGCTGTAATTGATTAGCGATGTCTGCCATGGAATAAAAACTGAGGAATGGCAGTGCTGTTCCCGCCCACCATGTGTTTCCCACTCCTGCTCTGGGTCCAACCCTGCCCTGCTATTGATGGGGATGACTGAATCTCAAAACCTGTTGTCTGTAGGGCTGTTGTTGTTGTTTTCCTAGCCTTTTCTGGATTCTGGCTACCATTGGTAAGTGGCAATGGTTTAGTCTCAGGACAGCTCTGAAAACTGTTTCCAAGAAGCTCAGACAACTACTGGTCTTGGTTAACTTGGTTACTTGCCTGCTTCCTGGAAATAATAGTCAGATCCACCAATGCAGGTGATGTGACAAGCCCAAGAAATCACCAGGTCAGCCTCTCTAACATATGACCAAGCAGTAGCTTGATCAAAAAGGATATGTGGGTGAGGCTAATTAAATATGTTGGGAGCAGGACAATAAAGTACATCAGTGACTCTCACCTGTAGTCCTAGCTACTCAGGAGGCTGAGATCTGAAGATCATGGTTCACAGCCAGCCTAGTCAGACAAATCAAACTCACTCATCTCTGATTAATTAGCAAAAAGTGGGAAATGGAAAAGGCTAAGCAAAGATGCAAGGCTGGAGTTCAAATCACAGTGCTGGTACACACTAAAAAACCTGCTTTCAGGCTGGGAAGGTGGCTCAGTGGTAGAGAGTTTGCCTATGCATGAGGCCTTGGGTTTAGATTCCTCAGCACCACATAAGCAAAAGAAGCTGGAAGTGGCGCTATGGCTCAAGTGGTAGACTGCTAGCCTTGAGCTGAAGAGCTGAGGGACAGCGCCCAGGCCCAGAGTTCAGGCCCCACGACCTACACAAACAAAACAAAACAACAACAACAACAAAAAAAACACCACCCTGCTTGCCAGGTCAATAAAACACCTAAGGGGTCAAAGGAATTCTTTTTTGGATTTTGTTTAGTTGTTTGTTTGGGGTAGTACTCGGATTTGAAATCAGAGCTTTGCGAGTGGTAGGCAGGGGCTTTACCACTTGAGCCACACCTCTAGCCCAGTGGGATTGTTCTAATAAAGGAACCACTGCCCATCTGATGCTTCCTAACAAACTTGGTGAAGCTAGGCTAACCACTCTGACTGCGACCTCACTCTCCTAGCCTAGCTTATTTCTGTCTCTTTTCTGGAGCCAGAACTTGATTCCTGCCAGAGATTCTTTCTGGGGTGTGCTGGCTACCTTGGGCAAACCTTTCTGACCTCACCACCACCTGCAGATCCATTCTGACACCCAAAGTCTTCTGCTTCTATCTACCACAGCTCAAGAACCACTCAGGCCATTCTACTTGTTTGTTTCTTTCTTTCTTTGTTTTTGTTTTTGGTCGTGGGACTTGAACTCTGGGCCTGGGCGCTGTCCCTCAGCTCTTCAGCTCAAAGCAATCCATTACCATTTGAGCCCCAGTACCACTTCTGGTTTTCTGGAGGTTAATTGGAGAGAAGAATCTCATGGAGAAAGTGGCGCTGTGGCTCAAGTGGTAGAATGCTTGCCTTGAGCTGAAGAGCTAAGGGAGAGTGCCCAGGCCCAGAGTTCAAGCCCCACTACCGACAAATAAAAATTAAAAAAAAAAAAAGAGTCTCACGGACTGGCTTTGAACTGCAGTCCTCAGATCTCAGTCTCCTGAGTAGCTAGGATTGCAGGTGTGAGCCCCCAGTCCCCAGCCCCATTCTACTTCTTTTCCTCTCTCTCTCTCTCTCTCTCTCTTTCTCTCTCTCTTTTTGGCCAGTCCTGGGGCTTGAACTCTGGGCCTGAGTACTGTCCCTGAGAGCCTAGTGCTCAAGGCTAGTCCTCTACCACTTGAGCCACAGCACCACTTCTGGCTTTTTCTGTGATTAGATGGAGAAAAGAGTCTCATGGACTTTCCTGCCTGGACTAGCTTTGAACTGCGATCCTCAGATCTCAGCCTTCTGAGTAGCTGGGTGCCCAGCCCATTCTTCATTTTTATACTTGGGACATTGAGGCCTGAGAAATGAAAAAGGCTCACTTGACATCCACAAAAGATAATGAAGGCTCCTGGTGTCCTGACTCCAACCCCAGGGTTGTGCTGTTGCCTTGGATAAATCTATGCTGGTTTCCTTCGTTTCTCAGAGTTAACACAGGTAACTCCCCAGAACTAGGCATTCCTGAAGCCAAGCTCTGGGTGGCAAAGACCTTGGCATGTGAGGTAGCTCTGTGAGTAAGAGGCCGGACAGGGATGTTGATGAGGTGGCCAGGCTTCAGAGAGGACAAACATGGTATGAACATGACAGGATATCCCAGGAACTCAGCCACCATATCCTGAGAGTGGTAAAATTAGGAAGGTTCTCTCTGAAGTTTCTAAACACTGGCCACACTGACCCACTGGGAAGTCTACCTTAGCATTCTAGGTCCCCAATACTGGCCATTTTAATTTGTTTTTTTTGGGGGGGAGGGGGTCCAGTCGTGGGGCTTGAACTCTGGGCCTGGGCACTGTCCCTCAGCTCTTCAGCTCAAGGCTAGCGCTCTACCACTTGAGCCACAGCGCCACTTCCGGCTTTTTTGTTTTTGCTTATGTGGTGCTGAGGAATCGAACCCAGGGCCTTATGCATGCAAGGCAAGCGCTCTACCACTGAGCTACCTTCCCAGCCCTCATTTTTATTTGTTTTGTTTGTTTGTTTTGCAGGGTGGGGGCACTACTAGGATTTGAACTCAGGGCCTCAAACATGCTTGCTTGCTCAGTTGAGACTCTTATCATCTAAGCCAGTGCTTCCAGCTTGGCTTTTAGTTGGCTATTTGGAGACTGAATATCATGGACTTTTCTATCTAGGCTGGCCTTAAACTGAGATCCAGAGGCTCTCAGCCTTACTGAAAAGACAAGATTACAAGTGTGAACCACAGGCTCCCAGACTCACCTTGAAGTTAACAGATCTATTTCTGAGTAACAAAGTAGGAGAGAGCTTCAGGTCTGAAGAGGAAAAGCTGTTTTGGACCCTGGATCACGAGGGTGAGGACTAGAAGCTAGCCCAGGTTTCCCAATCTCTCTGGGCCTGGGCCTTTATTTGCCAAGTCAGGATAAAAAGATGGCCAACCCTCACAGGGGTGTAGAGAGGGTGGACAGAAAGGGCTTAGCACAAAACTTGGCACATGGTTGCCACCAACCTGATCTTGAACATCTCTCTTTTCCTTTCAGCACACATGTACCAGGGCTCCAGTCCTACCATACCTCTTTCGAGAAGACTTCCTTGAACAACCCAGCCTATTTATGCATCTTGTTCTGGAGGGAGGACTTCTAAGCTGACCTGCCTGTGTCTTGTTCTGAGAGCATTATTTCTCTAAAAAGCCCAGGCAGGAGTCACTGGGGGCTGGATGGTATATAGCACCCCCCTCAGAGGTAAGGACTTAGTGGGTACTGAATTAAGTGGCTGCACACGCTCTTGGAACCCCTTACCCACCCACCTTAGCCCCCGGTTCCTCTGATTTTCCAGTCCCTCATCTAGTTTGTTCTTAATGCTTCTGTCTCCACGTCTCCAGAGCTCTGTTTGCATGAGAGGGGGGAAAAAAGTCTGCTCACACACACAGCCCAGAAAGCATCCAGTTGCTCCTGGGCAGGCTGCCAGCGATTGAGTGACCTGCAGCTTCCTCCCAAAATCACATTCCACTGGCACGGATCTTGCCCCGCCTGACGCCAGCCTCCGAACTCGCCCCCAGAGCAAACATTTCCAGTTGGCAGCTCAGCCTTGTTTTGCTGAGGCCCTAATTCAGTCTCCCTTGTAGAAAACAGAAAACAAAATGCATGGGACAAAAAAAAAGAAACAAACAAAATAAATTTTAAATGGAGGGGAAGGGGGGGGGAGGAGGCCTTTGCTCTAAGGTCCGTGGAAAATAGAAGCTCTGGGGTGCTGCATAGAATCTTTGAGAAAGCAACCACACAAGGCGCTCATCACCCCTCCTCTCCTGCTGGCTTTGAGGCTGAGACCAATTCATTCAGGCTGCTGCTAAAAGCCTGACTCTGTTCTCATTCATGGCTGCAGGGAGAAGAGAGGAGACCAGGTTGGGGGGAGGCTGTGGATCTGTAAGGAGAGGGTGATGGGGGGATTATAGGACCCGTGTTTGTTCCAATGGAAGGAAAAATAAACATAGCCAGGAGGGTTTGAAGCCCAGTGCGTGTGGCGTCAGGGTGCTGGATGGGGTGTGTGCGTGTGCAAGCGTGTGCACATGCCTGTGGGCGCCCTGCTGGGTTTGCCTTCTCAAAATAAGAGCTGCTCAGTAAAAGATGTCATAACCCAGGGGACAGGCCAGCCAGGGAGGGCCAAGGCTGGCGCCCAGGCCTGCCCATGGGGTCAGGCAAAGGCCAGGTGTCAGAGCAGGGGACTGTAGCCAGGGCCTGGTTAATCAAGGTCTAGGGCATGTGGGGACAGGACATCAAAGGTCAGTCCCAACCCGCACTGGATCCCTGGGGAAAAGACGGCGTCACAGGCATCTCGGCACTTGTAGGACGGCGGTGGACCCCCAGGAGGCAGCGTCTGGGGGGGGTGGCAGGGAGGGGAAGACATTAAATTGCAGAATGAGGATAGTCACAAATACAGCTGAACACTGAGTCAAGAACCTCCTACTGGGGAACCAGGGTGCTGGGAGGTGGGTCCTAGACTCCGATGGGTGAGAGGTGGAGTTTTCCATGGCTGTAAGTCCTAAGTAGTGACCATCAAGAGCTACTACAGTGAAAAGTCACACTGGCCAGTAGGGAAGACTCAGCGCCACCCTGCCCCACTTGCCCTACTCAGGGATTCTGTGACAGGACCTGGATTCAAATCACTTGGATTCATGTAATCAAATACACCTTCCAATCACTCCTTCTCCCTTGAGATAAGACTCTATTTGACACGCTGAGGAATTTAACTTCAAATAGCCAGCCCAGGGGCTTCTCTGCACATTCAAGTGGAAGAATTCCTGTCAAGATCTTTGATCGTCCCTGTCTCCCTGTCCCTCTTCTCCAGCTCTATGCTGCCCCTTTGCCCAGACTCTAGAACTTCTACTCTTCATCGCTCATAATCTTCAAGGCAAATAGTTAAGAAACCTTTCCCAAGGAGATTTTTGGCTTTTATTCAGGACATTCCTTAACCCAAAGAAATGAGTCTCTAATGGTGGAAATTCAGGCCTGGAAAAAGCCACAGGGAGAGGTTTTAGGAGTAGCTGAAAGGCTTTGCAATTAATCCTCAAATCCACTCTATCATTGGGTGGCCTCAAGGATTGTTGTTTTGGGTTTTTTTTTAAGTCCCTTTATTCCTTTTATTTATCAGTTCTTAGAATAGTGAGCTGGCTTTCTAACCACCCTCCAAATGTTTTTAACTGTTAGCACTTTAAACTTAAAGAGTTTGATTCCTTGTAGGGTTTTTGCTTGTAGGGTTTTTGCTTATTTGTTGCTGTTGTTGTTGTTTTGCCTTTGATATGCAAAGGATCCCATTCTGTCCAGCAAGAACACCTTCAAGTTGGCACCAGAGTCCTCTTGACATAACCTTAGTGGTGTCTGACAGCGTTCTGTGCTTTCTGGTACAAGATGTCCTGGGTTGGAAATACACAATTCTCCAAGAAGCCTTTGTTCTCTTCAGCAGGAAAAGACACTTAGAGACTACAATTAGGACAATTTACGTGCTCAAAGACAGTTGATTGCCTCTGTCTCCATCTCCTCTCCACCATGTCCAAGGGGGACTTGAGTCCAGGCCCAAGGGCACCCAAAGGATACAATAGCTTGACTGTTCATGATGTTTCTCCCTAATCCTAGGTGCTCTCAATCCAGGGAGGCCAGCCCTGTCCAGCTGAGGCTACCTCCTCTCTTCTCCTTCCCCGGATACTTCCTCCACACCCCAGGGCTGGACCAACCATAACCTTCAGTCCTCTACACCATAGTTCCTCTATCTGCAAAGTTAAGTTAAAAATACTTTCTGTTCACCAGGCACTAGTGGCTCACACCTACTTAGGAGGCTTAGATCTGAGGATCCCAGTCAGGAAGCCAGCCTGGACAGGAAAGTCTATGAGACTTTTACATCCATTTGACCACTAAAAAACCAGGAGTGGAGATGTGGCTCAAATGGTAGAGCACCAGCCTTGAGCAAAAAAAGCTCAGGGACAGTGCTTAGACTCTGAGTTGAAGTCCCAGGACTGGCACACACAAAAAAAATTTCTTGTTCTTTTCTTTTTGTTTGTGTTAGTACTAGAGCTTGAAACTCAGAACCTCGTGTGCTCATTTGGCTCTTTGCTGGTATTCTACCACTTCCCATCTGGATTTCTTTGCAGGTTAAATGGGTACAGCATCTCCAGACTTTTCTACCCAGTCTATCTATGAGATGGGGATCCTCCAGGTCTCAGCTTCTTGAATATGCTAACATTACAGGTTGAGCCACTAGCACTGGCTGGTTGAAAGTATTTTCAATGAAGTAAAAAAGGCAAAGTTCTCAGCACAGTGTTCCACAACCAGTAAGCACTAGAAAAATCTTAGAAATGTGGAAGTAGCGCTGTAGCTCAAGTGGTAGAGTGCTAGCCTTGAGCTGAAGAGCTGAGGGACAGCGCCCAGGCCCAGAGTTCAAGCCCCACAACCGACAAAAAAAAAAAAAAAACTTAGAAATGTGTGCTATTACCTACCTGGGTAGCCTATGTCCTCTTCATGTGTGCCCACGACATTCCTGTCAACCCTTGAATGTTCTCCAGGAAAGAAGGCCTGCCTGCACCCATCATGCTATAGAACAGTCCTTGGGGATGGCTCAGTGGTGGACTGAGGGTGCTTGTGCTGGTGTGAGACTTAATGAGGGAGGGTTTCTCCAGAGCCTTCGGAGGAAATCAGGGATGTGAAGGATGGCTCCAGTCAGAAGAAACACACAAACCTATGTGTGGATGGTGGTGAGCGTGCAAGGAACCTATGAGACAGTAAAGAGGGAAAGCACCTCCTATGAGAATGAGCCAGAGTTACAGGAAGGTAGAGCTGGGTCTAATCATGGCCTGCGAGGTCTGAGCCAACCTCTGGGAACCAGCTCTGCCACCTGTGAGAACTACAACCAGTCTCAGCTCTCCTCTTTCCATGCACAGGGTAGCATCATGTGACCCTTCTGTCTTTAACATTAGGAGGCTGAGACCTGAGGATCACAGTTTGAAGCCAGCCCAGGACCCCCCCCAAAAAAAATTATCTCTAATAATAAACACTAAAAATCCAGAAGTCAAGGTATGGCTCAAGTGGTAGAGCACCAGCCATGAGTGAAAAATCCAAACAAGAATGAGAAGACCCGAGTTCAAAACCAAGGACAGGTGCCAAAATTTAATAATCTATTAAGTTTAAGTTATGTATTATTACTAATTTATTTTGAATTATTAATTCATTAATTGAAATAAAGTAAATAATTAAACAATAAACTTCAGTGTGGCCATGAGATTCACTTAATGAGTGATGTGTTACTCCTACATAGAAGTTTGAGACGTGTAATTAGCTGAATTTCCTTTGTGGACACAAGCTGCCAAGCTGGAGCTCCCAGGAGCCCGTGTTCTCACATACTACTGGACCCAAGCCTTCCCTGTTGACTTATGATGGGCAGGCTGCGTGTGGTGAAGAAGAGACCCGCCTTGAGAGTTTGGGGTGGTTTCCATGGCACAGACTATCCTTGTAATCATCCTGTCCTTCTCTCAGGAAAGGTTGCTGGGGTTTATGTTTTTGTTCTTGTTTTTGTTTTGTTTTGTTTGGTGGTGGGGCTTGAACTCAGGGCCTGGATGCCGTGTCTGAACTTTTTTGCTCAAAGTTGGCACTCTACCACTTTAAGCCACAGCTCCACTTCTGGATTTTTGAGTCATTAACTGGAGATAAGTCTCACTCTTCTACCTGGGCTGGCTTTGAACCACGATCCTCAGATCTCAGCCTCCTGAGTAGCTAGGTTTACAGGTGTGAGCCCCCAGTGCCTGGCAAGGCTGCTTCTTTCTGGGACTCAATTCCATTTTCTTCTCAGTACCTTGGACTCCAGGATGGTTTTTTTCTTGGAGTCTTCACCTGCTCCTCAACTCAGCTCTCAGCACTGTTGCTTGCTTAACATTCTCCATGGCCCAGGCCCTGATTTGTGGCTTTGCCTAGCCCTGCTTCATCCTTCAGAACACTGTTGTTCAGAGAGGCAAAGCAAATGGATGGCTCTAGCTCATCTCTCCATGCCAAACTACACATGGGTTGCTGGCCAGCTTCTGGGCTAGATACCAATCCCTGGCCCACGTGAAGGTAACAAGTGAGGGGGTGGGGGGAGTGTGGAATTAAATGATACCAAACCTGGCACCTGCTCCTAGGATGTAGACAGGGCATAGCCACCTGGAAGGGGCTAGGAGTCGGCAAGCACCGGACCTGGGGTGGGGTGGGCTGGGGTCAGCCAGGCTAGAGTGAAGGATGTTTGTGTTTAAGCATTAAATCATGTTAACTCCCATCACCAAGATGCTAAACATCTGGTTGAAACACGAGCCCTTGAACAGAACATCTGGATACTCACTCTGCACAGTGTGGAACAGCTGGATCCTTGGCAGCATCTGGGAGAGTAAGTGATGTGGGGTCTCCTCTGTATGTTTAACATCACATTTGAGCTTTCCTTCGCCTGTAACAGAACACCAGAGTCAAACTGGTTTAAATTTGAAAAGGGAAATGCTTAGCTCACTGAGCTGAAAAGCTCAGAAAGGAGGCTGGCTCCAGGTAAGCAATTCATGTATCACCAAGGGACCCACTTTCTTTGTTTCCTGCTGTTAGCTTGGCCCCCAAACTGACTTCTTTGGGAGGTTCCCAAAAACATTCCAGAAGCCCTTGCTTATCTTGCTTACATCTAAAACCTGAGATCATCCAGATTCATTGTATGCATGTATCGAAATGCCACACCAAAACTCCCCTTGTACAACTAATGTGTATTATTTTAAAACATTGTAAAACAAAATGAGATCATATTTATCTCAGCATTCCTAACAAAAGGCTGAACATCTACTCTGATTAATAAGACTCAGTCATGTGCTACAAGAGATCTAATCAAGCCGGGTGCTGGTGGCTCACGCCTGTAATCCTAGCTACTCAGGAGGCTGAGACCTGAGGATCGCGGTTCAAAGCCAGCCCGGGCAGGAAAGACTGTGAGACTCCTATCTCCAATAAACCGCCAGAAAACCGGAAGTGGCACTGTAGCTCAAGTGGTAGAGCGCTCGCCTTCAGCTGAAAAGCTGGGGGACAGCGCCCAGAGTTCAAGCCCCGAGACCGACAAAAAAAAAAAAAAAAGATCTAATCATTGTGACCAAGAGAAATGCGATACACTGATTGGCTTAATCACATGCTCTACTCTGGGAACTAGTGATGGAGCACCTTCTTCAGAACTTCATTAACCAAGCTAGAAAGTGTCAGGAGAGACAAAAAGCAATGTGGAGGTGCTTCTTCTACTACTCCTAGAGGTGGGCCTAGGATCTGATGAGAAAGGAGCTGTGGCCAGACCTTTAATCAGGAGCTTCCTAAGGTGGGCATCAGTGTGGCTCATACCTGTCATCCTAGCCACTCAAGCAGGCTGAAAAATGAGGATCTCAACCAGAAGCCAGCCCAGGAAGACAAATCCATGACTTTTCTCTCCAATTAACTATCAAAAAGATGGAAATGTAAGTGTGGCTCAAGTATTAGAGTGCCAGCCTTGAGTGAAAAAATTAAGAGACAATGCCAAGGTCCTGAGTTCAAATCACAGTACAGGCACACACACACACACACATGTGCACATGCATACACATACTTGCACACACACACACACATATACAGAATCCCACTCAGGGTCATATGCTGTCCCTGTACTTCCGTAATCCTGAGAGTGAGCACTACTTTCCATTTTCTACCCTAGATATAGCATTGTTCTCATCCAGGTGACAGCTCTGTCTGAAAACAAATTATCCCAAAACCCAGTGGCCTCAAACAATAAACATTTATTTGAGAGTGGTTTATCTGGGGGTACTGGGTGGGGGTCTTTCATGAGTTTGTAGTGCAGATGTCACTGGGGACTGTAGATATTTGAAGGCTTATCTGAAAAATCCGCTTCCAAAATGGATGTTGGCAAAAGGTCTCAATCTCACAACCCAATATGGTCTTCCCACATGGCTGCCGATTCCACCTCATGACACGCTGGCTGGCCTCTCCAGAATGAGCGGCTCAAAGCACAGAGAACACTGCAAAGCCTTCTGTGACCTAATCGTAAAAGTCATACGCCATCACTCCTTTACTTTCTGTTCATTACAAATGAGTCACTAAAGGCAGGCACTGGTGGCTCATGCCTATAATCTTAGCTACGCAGAAGGCTGAGATCTGAGGGTGAATGTTTGAAGCTAGCCCAGGCAGGAAAGTCCATGAGACTTTTATCTGTAATTTATGACCAAAAAAAAAGTGTATATGAAGGGATGACTCAAGTGGTAGAGCACCAAACATTGAATGAAAAATCGAGGGACAGCCCCTGGGCCTTGAGTTCAAGTTCCAATACTGGCACACACACAAAAACAACAACGATGACAACACATAAATGGCTTCCTCATTTCATCCCACATTCAAGAGAAAAGACATTAACTTCTACCTTTTGTTGTTTTTTGTAGCACTTCAGTTTGAACTCAAGGCTTAGATTGCTTGCTTGGCTGGCAGAATATCACTGAAGCACAACTCTAGCCATATTTTGGCAATGGAGTCTTGAGGGCTTTTCTGCCAATGCTGGCTTTGAATCAGAATCCTTTAGATCTCTGAGTCTGAGTAAATAGAATTACAGGCAGGGGCTGCTGGCACCTGGCATACTATATCTTTTAAAACACATGTCAAAGAGCTTGTACTCATCTCTAAGAGCACCAATGCCTTATCTCTAATTATGCCAACTATGTTTGATTGGTATTGACTGTCTGAGAATGAGCTGTGATTATTAATGTCTGCCCGAGGCAAAAGCAAAAGTCATGGCTCCCTATTCCTTGGATAACAGAATTTGTCTTTGTTTGTGACTCAGTCTTAATGTGTTCAGATAAGGGCGGCCTAAACCAGCATCCCATGCAAAGGAATAATCCTATTTGTTTGTGCCAAAGATTGTCTTAGGGGGAGAGATGCACCCAGTCTGGCAATCTTGGTGAAGAAGTTCTGAGAAAAGTTTGTCTCCAAGATTAAATGACATTGGTGAGAGGAATACTTCCTTTAAAAGCAATTTGGACAGGACATAATTCTTGAAAGTCTGGCAGTCACCTTACAACCAAAAGGAAAAGCTGTGAGGATTTCTGGAAGATGTAAGTAGAGCTCAAATGTCAAAGAGCTGTTGACTTAGCCAATCCTGGAATTGCCGTCTCTGGAAGTTCTTGCTTCAAGATAATAAATGTTCTTCTTGAGCATTCAGCTGGGTTTTTGGTGCTGTGTAGTTAGCTATACATGTTTTATGTACCTTCACATACCTTGAAGAAAGCCAAACCAATTCCTTCCTCATGTCTGACTCAGTATAGCTTATCACATCCTTCTTCATGAGTATCAGGTACACTCTGGTGCCTTTTCTTAGCTTAATAAACAGTAAAATCCTGTACTTTTTCTTCTGTTCTTATCTTAACTGCATCCCTTTCCCAGAGAGCTTCACATGGCATTCCCTGCCAGAGTGACTGTTGGTTTGGTCTGGAACTCAGGGGCAGGTTCATTGATCTCTGGGCAAGGAGAAGGACTCCATTCCCAAAGATCTCATCTATTCTTTCTATTTTTTAGGTCCAAGACCTGGACTAAAACTTGGTACCTTCTGCTTTCACTCTGAGCTTTACCAACTGAGCCAAGCCCCCTCCAACCCCAAGGATCTCATCTATGACAAATCCCTAGACCCGTTCACCGTGGGAAGAGCCAGGAGTGTCAGAAGGTAGATCTGTTAAGATTGTTTCACACAGTCCTATCTTCCTTCCTGTCTTCCTCCTCCTCCTTCTAAGAGCTTCCCTCCATCTTTACTGATCTCTGCTCCATTAGCTAGTTTTCCTTTCTCTTGAGACATTTATTCTAAGACATACATGCTCAGAATAAAGACTACATTTACCAGGCTCTCTTGCAGCTAGATCTAGTTCTGGTGAGAATATTCTTGCCAGTGAGGTGGCAGGGTAAGTAGTATCAGCTCCCACTAGGGTCCCTAAAGTCAGAAATGTGTCCTTCCACCACTCCTTCCTCCATCCTGCTGATTGAAATGGGTTATTGTATTTGGAGGGGAAGGCATCTTGAATCACAGAGATAAGGGGAACTTCCTAGAAATAGTAGAAAGAGAAGGAGCCTGAATGCTCACATTAGCTCTGAAGTGTTACACAAGTGAGCTTTCCTCTTGTTGGAGCCACTGTTATTTCTTTAATCTCTCCCTCCTTTCTTTCTCCTTCCCTTCTCTTTCACGTTGTTCTTTCTCCTCTCTCCTCCTTCCTCTTCCCCTTTCCTCATCTCTCTTCTCTGCAAACCACTGCCTCTCTCCAGTGGCAGGTCATGAGAATGGTCTAAGGATGCAGACAACCGTCTTGTTCCCCAGCCTCTGTGAGTGTGTCTCAGTCTTAAGGCTCCTGCCCTTCCAGGGATGTGTCCTCACCTAGAGGATTCCCCCTTTATGTCCAACTCTGTGCCCAGCTCTGTGGCCTGCTCCTGGGAAAGGAGCAGAAAGCCAGTCAGGATGCCAACCCCAAGCAGCCTGTCCTGTGGCTGGAGGCCCAGTGCTCAACTCCTGTCTCATGACTCTGTAGTGATCACAGAGATGCCTGGAACTGGCCACTGGCCTGGGCTGGAGACCATCTGGCTATGTTGTCTGGCTTCCCTGGGAGAGAGTTCTCTTAGATGTCAGGTGGCTGAAGCCGGCCTGAACCCTGCCTACCCTCCAGCCTCAGATCTAAAAGTGGGTAAAGTGGCAAGTGAAGAGGGAGCAAAGACGATTCTCTCTCCAGAGGGTCTCATGAAAACCACTAGGCAGACCCCATGACTTCCCCTCCAGCCCTGCCTTCTGAGCCCCAGGGCCAGCCTCCCGCCCCTCATCAGCCCTCTCGGTGACAGATGGCGCCTTGAAGACAAGGCCTGGGCGGGCGCCCAGTGTGCGGGTGTCAGCTGTGACAAGGCTCTCCTTTCATCCCAGCCTGCGGCTGGGGCAGCCCCAGCTCTTCACCTGACTCAATCAGACTTAGCAAGCCTGGGAGGCTGGGGCTTAGAAGGCCACAGGCAGGGCACCAGAAGCCCTTTGAGAGTCCTGGCTGTGAGGAGCGAGATGGTGAGCCTCAGGGTGGGTAGCAGAGCCCAAAGCTGCCACACTTGCCACTGTCTCCCAGCCAGTGACTTGAGTCAGAACCTCTGTTGGGCTTGAGTGACTGAGCACAGAGGAAAGACACCTGTTTGCTGCCAGGTTGATGCAGGGCAGGTGTAGACATCCAGCAGGCCTCCTCTTGGATCTAGCCATGGTTCCCTCAGCAAGGCCAACCCCTCCCATCTGAGCTGGTCCTGGAAGAAGCAGACGGGGGGGGGGGGGGGGAAGGGGGGGAGAAGGCATCCAGATCACTCATCGCCTGGGCAGTGTCACGGTGCGTGATGTCACGTCAGAATTCTCGAAAGGCTTTCCATCTGGAGTCAATGCCACCCTCGCTCGCAGCTGCTCCCAGAGCCACGCCCCTTTGCCAGCAAGGGGATGGATCGAGTGTCTGCTCTCCTGGAGGCCAAGCTTAGGGCAGGCTTGGGAGGAACAAATTCAAAGGCAGCATTTTTGACAAAGGGAAAACTCAAAGCAGGGAGCTGCTATGGGAATGGGAGGCACTTGTGGGGTGAAACACAGGAGTCCAGAGACATGGGAGAGCATTTGGGGTGGGGGGGACCAAGAGGCCTGAGGAGCCCAGGCTGGACCTAGAGTGCTAAGGAAGGGTGGTAGGGAGGAGCAGAGAAAAGGCAAAAATAGATGGATGCTGGCAGGAGAAACCTCTCTCTCTCTCTCTCTCTCTCTCTCTCTCTCACACACACACACACACACACACACACCATCACTGTCCCATTGTTGTGATTTGAAGCCTGTGAGTTTTGCTGTGATGCGCCTCCACCCACTGAGTAAATTCAACCTTCAAGGGGAGCTTGAATGTCACCTTCTCAGTGTGTCCCCCCCCCAAGCTGCGTGTCTCCACACTAGCAGGGGGTTCATTGCACTCCACGCCCAGTGCTATGTGAGTCCACAGCACCACAGCCATCTGCCATTCAACCCCACCAGCCAGCAGGACCTCAAGGCAGCCCGGGCCACCCTACGTGGACACGTGGTCAGCAGGGTCCATCTTTGCAGAGGTTTGCAGACAAGCATGAGGACACCCAACCTACTCATTTCCCCCCAGCATTTATTTGTCAATGCTGAGCACATAGTTGGGGCTCAAACAGACCATTTTTTAAGGCAAGCATTGCAAGGCTCTGAGGGTCACACCCACAATCCTAGCCAATCAAGACACGGAGGAGCACAGTTCAAAGCTAGCCCGGACAGAAAAGTCGGTGAAACTATTATCTCCAACTAAACACCAAAACACCAAAGTGCCAGCCTTGAGCAAAAACACTAAGGTACAGAGTCCAGGCCCTGAGTTCAAGTCTCAGTACTGGCAAAAAATAAAAATAAAAGGGGGGGAATGCATTTAAATAGGTTTTCCTCCTACTTAACTGTAATTAAGGAAATTCCCTCCTGTACTCTATGCTGCCTAATAACCCATGTGTCAAACAAGGTAAGTAAGCTTGTTGGTGGCTCATGCCTATAATCCTAGCTATGCAGGAGGTTAAGATCTGGAGGACTGAGGTTCAAAGCCAGCCCAGGAGACTTCATCTCCAAAATAACCAGCAAAAAGCCAAGCTGGGCTGGGCACTAGTGGCTCATGTCTATAATCCTAGCTACTCAGGAGGCTGAGACCTGAGGATCATGATTCAAAGCTGGCCCTGGGCAGGAAAGTCCATGAGACTCTTATCTCCAATTAACCACCAGAAAACTGGAAGTGGTACTATGGCTTAAAGTGGTAGAATGCTGGCCTTGAACAAAAGAGCTCAGGGATAGCACCCAGGCCCTGACTTCAAGCCCCAGGACCACTACCAACAACAATAAAAAAGGCCAAGCTGAAGGTATGTATGAAATGCATAGAGGGCCAAGCTGGGCAAACATGTAGAGTGAGCATGTGGCTGTGAGTTCAAATCCTGATACAGAAAGAAAAAGGTATATAAACACTTCTTGATTTTGTTTTTTTCTTTTTCATGAGGGGGTTAATTTAGTACTAGGGTTTGAACTCAAGGCCTTGTATTCTCACTTGGCTTTTTTAAGCTCAAGGCTACCACTCTACTACTTGAGCCACAGCTCCACTTCTAAAACTATAATTATTAATGAATTAGATTTTATCCTAGACTCTGTCCTACTCCAACCGCAAGGGCCTCTCCGTCCTCTCTCTTCAAGGTCTTGGAGTTAGTTGGGTGTTGAAAATCAGCCTGACTTTATTGGCAAAAACAAACAAACAAAACCAGTTACTAGCTGGTTCTACACGCAAGAAGCCACAGAAGAGGCCCGGTGCCGTGGCCTGGTACTAAGACCAGGAGCAAACTTAGCCATGTGGTGCCAGGCAAGCTCTCAATAGGTCAGAGACAAAAGTTCTCCCTTGGTCCCCTAAGAAGAAGGATGGCAATCATATTTCCAGTGTTGGAGTAAATAAGGTGACAGGTGACAAAGTACCTGGCAAGAAAACTGAACACACCCATGGAATCGCGTCTTGTTCAGCTCCATCTCAACTGTCTCTCATGTCCAGTTCTGGAAACACTGGAGTCAGTGACAGGGCCTGGGGGACCACCATGACTGCCCAGCAGTGACGAGAGAAGCTATTCGTGTTCTAGAGACAGCGCCAAGGCAGAGACAGGTCCACGCCAGGGAGCCACTCAACCCCAGGGAGCCACTCAACCCTTGGGATGAGAGTCTATTTGAGGAAGATGCACACTTCCAAAGTTTCAAATTTTCCATTGTATTGAGAAGCCCCACCCCCACCTTTCAACTAGTACTGGGATTTGAACTCAGGGTCTTGCTCTTGGTAGGCAGGAACTCTACCAATGTAGCCACACCACAGGTCCCTTGACTTTCCTTATTTTCTGAATATGAGTTAGTTATTTTTTACCAAGGATCTTGAGGGGGTTTTTCCCTAGAGGCCACCTTGGGCCTCAATCCTCCTATTTATGTTTCTCACAGAGCTCTGGGATTACAGACACACATCACCATGCCCTACTTATTGGATGGGATGAGGTCTCACTAACGTTTTTGCCCTGCTGGCCTTAAATCTCCATTCTCCCAATTTCCATCTCCTGGTAGCTGGGATTACAGGCATGAATCACTGTTCCTTGGTCCTCTTAATTAACCAGAGTATTTCCATTAACTAGAATTCAAGTCCTTAAACTTTTTTTTTTTTTGCTAGTCCTGGGTCTTGAATTCAGAGCCTGGGCACTGTCCCTGAGCTTCTTTTGCTCAAGGCTAGCACTCTACCACTTGAGCTACAGTGCCACTTCCAGCTTTTTCTGTTTATGTGGTACTGAGGAATCCATTGGAGGGCTTCATGCATGCTAGGCAATTACTCTACTACTAAGCCACTGAACATTTTTGAGTGACCAGAAAGAATTCTTTCTGGAAAAATACAGAGCCAGCTCATAACAAGCATGACTTCACCCTGTACCCCTCACTGCTGCATAAGGGGGACAAAAAGCCAAGGACAAACATCACATGTCTTCTGAGATACCCAATTTTAATCCCAAGTTTTGTTAAAGGATGAAAATTACCAACAAGAATTTTCCTTGCTCTAAGATGTGCAATTTTTTTCATATTTTTAGCATTTCTAAAACCTACATGCATCTAGATTTAGCCAAAAATTTTAGTCATAAATCAATGTTTAATGTGGCCATGTTTCTTGCTCCTATAACTAAAATTAATAAATGTCATTCAATCAGGGATTCTTCTTGTAATTGATAGCATCTTAAAATTGCCAAAAACAAACCTGCCACTCTGTATAGAACTGCAAGGCATTAAGTAATTGTTTTTAGGTTAAAATTTGCCAGGACTCTAAAACATAGAAAACCAATACACACAGATTTTTGGAAGGTTTTTTAAAATTGTTTTATTGTTATTATAAAGGTGACATATAGAGGAGTTACAGTTTTGTAAGTCAGGTAAATAGTATACTTCTTTTTGGACAATGTCACTCTCTTTTGCTCTCTACCAGTTTTTCCTTCCTTTTGTATAGTTGTATCATTCATTTTAAACTCAGTGTCCAGTGAGTATCACTGTTGCATTTGTTCACTCTTTGTCCCTCCATTTCTGTGCCTCACCCCCTACTCCCGAAGGTTTGTTGTTGTTGTTGTTGTTGTTTTAACACTGGGATTTGAACTCAGGGCATGTGTCTTTTTTTTGGGGGGGGGTGGGTCCAGTCGTGGGGCCTGAACTCTGGGCCTGGGCGCTGCCCTCAGCTCTTCAGCTCAAGGCTAGTGCTCTACCACTTGAGCCACAGCGCCACTTCTGGCTTTTTTCTTTTTGCTTATGTGGTGCTGAGGAATGGAACCCAGGGCCTCAGGCATGCAAGGCAAGCGCTCTACCACTGAGCCACCTTCCCAGCCCCCAGGGCATTAGTCTTGCTCAGCAGGTGCTCCATCACTTTCGCTGGCTGGACTGAGATTTTTCTATTTATACCTGCATAGCTGGGATGGCAGGTACGAACCACTGTACCCAGAATTTATAGGGTCTGAAAACGTTTTGCCTTGACTAGCCTGGAACTCTGATCCTCCTGATCTTCACCTCCTGAGTAGTTAGGGTAACAGGTGAGAGCCACCATGCCTGAAAAGCATGTGGACTTTTAAGAAAAAAGGAGAGGTCAAGGGCATGTAAGGCCAAAGCTGCTACCCTCCTTGCTTCATGCCCTGGGCCAGGCTGCTAGAATGAAGCTTGTGGACAGAGTCAAACCATTCTCTGGGATTAGCTTGCCTAGAGGGAAGCAGCCGAGGACTAAAATTAAAGATTGGGAATGTTGAGGTATCCACATGACACAGGCAGCCTCCTAGCTGTCCTGAGGGGACCCTCCTGTGTCCATGATGCCTGCCTGAGGAATGGGCACACTCAAAAGCCACAAGACTACAGCTTCCACAGCAGCTCAGTACCCCCAACTGCCCTCAAACCTGACTCCCATGGGAGCCAGGCTTGGAGGAAGACAGAGCTTCTAAGATCACATGGGTTTTCAGCTAAGAAATGAATTTAGATCATCAGCACCTACCTCCTCCAGCCAGGTGCATGTCAAATGCTGGAGCAAGCCCAGTGCTGGTGGCTCACACCTGTAATCCTAGCTACTCAGGAGGCTGAGATCTGAGGATCTTGGTTCAAAGCCATCCCAGGCAGGAACATCCCTGAGACTCTTATCTCCAATTAACCACCAGAAAACCGGAAGGGCACTGTGGCTGAAGTGGCAGAGCGCTCGCCTTGAGCTGAAGAGCTGAGGGACAGCGCTCAGGCCCGGAGTTCAAGCCCCACAACTGACCACTCAACACACCCCCCACAAAAAGATACTACAAGTTCCTCCTGTTCCCATCCTGTGAAGTTTCCCAACCTGAGCCCTCTACCTGACCCTCTTCCAGGCCTGAATTCTCAGCCTCTACCTCTATACACACAGGCAGATGCACATCCAAACTTAGGCCACTCTGAGCCAGGGGCTACTTTACAATCCAGGGTTGTACCTTACGCCTTGTGATGTATTTAGGGGGCAGTCCCTTCCTGAGGGGCAAGGCTTGATTTTCTGACCAGAGTGAGTGGGATTTTGGTTTTTGTTTTTAATATCTGTGGCCCCAGTGCCCAGCCCAGCCTTTAACTCCCTATGAGCAGGAAGCACGTGGGTCTGAGCTCTGTAGGACCCGAAGCAGACCTGTTGGGAGGAAGCTGGGAAAAGTGCTCTGTGAGCAGCCTTAGGAATCGACAGGGATGACGTGAGGGACTTTCGAAACCCTAGGATGGCGCGAACCCACGTGAGGGACAGCCTCTTGCTATTCCTGGCTACTGGAGGTTCAGGTTTTGATTCAGGACAACCGCCCGGAATCCGCAGTCAGCTGGGGACAGGCAGCCCCGCCACTGCGTGCCTCGGCTGCCCCCTGGTGGCCATGACTGAGCAGCGCCTCCTGGGATCCCGCTCCAACGGACTCGAACTGCAGGCTTGCAGGTAGGTTTCCATCCGCATACCTAGGGAAGCCTCTTTGCAACGCGGCCCCAGGAAACGCAGAGCATGCAGCATTACTAGTGAGGTGACCATCACCTTTCCAACTCTCTTGTCTGTGAAACGAGGGTGATAACAGCTATCATCCTTCCTATGGATTAAGGGACATAATGAATGAAAATCATTCTGCAAATAGCAAAGGCCTAGTTCAGAGAAAAGACCCAAAACCATAGCCACTGCTACTATGGTTCCAGAGAAGCTAGGTGGCCCTCTCCTTCCCCACGCCTCCTCTCTGCCACTGGGAAGCCCCTTTCTGAGCATGATTCCTGGGAAGGCTGAGATGGATCTCTCTCTCTCTCTCTCTCTCTCTGTGTCTTTCTCTGTGTCACTCTCTGTGTCTCTCTGTCTTTCTCTGTGTGTCTCTGTCTCTGTCTGTCTGTCTGTCTCTGTCTCTCTCTCCTTGAGCCACACCCACAACTTTTTTTTGTTATTGTTGCTTTAGTTAAATTTCAGGTAATCTCCTGTTTTGAGGTCTCAGATCTCAATCTCTACACCTCCCCTGTAACTGGGATTGCAGATGCACACCTCCATGCCCAGCTTGCTTGTTGTTAAAATGTGGTCTCACTAACTTTTTGCCCAGTCTAATTTCAAACTACAGTCCTCCCCATCTATACTTCCTGAGTAGCTGAGATTACAGACATGTACTAACACTCCTAGCCTGAGATGGGGGAGGAGGGTTCTCTACTCTTCATTCTAGCAGCTGCTCATTATCCTTTCTGAATGAGTGGACTGTATTCTTCACAGTGGACCCTTTCCTATGTCAATGAATGACAAAAGTCCACTCTTTCCCTAATGTCTCTCTCCTCATCTCAGCCCCACTTTTCTACAATCTCCTGGTGCAGGCAATTATCAGCCACACTGGGGCCTAGACACCTGTAAGAGCCAAGTCTAATGGCAAGTGAGGTGCCGGCTCCCAGCTTAGGGAGGAGAACAGAACTGCTACCATCCCCCACCCCCCCACACACACCCAAGACCCTCACCCTAGAACATCAGAGTCTGATCTCAAAAAAAAAAAAAACTACCCAAAAAAGCCAGAAGTAGATCTGTGGCTCCAGTGGCAGAGTGCTAGCCTTAAGTGAAAGAAGCTCAGGATAGCGCCAAAGCCCTGAGTTCAAACCCCAGGACGGTACCATATCTATCTATATCTATATCTATCTATCTATATTTTTTTCTAGCTTGGCATCCATCATGGTGTCTCCAGACTTCACTCAATTCCATAGTAGCCCACTGCTGTCCCAGACCACTGCAGTGCCATCTCCACTGTTGCTGGAGCTGGATAACTTGACCTCCAACTCTTTGATTCTTCTGCCTCAGCCTCCTGAGCGCTGGGATTATAGGTGTGTACCACCAAGCCCAGTTATTATTATTTTCACTTTAAAAGCCTTTTCTTTTTCAAGTGTGTGTCTTGTATATATATATATATATATATATATATGAATACATGTATATATACATATATATCGTATACATAATATATATACAATAAAATGTATATATATTACTGCAGTAAATTTAAGCATATAGAAGAGAGTGGTTCAAAAAATGTGAACCACACCTGTACTATATAGTCATTTCACAGGTACAGAAAGTTCCAGGGATTAGAATGGAGAAAAGAGAGCACCCCTCACTGTGGCCCTCCTAGAAAGTTCTCCTAGAAGTTCTCCTAACGGGGAACTTCCCAGTGACAGAAACTGCCCTATACAGCAGTTTGGTGTACTTTCTTGATTTACATGCATGTGTGGAAATAGAACCATGAAACCAGTTTTAATGAAATTGCTTTAAGAAGGGGAAGAAGAGAGATACGGGAGAATGGTAGAGAGGCGTGAGGTTGATGAGGAACATCGTATGCATATTTGGAAACGTCACAATGAACTTCCTTCTAAAACCTATGTTTTGACAATACACATGCTTGAAAAAGAAAAGGCTTTTAAAGTGAAAATAATAATAGCTGGGCTTGGCGGTGCACACCTATAATCCCAGCGCTCAGGAGGCTGAGGCAGAAGAATCAAAGAGTTGGAGGTCAAGTTATCCAGCTCCAGCAACAGGGGAGATGGCACCGCAGTGGTCTGGGACAGCAGTGGGCTACTGTGGAATTGATTAAGTCTGGAGACACCATGATGGAGGCCAAGATAGAAAAGATTTCTTGGGAAAGCCAAGGCAGAGAGCTGTGCTGGCTTCCTGGGGGCCACATCCAGGTACTTGGGACGCATCTGCCCAGTGTACAGTTCCACATTCCTGAAGCAGCTCTCTGCTGAGCTCCTGTATGCCAGAGTAAAGGATCTCAGCGTAAAGGGGGTCGCTCTACGTCACGCTGTAAGTTGCTATCTGAAGGGATGAACAGCTACCATAGCTGGAGTGGTATGGTGTCCCTGCCATCCTCAAATCTTTGCTCTTCAAGAAGGCATCAGAAAACTGCTTTGAGGCTTGTTTTAGCTTCTTCCCCTCTGTCGTTGTAACTGAGACAGAAGACAACAAAAGCAGAATTTTTTAAAAACAGTTCAATGGAAAATTGTAAACCTGATGTGTTTGAGGTGAGAGCAATGACTCACCCCTGTAATCTAGCTACTCCGGAGGCTGAGATCTGAGGATTATGATTTGGGGGGCAGTCCCGGCAGGAAAGTTCATGAGACTCTTAAATCCAATCATCAAAAAGCTGGAAGTGGATCTGTGGCTCAATTGTTAGACTACCAAATTGAGCAAAAAGGCTAAGGCACAGTATCTAGGCCTTGAGTTCAAATGCCAGTACTAGCAAGAATGAAAGAGAGAGAGAGAGAGAACTAGCAAAAATGAAAGAGGGGGGGAGAGAGGGAGAGGGATTTGGGCCAGAAGTGTAGCTCAAATAAGTGACTAAGCATCAGCATAGGAAATAAGAGGAGCTGAGTTCAAACCCTAGTGCCACCAAAGAAAGGAGAAAAGAAAAAAGAAACGTGTACTATGTTTAGACTCCCAAGTTTGATGAGCTACCTTTTCATGTACTGTCTCAAGAATTTTTTTAAAAAACCTAATAATAAAAATAGCAGCAATGAAAAGTTCAGTTGGAAGTATGGAGAATAAAATTTATTTCCCTGAAAAGAGAAAAGAGCAAAGGATGGAGGGAGGGAGAGCAAGAAGCCCTACATTCAAATTCTCTGCCTGCATTCCAGAGAGATGAAGTAAGGAGGGCAGGGAAGGGACCAATAAAGAAATAAGACTGTGCCAGGCGCCAGTGGCTCACGCCTGTAATCCTAGCTACTCAGGAGGCTGAGATCTGAGGATCATGGTTCAAGGCCAGGCTGGGCAGAAAAGTCCATGAGACTCTGATCTTCAATTAACTACCAGAAAATCAGAAGTGGCACTATGGCTCAAAATGGTCAGGCACCAGCCTTGAGCAAAAGAGCTCAGAGATAATGCCTTTCAAGCCCCACAGCAAAAAAAAAAAAGAAGAAGAAGAGAGGAAGAAAGAAAAAAGAAGAAAGGAGGAAGAGGAGGAGGAGGAGTCGTGACTCAAGCCTGTAATCCCAGCTACTTGGAAGACAGAGATTAAGAGGATCGTGATTTGAGGCCAGCCCAAATAAAAGCTATCAGGACCCTCCATCAACTAACAAATCAAGAGTACTATCGAGTTCCTGTCATCCTAGCTAAGTGGGAGACATAGATAGGAGAACTTAAAGGCTATGGCAAAAATGCAAGATTCTATCCAGAAAGATAATCAAAGCAAAAAGGCATGGAGGGATGGGCTCAAGTCGTATAGTACCTCCTTAACAAGGACAAAACTCTGAATTTAAACTCCAGTACCATAAAAAAAAAGACCTGGTACTGAAGGCTGTACATTCATTTCCAAATTGGAAAACCTTGCATTTTCTTTGCCCAATAAAAATGGGTAAATGGATTCACCACAAAGCACATCATCATGAGATTTCAGCACTGGAAAGCAGGGAGAGATGACAGCTTCAGAGCAGGAAAGAACATATGAACAAAACTCACATTCGGGTGGCCTTGAAGAATGTTAGCCTTGAGCAAGAGGAGCTTAGAGACAGTGCCCAGGCCCAGAGTTCAAGGCCCAGGACCAGAGAAAGAAAGAAAGAAAGAAAGAAAGAAAGAAAGAAAGAAAGAAAGAAAGAAAGAAAGAAAGAAAGAAAGAAAGAAAGAAAGAAAGAAAGAAAGGAAGGAAGGAAGAAAGGAAGGAAGGAAGGAAGGAAGAAAGAAAGGAAGAAAGGAAGGAAGGGAGAGAGAGAGAGAAAGGAAGGAAGGAAGGAAGGAAGGAAGGAAGAAAGAAAGGAAGAAAGGAAGGAAGGGAGAGAGAGAGAGAAAGGAAGGAAGGAAGGAAGGAAGGAAGGAAGGAAGGAAGGAAGGAAGGAAGGAAGGAAGGAAGGGAAAGAAAGAAAAATAGAGAGGGGAGAGATGGGGGGGGTCTGGGAATGTGGCTTAGTGGTACAGTGCTTGCCTAGCATGCATGAAGTCCTGGGTTTGATTCCACAGTACCACATACATAGAAAAAACCAGAAGTGGTGCTGTGATAGAGCACTAGCCTTGAGAAAAAGCTCAGGGACAGTGCTTAGGCCCTGAGTTCAAGGCACAAGACTGGCAAAAGAAAGAAAGACAGAGGGGGGGGGAAGGAGGGGAGAGGGAGGCAGGGAAGGAGGGAGGGAAAAGAAAAGAAAAGCCAAGTCAGGTGCTGGTGGCTCACACCTGTAATCCTGGCTATTCAAGAGGTTGAGATCTGAGGATCATGGTTCAAAGCCAGCCTAAGAAGGAAAGGCCACGAGACTCTTATCTCCAGTTAACCACCAGAAAACCAGAAGTGGCACTATGGCTCAAAGTGGTAGAGCACTAGCCTTGAGCAAAAAGAGCTCAGAGACAGCACCCAGCTCAGAGTTCAAGCCCACAACCAACAACAACAACAAAAAGCTCCGAGACAGCTCCATTCCCAGATGTCCTTCTTACTTCCCTACTGAGATCGCCCTCTATTCATCCTTCCTCACAAAGAGCCTCTACCTCTGCCTCCCTCCTCTCAGCACGTGTGTAGGGTGAAGGAGGAAGGACGAGGACTCTGAGGCCCAGGAGGACTAAGGGTCTCTTCCAAGGTTAACTGGAAGATGAATGGGATTCCAAGGTGAGTGGACTGAGGGCCTGGATTCATATTTAGAGCCTGAGGCAGGTTTGGTGTCTTCTCCCATCAGAGACATGAGGGGCGTGGTGGAGAATCATATAACCTCTCCCCAGCACCTGATCTAATCGCTGCTACTCACTGCAAGGGAGAGGTGGGGGGAATATGGGGAGGAGGTTCCTGGCTTTATAGTTTCTCACCTATAAAGGTTCTCTCTTCCCTGGATTTTGTTGTTGTTGTTGGTGGTGGTGGTGGTGGTCATGGGGCTTGAATTCTGGGCCTGAGCACTGTCTCTCAGCTCTTCAGCTCAAGGTGAGTGCTCTACCACTTGAGCTACAGCGCCACTTCCAGTTTTCTGGTAGTTTATTGGTGATAAGAGTTTCACAGCTTTTCCTGCCCGGTCTGGCTTTGAACCACCATCCTCAGATCTCAGCCTCCTGAGTAGCTAGGATTACAGCCACCGGTGCCTGGCTCTTCCCTGGATTTAAGGGGGCAGTTTAGCTTTGTAGGCTGCTCCCTCAGCTGCCATGGCACCCATTTCCCCCCTAGACTGGTCATTCGGCCAGTCCGACTGTCTGCCTGTCCTCCACACCCAGCAGACCTCACAGCTGGCCCAATCACCTGCACCCACCCCAAAGAGCACCTTCTTCCCTTCCAAGGAAGGCTGAAGACCCAGAAACCTGGCCTCAAGCTTCACAGGGTGCATATTCTGAGCCGACTCTGTTTCCCTACTCCTGTCTGACACACTGAGAAGGGCAGGGAGCTGGATCTCTGGCAGCATTTAGCAGGGTCCCTATTAATTTGATTACAGCAGACATAGGGGCATAAAGGTTAGTAGAGAATAAAAGTCAGAGTGTTTGTTTGTTTATGTGTTGGTGCTGGGGCTTGAACTCAGGGCCTGGATGTTGTCCCTCAGCTTTTGTGCTCAAGGCTAATGCTCTATTTCTGACTTTGGAGTGAGTGGTTAATTGGAGATAAGAGTCTCACAGATTTTCCTGTCCAGGCTGGATTTGAACTGCAATCTTAAGATTTCAGCCTCCTGGGTAGCTAACATTACAAGCATGAGCCTTGGGTACCTGGCTTGAAAGATAGAATTTTTACTACAAAATAGTGTTTAAGAGACAGTCAATAGTTGCAATTAAAAGCTGGTAGGAAGCCCTCAGTTGGACTTCTACTACCCAAACAGCCTGTAATGTTATGAACAGGCCAAGATCTTACACACACAGATGTCCTGTGGGTGTTATCTGTCACTTGTGGCTTATTCACATTGTTATGCAGTGAATTTGAACATTTATCATTCCTCTCTGCCAAATGTACTCAGGTGGCTCGGAGGGAGAGGCATATTTTCTGGTTCTGATAAGGCTTCAAATAATCCTTCTAGGACTGAACACTAGCAGCTCACACCTTCAACCCTAGCTACTTAATAGGCTGAGATCTGAGGATCATGGTTCAAAGCCAGCCTGGGCAAGAAAGTCCATGAGACTCTTATCTAATGAATCACCAAACATTCAGAAGTGAAGGTATGCTTTAGTGGTAGAGTGCCAGTCTTGGAGTGGAAAAGCTACAGGATAGTACCCAGGTCATGAATTCAAGCTCCAGTATCAGCACAAAAGAAAAAAGAATATTGCATGTGACTAATGGCTGATTATATATATGTATATATGTGTGTGTTTTATATGCAAAATCACGTTTAATCAAATATTGGTTTTATATATACACACACACACATATATATACACATATATATTTGGCTAACACAGTCAAATGGAGAAGTATTTAACTTTCAGTTAATCATTTTTGAGGTCTGATTTCTCAAGGTGTTACCCAAGAGAAATTTTTTTTATGGACAGGTCGCAACTTTTTATAGAACTCTCTCTTGCTCAGGAATTCTCATGATGGTATTGTTTCTGTGGGAAAAAAAATGATCCCATTTTTATCTGTTTTTACTGTACACCACCTTTTCCTAGAATATAACCTGCTATAAGTTTGAACAATACCTGCTTTTTTCCCTCTTATGAATGTGCTAGTGTGGGTGTGAGAAAAGCCAGCTTGTTCCAGGCTAGGGCAGAGCCCAGTGCCAAGAAAGACTTAGAAATTGGAACCTGGAAAAAAGACTCCACCAAGAGGCCATAGGCTAGAGCTGAGGTGATGCTAACATTGGTCAGCTGGGCTTTTCTGAGCTTCAACTTGTTACCTTTCCTGACTTGTGCACCAACGGAGTAAGCACTGTGCAGCACAACCAGTACTTCAGCGTACTTCAGGGTTTCTTGTGATGCAGAACAGTCAGTGCTCAAACTGAGAAAGTTCCAGAAAACCAAGATGGGTGCAGTTCTGTGAGCACTGCCACTATCGTTTTCTTCTGGAAATGTAGTAGATAATCAAGATTTGCCCTGCTGGGAGGCTGGTAAGTGGGAGTAGCTGCAGAAGTAGGAGTAACTGTGTGTGCGCTAGTCCTGGGGCTTGAACTCAGGGCCTGGGTACTGTCTCTGAGCTTTTGAGCTCAAAGCTAACACTCTACCATTTGAGCTACAGCTCTACTTTTGGCTTTTTGGTGTTTAATTGGAGAATTTCACAGGCTTTCCTGCCCAGGCTGGCTTCAAACCATGATCCTCAAATCTCAGGCTCCTGAATAGCTAGGATTACAGGTGTGAGCTACAGGGCTCATAAGATGCTTTAACAGCAGTTCTCAAAGCCCAAGGCCAAAAACACAGAGTAGACTCTGCCCTGTTGACTTCTACTGGCAATTTCCAAATACTGAGTGTCTGTCATGGAGAAAGGGAAGGCCTGTTGTCTTTCTCTAGGCCAGTGCCTTAAAACCCTGAATGCATATAGGAACCATCTGGAAAGATTATGCCTTATTCTAACAGATTGTGATGTCTGTGATCTAGGAATGGGTCCAGGTTTCCCCAAAGACATATTCTAGACCTTTCCCTTATGGTTTCTTTCAAGGCAGGAGATTTCTCTCCTGGCTGTGAAAAATGTGTTGGTCTTAAATGCCCCTACTTCTCTTCTGAGATTATCTTGATCAAAAATAACCTCCCAGGGCCTGGGAAGGTGGCTCAGTGGTAGAGTGTTTGCCTTGCATGCCTGAGGCTCTGGGTTTGATTCCTCAGCACCACATAAGCAAAAAGAAAAAAGCCAGAAGTGGTGCTGTGGCTCAAGTGGTAAAGTGCTAGCCTTGAGCTGAAGAGCTGAGGGACAGCGCCCAGGCCCAGAGTTCAGGCCCCACGACTGCCAAAAATTAAAATAAAATAACCTTCCAGAGAAATCAGACATTTTAGTTATCTTGGTTGATGGTAATCAGATTATAGATGATCTTCAAGAGCAATTCTAATACATAAGAGTCCAAACCACTCTTCATGTGAATAAATTGTATAGCTTCTGGATATGAATATCTTTTGTCCCGATTAGATTCTCCTTTCCTTTTTGGACTCTTCTCTCAAAGCCTCAATTTCAGGAAGTACCCTTCTCCTACAGTCCAGTCTCTGCACCCGTAGCTCCCTTGTCTCTGCAGTTTACCTCTTTGGAATACAAGAATATCCCCATCCACAGCAGCTGAAGAAGTAAAGGATTCTCAATCTTCCTATAGCCTGTTTTACCTAGCTCAGCCCGTAAGATTAGGAGATGAAGTCCCAGTCGGTGCCAACTACACACTCTCCTTACAATATAAGGCTGGGACCCAGAATTTTGGGAAAGTTGGAGACATGTTCTGTCTTTAGAAGATCAAAAGTTGCAGAACCTGAGGTAGCCACTACATGAAGAAAGACACTTTAAGGTCATGAACAGCAATGTCCAAACTGAGAGACTGGGTTCTACAGATATCCATAGAGATAACCAACCAGCTAGATTAGTGAGGCAGGCTGAGGTCAGGAGAAAGAACATGACTCTTTTTTAGTCCGCCGTCCCCCCCAGGGTGTGATTTCATTCTTGTTCTTCCAGAGCTGGACACAAAATCTTGCTCTCAGCCAGGCACCAGTGCTTCACCCTATAATCCTAGCTACTCAGGAGGCTGAGATCTGAGGCTAGTGGTTTGAAGCCCGCTGAGGCAGCAAAGTCCAAGAGACTCTGATCTCCAATTAACCACCAAAAAGCTGGAAGTGGGGCTGTGGCTCAACGTGGTAGAGCGCCAGCCTTCAAAAAAGCTTAGGGACAGTACCCAGGCCCTGAGTTCAAGCCCCAAGACCAGCACCAAAAAACAAAATTTTTTAAATCTTGTCCTTGGGTTCTGTGCTTCCGTCCCCAAGTCCTTCTCTGGCTCATTTTCAGCTGCAGACTGACATGTACCCCCACAAATAAGAAGAGAAATGGCCTCTTCTCCAGCCCAGGCCTCCTCTCCAAGAACTGGGAGTCCTCACCACCATCTCTGGCTGACATCTACATGCCTCCCGGATCCATCTCAGCCTACAAATGTTTAGGACACATTTGAGTGGAACACTTGGGAAAACCGTAAACAGTAGTTCCCTCACATTCTTGTCAACCTTTGTTGTCAAGACTGAAGTGCCTAAACTGGAGAGGTTCCCCTTCCCCATGTTCTGGCTTTTGTCTTGACCTTGGGCAGGTGGGGATCTGGCAAGCATTGCTGGCCCTTGTAGGGCTATTTCAGACTGCCGGCTAGACATTCAGTGCTCCTGTCCATTGTCTCCACTCAACCCTACTCTGGCCCTGGAGTGAGAATAGATCAGGTGACAAGCCAGAGCACTGGGTTAAGTAAAAACAGAGCCAGCCTGCCTGCCTGACAGACGCCAAACTGTGCCCTTTAACCATTGGGCCACAGCCCCAGATCGCCTCCCAACCTCAGGCCCTGGCTCCTCCTCTAGGATGTGATCTGGGCCTCCCGGGAGGGCTAGAACAATGCCAAGCCCCTTATCAACAGCTAATCCAGCCCTGGCTGGCTCCTGGACTTCCCTTCTCAGAAATGCCAACTCTTATTTTAACACATGGCGTGTTTGCTTCTGAGTCAGCCCTAATTATATGCAGACAGAGCTGCCATAATCCCTCCCTTCCATCAAGCCAAGCTCTTCCACAGGAATAAAGATAGCCAGGCACTAGTGGTTCATGCCTGTAATCCTAGCTACTCAAGAGGCCAAGATCTGAGGATCATGGTTTGAAGCCAGCCCAGGCAGGAAAGTGTTGGAGTCTCTTATCTCCAATTAACCATCAGAAGACCAGAAGTGGCGCTGTGGCTCAAATTAGTAGAGCACTAGCCGTGAGCAAAAAAGCCCAGGGACAGTGTGCATGCCCAGAGTTCAAGCTGTAGGACCCCCCTCCCCCCCAAAAAAGAGCAAGCACCTTTAAGTCCTCCAAGAATGGGCCTAGCTTCCTTCTTGGTGCCATAAAATGAAGGTGCAGGAAGCAGAGAACCTAGAAATAAATCATCTGCACCCACATCTCACTGACAGCTGAATTCTGGAAAGCTCAGAGACAGCAAGCAGGCCCCTTGTTGAAAGTCATACAGCAAAAACTAAGGGGCAGAGCTCCTAGCTCCTCTGGAGGCTGAGATCTGAAGATCATGATTTGAAGCCTGCCAGGGGAAGCAGGAGAACTTTTGAAACTCTTACCTCCAATTAACAACCAAAATGCCAGAAGTAGAACTGTGGCTCAAGTGGCAGAATGCTTGGTGGTAGAGGATCATGTTTTGAAGCCAGCCCAAGCAGGAAAGTGTTTGAATCTCTTATCTCCAATTAACCATCAGAAGACCAGAAGTGGTGCTGTGGCTCAAACTGGTAGAACACTAGCCTTGAGCAAGAAAGCTCAGAGACAGTACCCAGGCCCTGAGTTCAAGCCCCAGTACTGTCACACACACAAAAAAATGTCACAGAGCTCAGCACCGATGGCTCACGTCTATAATCCTAGCTACTCAGGAGGCTGAGATCTAAGGGTCAGGGTTCAAAGCTAGCCCGGGCAGGAAAGTTCGTGAGACTCTCATCTCCAATAAACCACCAGAAAACCAGAAGTGACGCTGTGGCTCAAGTGATAGCTTGTCTTGAGCTGAAGAGCCGAGGGAGAGTGTTCAGGCCCACAACCGACAAAAAAAAAAAAAAGCCACACAGCAAGGAAATATCAATCCAATCTATTACTTCTGTGAAAAACAATTCTGAGAGAGTGAAGGGAAGGAGGAGAGAGGAAAATCCTGGGACTTTGTTTTTTGGGTTTGTTTCTAGTGAAGTTTCCATCTTATACTTGTCCATATGGAGTGCTTGAGTCTTTTTGGAGATCAACAGTGAGGCCCAGTATAGTAACAGGAGCGAGTGTGAGGTGCCTTAGATATCAGGGTACCCCGAAGGGGGTGGGAGTCGGGGGGAATCTCCATGAATCAGAACCTCCCAATGCTCCAGATCATGGCACTGATGAGAGAAGTTGCTAAATGGTTAGCTAAAGATCTGGCGATAAGAGTGGGCATGGAGGGGGGGGAGCGAGGTGGCAGCTCCTTCCCGTCACCTCTGCAGCCCTGAGAACAGACCTGACGTCAAACCCGCCTCCCAGAGCCACTGTCTGGGCTTTAGCTTCAAGGATCTCTTTCTGTTCCCAGACTCAACGGGAAGAACTGCAATCAGATTTAAAAGGACTGATCTCTCCCCAGCTGAGCCCCATAGCTCAGTCCTGTACCCCCGTTCTTATTCTTATTCATCAGAACATGAGCTTTGGAAGCTGCTGGCTGAAATCCAGAGGCTGGCGCCACCACTTAACTAGCTGGGTGTGTAAGGAAGAGTCTCAACCAGTCATCCAGTCTGAAATGTGTAGCATCGGAGACGCCTTAGGATTGGTTAAAGCATTAAAACATGGAACACTGCCTGGTGGGTGGTAGTTCAGCAACCCTGGTCATCCTCCTGGTCTCAAGCAGAGATGAGCTGTTTCCTCTACTCCCTTGAAGTGCATCTCTCAAGGGCCAACATTGTGAAAGCAGGAAATGTTAAGTCGCGTGATTCTCAGGACCATGCCGGGGAAACCCGTGAAATGTAGGAACATAAGCCAGAATGAGATGAGAATATTCCACAACAGGAACAGAGGGTTGGTTCATCCAGTGTGTGTGTTGTTGCAATTCAGCTCAAAGAGCTCAGGAACTTTGACAGTGTGTTGCTCAATGTTTGCCTAAATACTTCCCTTCATTCTTTTGTGATAAAGGGAGAAATAAGACAGAAGTTCTCATTGGCTAGATGAAAAAATTGAAAACCAGATAACTTTAAGCTCTGGCTGAGGGAATCCAAATCTTTGGTAATCAAAAACATGATACATTTTGTAATACGTTTTTTGGGGGGGAAGGAGGTGGTGTAGGGTAGGCTGGTACTAGGGCTTGAACTCAGGGCCTCGCATACGCGCTCAGCTTTCTTCTCACAGCTGGGACTCTACCAGTTGAGTCATAACTCCAGGCTTGCTTTTTGTTTGCTATTTTGGAATCTATTGCATTTTTCTGCCCAAGATGGCTTTAAACCATGATCCTCTAGATCTTAGTCTCCTGAGAAGCTAGGATTATAGGTGTAAACCATTAGCAAAGGCTTTTTTTTTTTTTTCCAAGGCCCGGATACTGTCCTTGAGCCTTTTCTGCTCAAAGCTAATGCTCAACTAATTTGATGTACAGTGCCACTTTCAAATTTCTGGTGATTAATTGGAGATTAGATTCTCCTGGACTTTCCTGTCTGGGCTGGCTTCAAACTGCAATCCTCAGATCCCAGCCTCCTGAATAGCTAGGATTACAGGCACGAGCCACCAGTTTGGTTTTTTTGTTTGTTTGGCCAGTAGTAGGGCTTGAACTCAGGGCCAGGGCATTGTCCCTGAGTTTCTGTGGCCAAAGATTTCGTGCTCTACCACTTTGAACAAAAAAGCTAAAGCATGTGGATTTGATTTTTTTTTTCTGTGCTGGTACTGAGGCTTGAATTCAGGGCCTGGGCACTGGCCCTTATCTTTTTCCTTGAAAAGTGACATTCTACCACTTGAGCCATAGGTCCACTTCTGGCTTGTTGGTAGTTAATTGGAGATAAATACCTCAGAGGCTTTCATGCCGCACTAGCTTCAAAACATGATCCTCAGATCTCAGATTACAGGCATGAGACACCCGTGCCCAGCTAATATTTTTTTTAAACTAAAAACATTGCAGATGTGTGGGCTAGGCCTTGCCCAGCATATACACCACAGTGTTCTAACAGGTTAACATTTTATGTCACCACTGCATGATTAGTAAAACCAGACTGCTTATTCAAACGTCAATTTCCTCCTAATGTACTTTTTCTGTAACAGCACCCAGCCTAGGAACACACGCTGCACTGAGTTGTCCTGTGTTCTTAGTTTCCTCTGCTCTGGGACAGTTTCCTCACTCTTGTGTCATGATGGTGACACTTACATAGAATGTTCTTCACTTTGAGTGTATCTGGTGTTTTGCATGATTAGATTACAGTAATGCGTTTTAACCACCACCCTGCAAAAGGGACATTGTGTCCTTTTCAGTCAGCGCAGCGCAGTAGGAGGCCCAGGACACAGCTACACATGTGTCTGGTGACATTAATTTGATCTTTCTGGGAAGGCGCAGCCCACCAGATTAGGCCCCTGGGAAGTTAATGTTTTCCCTTTGTAATGAATAAGTGTCTTATGAGGAGAAATGTTCTGTTTCCTATCACACACTACCTTCAGGGTCTAGATAATTCTTCTTTTTTTTTTTCTTTTCTCTTCCTTTCTTTTCTTTGTCAGTCCTGGAGCTTGAACTCCAGGCCTGCAGGAATCACTGTCCTTGACCTTTTTGCTCAAGGCTAGCACTCTACCACTTGAACCACAGCACCACTTCCTGTTTTCAGGCAGTTAATTGGAGATAAGTATCTCACAGACTTTCTTACCCAAGCTGGTTTTGAACCTGGATCCTCAGATCTCAGCCTCCTGAGTAGCTAGAATTGCAGGTATGAGCCACCAGCACCTAGCTCTGGATGATTCTTTTTTTTTTTTCTTCTGGTTGTGGGGCTTGAACTCTGGGCTTGGATACTGTCCCTTAGCTCTTCAGCTCAAGGCTAGCACTCTACCACTTGAGCCATAGCGCCACTTCCAGCTTTTTCTGCTTATGTGGTGCTGAGGAATCGAACCCAGGGCCTCATGCATACAAGGCAAGCACTCCACCACTGAACCACCCTCCCAGTCACCCCCCTATTTTTTTTTGTCCTGGGGCTTGAACTCTGAGCCTGGGCTCTGTCCCTGCCCTCTTCAGCTTAAGGTGAGCACTCTACTGCTTGAGCCACAGCATCACTTCTGGTTTTTCTAGTGATTTATTGGAGATAAGAGTCTCACGGACTTTCCTACCCGGGATGGCTTTGAACCAAGATCCTCAGATCTCAGCCTCCAGAGTAGCTAGGATTATAGACATGAGCCACCGGCACCCGGCTGGATGAGGCTTGGCTGCAACAATTATTGTTGTCATCTTTTATTCTGTTTCTGTCATCCCTTCTATACTTGTTTATTGAAATTCTAAGGAAAGAAGAGTTTTCTCTTTCCTTATTTACTTATTTATTCAATAAGGTATTTGTGTCAGTTGGAATAATGACTATTTGTATTTTTCTATAACCTAGGTGGGTGATCTACCACTCGTCTGCATCTGCAGTCCCCATGACTTATAATGACTTAGCATCTATTACAATTGTTATGTGTCATTCATATTGCCTCAGACTTGACCACCAGACACCTTCTTCAATGTGGCTCCGATGTTCTTAGACAATGTCCTCGTCATTTCTGAGTAATTTTCTAGCAGGGCCAAGTTCATTTTTATTGTCTCTGCATTGGCCTTAATATTTGTCTTTATTAGAAAATGGCACTTGGTGATCAATCTCGGGATTGATCAAGATCTTGAGCATAGTGGCCCAAGCCTCTAATACTAACTACTTGGGAGGCTGGGACCAGGGGATTGAAGTTAGAGGTCAGCCTGGAAATAAAAGTTCTTGAGTCTCCATCTCAACCCATGGCAAGTGCCTGTTGTTATCCCCAGAAACTTGGAGATGATAAATAAGAAGATCACAGCCCAGTCCAGCTGCTGAAGATAACCAATACCAAAGAAAGGCTGGAGATGTGGTTCAAGTGATAAAATGCTTGCCTAGCAAGAGTGAGGCCTTAAGTTCAAGCTCCAGTAAAACACACAATTGGGGGGGGGGAGGTGTGAGTAGGTTAATATGCGTATAGTACTGGAAGGTCATCATTTCTAGTGGCTCTCAAAGGAAACCGCTAGGATCAGAAGAGGATATTCTTAGAAGAACACAGAGGTGTAATGCCCCTGTGTCTCTGAGCATATAAAATAATATTTAGGGCTGGGAAGGTGGCTCAGTGGTGGAGCGCTTGCCTTGCATGCATGAGGCCCTGGGTTCAATTCCTCAGCACCACATAAGCAAAAAGAAAAAAGCTGGAAGTGGTGCTGTGGCTCAAGTGGTAGAGTGCTAGCCTTGAGCTGAAGAGCTGAGGGACAGAGCTCTGCTATTACAATATGAGTGTCTGGACACGCCTATTTTTCTTTCTTTTTTAAAATTATTAATTTACTTTATTGTTATTATAGAGGTGATGTACAGATTACAATTACAGGAGTCAGATGATAAGTATATTTCCTTTTGTGCAGTGTCTTCTGTTCCCTTATTCTCTCCCAGTCCTTCCCTCCTGTCTCCACCCACGAGTTGTATAGTTCACTTTCATCAATGTCCAGTGAGCTCCACTGCTGTACATTCGCACTCTTTTTTCCCTTGAGTTCTGTACCCTCTTCCCCCTATTTCTCTTTCTTCACATCATCTGAACTTCCTTTGGGGAATTAAGAACCTACTGTGTACAAACTCAGGGATCCATCTTCCCATGGCAGCCCTGGCCATCCACTTTCTTTTTCATAATTTAGCCATAGCCACTTTCTGTTGTTTGCCATCAATGACCTTGGCTGGCAAGCCGGCTCATCCTGAAGAAATAGAATTCCTCCATCTTTCCCCTGAAGAAGTCCAGTGTGAGACCTACAGATCAAATGCAACCCTCCTACCCACGAAAATGAAATTCCTAAGATTCTTAGCCAAAAAGAACACAGAAGTTTACATCATTAGCTAGCCTTATTCAACAGCCAGTTGGAACATGGAAAATGTGAGCTCTTTTGGCTCAACGGGGCCACCTGTTATAAAAAGAAAGGGAGGTGTGGAATTTTAAGTGCTTGGTCAACTCCCACAGAAAGCCTGTCGATCCCCCGTGCGCTTGCCTCACTCCCAAGCTTCTGGGCACTGGGATCCCAGTGGCTGGGCAAAGTCCATCGCACCCTAGGGTGGTAGACATGGTCAACGTGGTCAGTTTCTTTGTTTTTCAACCTGTAACCATTCCCAGTTGTGTACGGAGAATTCTAGTCCTGCTGTTCCTCAAGGCTCTATGTCCAGGTTACTTTTCTCAAGTGACAAAGGAGCCAGAACCTTCATTCTTTGGAGAGGAGACAGGATTGTGTGGTGGCATAGCGAGGGAACTGTGTGGATACGAGTCTCCAAGGGTCGTAAGGCCTTCCCCATGTCATCTGTGCCTGTCTCCACGTTCCTAAAGCTGATAATAGTCAATACATGTGAAGTATTAGACCTGGAATCACTGTCTTTCTAATGTTGTCATGGCACCAGGTGACAGATGTGAAAAATACATAGCATCTGGTTGAAGTTACCTGCCCCGCCTTCTTTGCACTGGTAATTACACTCATCAGAAGTCAACATGGAAGGGGTGCTGCTTCTGGCAATGCCAGTTTGAAGAATGCCATGGGATCCAAGAAACTGCTGGAAGTTGTTTTGGTAATGGTAGTGGTGTGTATGTTTCTTTCTTCCTTCCTTCCTTCCTTCCTCCCTTCCTTCCATCCATCTATCCATCTCTCTGTCCTGGCTTGAACTCAGGGCTTGGCTGCCATCCCTGAGCTTTTTTGCTCTGTATCACTTGAGTCACAGGGCCACTTCTGGCTCTGTGTGTGTGTGAGAGAGAGAGAGAGACAGAGAGACAGAGAGAGACAAAGAGAGATTAGTTGGAGATGAAAGTGTCAGACTTTCCTGCCCTGTCTGGCTTTGAACCATGATCCTCTGATCTCAGGCTCCTGAGTAGCTAGGATTATAAGCATGAAACACTGAGTCGAAAACAGCTATTATAATTCTCTGGAAATTGACCTGAATGCAGAGAGCAAATGAAGAAAAAATTATTTTTATAAAGGTACTAAAGCTCAGTAAGAACTACAAGAACCACATTTGCCTTTTCCCTCTGTTTTCCAGTTCAGTGGGGGTGAAACTCCACTCCAGACTGAAACAGTGAAGATCTCAGGGCTCCCTGTCCACCCCCACCCTCACCCCCCAGCAACTCCCAGCCATAGGGCTATTGACCTGAGGGCAAGTATTTTTCACCTTGTCCCAGCTTCCTGTGGCTGAGGCTAGGTTCCAAGCAAGTGCAGCCATGAAATAGGGGCCACCTTTTTCCTATGCACCCACTGATGATTCTGTTGCAGATTTTAGGGCCCAGGCTCAAACTCCTAGGTTTCATAGGTCATGTCTGCTATTATTCCCAATATACCCAGCTTAGCGTTTCTCCTGCTTTTAATTTATAGGCCCAAGTAGGGAATCTGTGCTTTGTCACAAAAGCACTGCTATAGTGTCATAGGACTCAGGACGATGTTTGCTAAAAGCACTGACAGATGCCTGAAAAAAGCAGAATGAAAGGATTTTGTGGATGTGTGCTTTTGTGTCAGTACTGGGGCTTCAACTCAGGGCCTGGGTACTGTCTTAATCTTTTTCAATTGAGGCTGGTGCTCTACCACTTGGGCCTTCTGGCTTTTAGAGATTATTTTTAGCTGTTGTTGTTGGTTGTGGGCCTTGAACTCTGGGCCTGGGCGCTGTCCCTGAGCTTTTCAGCTCATTCGAGTACACAGCACCATTTCCACTTTTCTTGTGGTTGGTTGGAGATAAGAATCTCATAGAGGGCTGGGAAGGTGGCTCAGTGGTAGAGCGCTTGCCTTGCATGCATGAGGCCTTGGGTTCGATTCCCCAGCACCACATAAGCTAAAAGAAAAAAAGCCGGAAGTGGCGCTGTGGCTCAAGTGGTAGAGCGCTAGCCTTGAGCTGAAGAGCTGAGGGACAGCACCCAGGCCCAGAGTTCAGGCCCCACGACCGCCCCCCCCCCAAAAAAAAGAAAATAAATGAGAGGAAAAGACATCTGTGAAGAGGGTTCCTTTGAACAAATCTCAGACTAGGGCTAGGTTAACTGGTTTCTTCTATAAACCAATTTATTTATGTCCTCAGGCACTGTTAAAAACAATAGAACCATCAGCCAGAAATTAGTATAGTTTAACAGCTTGGTGTTGTCAGAGACTGGGAAAGTGTTGCCAGGCTGGGGCTCTATTTTAAGCCTCCAGGGTTCAGGAGCACCACAGTCTTCAAACTCAGTTCCTAAAGTAATCCAGCCAATTACTAGACAAACAAACAAGCCAGTAACAATAACAAGCCTGCAGTGAAGTAGAAAAGGTGACCAGATAGCCAGATTTGCTCCATCACATAGTTTAAATGCCCAGTGTATAGGAGGAAGGGGAGACAGAAAGGGCTGTGGGAAAAAATGAAGATAAGTATCATCAAAGAATGTTTGCCAGGCACTGGTGACTCACACCTGTAATTGGTTACTGGTGATCAGGACTGCCAAAGGAGTCCTCTTTCCCTCCGAGTGCCATGCTGCAAAGATGAGAGGGCTGCACCTCAAAATTATTTCTGCTGCCAAGAAGGAAGCCAGCCTCAGGCCAGTATCAATATAGAGAAGTGGAAAGAACTGGAAACTGTGAAAAAATAGAACAGGAACTCTGCTGCTGATGCCATGTGTTTCTGGATCATTCTGTACCAGAAGCTGTCTGTGGACAGGTTAATTATTGCTTTTTGTTTGTTTTGATTTTTGTGATGGTATTGGGTTTGAACTCAGGATCTCACACTCTCTTGGCTTTCTTATTCAAGGCACTCTACCACTTGAGCGATAGCTCCACTTCTGTTTGGTGGCTAATTGGAGATATGTCCCAAATTTTTCTGCCTGGGCTGGCTTTGAACCAAGATCCTCAGATCTCAGCCTCCCAAAAAAGCTAGGGTTATAGGCATGAGCCCCCAATGGCAGGCTTTGGTTAATTATTTGAACAAGAAATTATCGTTTTGTTTTTATCATCCAAAATGAGCTAAGTCTTCTAATGCTTGTAATCAAAAGCCCTCTAAATAATACAGTGGCCCATATCAGTGAAGGAAAGCCACTTCCCCAGAGGAAAAAATCTAATTTAATTTATTTATTTGGTGCCAATACTATAGCTTGAACTCTTTGTGTGTGTGTGTGTGTGTGTGTGTGTGTGTGTGTGTGTGAGCGCACGCGTGCATGCGTGCACGCACACAGTCCTAGGGACACTGAGCTTTTCTTGCTCAAGATTAGTGCTCTATCATTTGAACCACAACTCTACTTCTGGCTTTTTGGTGTTTAATTGAAGGTAAGAGTCTGACAGCCTTTCCTGCCCAGGCTGGCTTCTAAGATCCTCAGATCTCAGCCTCCTGAGTAGCGAGGATTACAGGTGTGAGTCTGCAAGAGTGAATGCTTCCCCATTCCCCATTTTACCAGGCCAACTCCTGTGCTTCTCCTAGTCTCCATTCAGTGGTCCTGCCCTTGAAAGAGTCTCTCCTCCCCAGGCCTAGTATTCAGGCCCCATACTGATTACTGCTCAGCATTCTACCCACATACACCCACTCACTATCCTCCCATACCCAGCTCATTAACTAGGTTTTAGTCAAAGATCATCACAAACAAAGTTTCATTGCTTCCTCTCCTATCCTCTAGAAAAAAAAATTTTTGAAAGTAAAAGAAAGAGACTATACTCCAGAAGACTATTAAGAGACACTCCCCAGGGGGTGATGTTACCATTTGATATTCCATAGTCCCTACCCCTAAAACAGATACTACATTTTCATAAGCAAGAGGATCTAGGGGTGTAGCCCAAGCAGTAGAGTGCCTGTGCCTAGCAAGCACAAGGCCCTGAGTTCAAATCCCCAGTACTAGGAAGAAGAAGAAGAAGAAAGAAGAAGGAAGAAGGAAGAAGGAAGAAGGAAGAAGGAAGAAGAAGAAGAAGAAGAAAAAGAAGAAGAAGCAGCAGCAGCACAACAACAACTACTACTACTCAAGGGTAGGGATGGGTAAGAGGAGGAAAGACATAGGCCAGAATACCAGCAGAGAAAGACAACCTGAAATGCCACAAAAGGAACACAAAGAAATTCCACTGTTCAATCACAACAGACAGAAGGGATTTGAATATAAAACGTGACACTTTATGGATCCTGTTTTGTCTCAGCCTCCAGATCTTAGGTCCCACGGCTGGGATCTTCATACTGTCCATAGTCACAAAGAGAAACAAAGTTCCCTTCCATCCCTCACACCAGGAAGGGAGCTGTCTCTTGTCAATCAGGCTAGTTAGTCATGCTCTGCCACCTGCAACAGCTGTCAGAATGGCCTCTTTTCTATTCCTTATCTCTTCCGTTCTTGGTTCTGTTGCTGCTGTTGGTTGGTTGGTTGGTTGGTTGGTTGGTTGGTTAGTGCCAGTCCTAGGGCTTGAACTCAGGTTCTGGGTGCTGACCCTGAGCTTTTTTGCTCCAAGGCTAGTGCTCTATCGCTTGAGCCACAGCTCCACTTCTGGTTTTTTGGTTTTTTGTAGTTTAGTGTAAATAAGTTTCATAGACTTTCCTGCCCTGGCTGGCTTTGAATCATGATCCTCTGATCTCAGCCTCTTGAGTAGCTAGCATTACAGGTATGAGCACCAGCACCCAGCTGTTTTGTTTTAGAAACACTCTTGCTATGTAGCCCCAAGCTGGACTCAGACTCATAATCTTCCTGCTTCATCCTCCTGTGCTGGGATTAGAGCTATATGCCTTCATGACCAATGCCTCTTCTGTGGTATGTTTATTCATTTACAGTGACAACGGCATAGACAGTCCCATCAGGCTTCCTTGCGGCTAGGCCCCAAAGGAACCCCAATTCTGAACAGAGACGGTGAAAGAGAGAATAAACCAGAGAATGCCGAGCCAGGGGCTGTCTACTAAAGGAATTATAAAAGGCTCGCTTTTTATGTTTCCTGTATTTGTGCTCTTGACCGGCAGCTCTCAACGGTATGGAGAGCTCTTATTAAGGTTTGATGGAAGTCTGGACCCCTCATCCAGAAAACTCTACAGGTTTGCCTTTGATATGAAGGTTTTGAGACCCCCTCCTACCCACCGATCCCATTACCCTTTCCTGATTGTCATATGAGACATGGCATTTCGCCCTCCCCTGGGATTAAGTGGGAGTCATGTTAACTGAGGTGGGCAGCAATAAGACCACCACTCTCAGCCCTGGTCCCTAAAACTTCCTTCACTACCTCGTACTCTTTCTCTCCATCCCTTGCAGGGACCCAGGAAGGACTGAGCAAGCACAGGGAGGGGCCCAGGCCCCTGAATGGCCATGTAGAACAGAACCTCCCCACCTGAAGTTAACCTGCTCTGCCCAGTGACGCAAATGAGAAGGAATCATGTATGCAAGGAGAGCTTGAAGGGATTTGGGTACTATCGTTCCCTGGCCAATATAATCCTGGAGGGCCCATCCATAAACCCCTTTGCCCTGATTGTATCCAAATAGGACACAGCTCAGCTCATTTGTTTATTTCATCTAGTTTTTTGCGTGTTGGGTGCTGGAGATGGAATCTCGAGCCTCGTTTATGCTAAATCCACACTTTCCCCCTGAACTAACCTCTCAGCCCCTTGGCTCATAGACATTTAACACATACTAGCACATTCCAGCTCCACCACCCTAGCTATTTATGCAAGTTGCTGGGTTCCCAATCTTTGGTTCACACATTCTCACACACTGTTGGTTAACTCCCACAATGGCAACTCTGTTTGTCATAGTAACAAGGGCCTGAGGCCAACAGAAACCACATGAAGCTTTGAGTGATCTTGAATGTGTCGTTTTTTTTTACCATCTTGTGTCCAACTATGTTCTTCAGGTGCCAAGCTCCTACTCTCCCTCCCCATGAGCCCTGGAGGTGCTCCTGGCACCCAGAGGCCTGGGATCTTCCACCAGATACAGAGCTCCAGCAATGAGTGTTACTCTCCAACAGTGACTGCCCCACAGCATCCTGGGAGTTTTAACTCCAGTGTGCCCAGGGGGGACCCAGATGAGTCCTCAAAAGACCATCTCTGAGCCATTAGCTGTGCTCTGGAGGAGTCCCTGGAAGCCATGGGCAGCAGCTCCTGACTAGGCTGAGAGCCATTTTGGCCCACAGAAATCTCAATCTCCCCCATCCCTGTCTCGGGCACTCATGGCATTCTTTCATTTCATGTAAACACTCTCTGCCCGTTGCCAATCACGTGTCTAGGGGGAAGGGGAAGGATGGAGTGGGAGGTAGGTGGCAGCAGGAGGGTCCAGAGTTTGCCCTTCCGGAGCTTACTCTAGATCAAGAGCCAGGCAGGAAGCTCTTCAAAGCATTGCTCAAGAGCAGAGGAATGGAGTGCGTCTGGGGGAGAAGGAGTGGGGGGCCCCACATTATCCCTCAATGTGGCCCTGCCTCATCTTCCCTTCCAAAGCCCAGATTACTGGGACCAAGTGTGGAGGCCCCTTGTTTGGAGAGAACCAGGACTCCTGGACTATGGGGGCTGGTGGGGAAACAAAGAGAGGAGGGTCGGGCTGTGGGCCAAGACAGGGCAAAGGCAGGCAGGAGAGTTCCTGATGGGAAGAGGCGGGATCAAAGCACCTGGAGAGCTCTCCAGGACCCAGGCAAACACGGAGGTCAATGCTGCTCCCTTCAAGTCCTTTCCCCAGGCCTTCTCCACCCCCACCTCCCACCCCCAGCTATAAGGGTCCCTGCCCCAAGCAGGATGCCCAGGTTGCAGGTGCCATGGCCAAGTCATACCTGCTGCCATGGTTGCTGCTGCTGCTCATGCTGTGTGGTCCAGGCTTTGGTGAGTCTCCCCAGCCTCTGTCATGGAGGCATCTCTACCACTTACTGAGCACTAGCTCTGCCCAGACTTGGGATAGTCTGTACATAATCCTGATCTTTTTTTTTAAGTACTAGGGCCTTGTGCTTACTAAGCACTTGTTTACAGCCCTGTTTTGTACATGTGCTGGTACTGGGGCTTGAACTCAGGGCCTCATGCACTTGCTCAGCTTCTTTAGTCAACTGGTACTATCCCACTTAAGTCATCTCCAATTTCAGCTTTTTTTTTTTCTGGCCAGTCCTGGGGCTTGAACTCAGGGCCGGGGCACTGTTCCTGAGCTTCTTTTGCTCAAAACTAGTACCTACCACTTGAGCCACAGCACCATTTCCAGCTTTTTCTGTGTATGTGGTGCTGAGGAATTGAACCCAGGCTTCATGCATGCTAGGCAAGCACTCTACCACTAAGCCACATTCCCAGCCCACTTTCAGCTTTTTGCTGGAGATTAGGATCTTTCTGATTTGTCTTCCCAGGACTGGCTTTGAACTTCATTTATCATATCATAGCCTCCTAAGTAGCTAGGATTATAGGATGAGCCACTGGTGCCAGACTCCATCCCTTTTGGCTTTAGTTTATTTAGTTATTCCTCCCTCCCTCCCTTCCTTCCTTTCTTCCTTCCTTCCTTCCTTCCTCCCTCCCTTCCTTCCTTCCTGCTTGCTTTCATCAGTCAAGAGGTTTGAACTCAGGGCCTGGGTGCTGTACCTGAGCTATTTTGCTCAAGGCTAGTGCTCTACCACTTTGAGCCATAACACCACTTCTGGTTTTCTGGTGGTTAATTAGATATAAGAGTCTCATAGACTTTCTGCCAAGGCTGGCTTTGAACCATGATTCTCAAATCTTTGCCTCCTGAGTAACTAGGATTATAGGCATGAGCCACCGGCACCTGGCCCCGGCTCTTTTCTGTTAAAATTGGGGCATATATACTGTTCACCCAACCTGGTCCTAACTAGAGATTCTCTTTATCTCAGCTTTCCAAGTAGCTAGGATTACAAGCATGAGTCACTAGTGCCCAACTCATGACAACTAAGGCCTAGAAACTCCCAGGTGGGGCTGGGAAGGTAGCTCAGCGGTAGAGTGCCTTGCATGCATGAGGCCCTGAGTTCTATTCCTCAGCACCACAAAAGCAGAGAAAGCGGGAAGTGGAACTATGGCTCAAGTGGTAGAGCACTAGCCTTGCACTAAAGAGCTGAAGTGCAGTGCCCAGACCCAGAGTTCAGGCCCCATCACTGACAAAAAAAGAAAAAAAAGAAATAGTACATCCTGGAAGGAGACTTAGCACAGTCTGACATGTGTGATGGCCATACAATTGCAGCAAAATGGAATTTGAGGCTGGGTAAAATCAGGGTGGCATGTGTAAGGTGGTTTCTGATAAAAGTTGCTCTGGTTCCAAACTGTAGCTGTCTGGACCACTTCATCCCCGGCCTGTGCCCAGGGTCCCGAGTTCTGGTGCCAAAACCTGGAGCAAGCTGTGCAGTGTAAAGCCCTGGGGCATTGCCTGCAGGAAGTCTGGGGGCATGTGGAAGCTGTGAGTGTCATCCAAGGGCTACAGTGGGGGTCTGGGAAGGAGGGTGCTGGGTGGGCTCTGAACGGGCCTAAGAGGCTTATGTGATGGCATAGAGTGGGGCTAGAGTAAGGTGGATGGAGTGGGATGGTGGGCAGTTGCCGGTATTTTGGAGGTACTTGTCAGCAATTGCACAAGAGAGCCTCCCTCTCTACTCTACTCATGTATCCCCACTTTGCCGCCCCCCCCACCGCCCCAGGATGACCTATGCCAGGAGTGTGAAGACATCATCCGCATCCTTACAAAGGTGGCTAAGGAGGCCATTTTCCAGGTAAAGATGCCCAGATCCTGAATAGAGTTTAGGGAACAAGAGATGAAGACCAAAACAGAGGGCATTTCCAGGTCAAAGGTGAAGCCTGCAACTCCACACTCCTGACCAAAGCAGGCCCTGGGACTGAGCTCAGCCACAGCCAGATGGCCCTGCCAGACGAGGAGGGTCCTATAGTGCCCCAGCAGAGTGGGCCAATCTTCTCTGGTGGCAGCTTTGCAGCAAGACACTCAGATGGAAACAGGCCTTGGGAAGGCCAAGCTGATCATTCCTCTCTGTCCTCCCAGGACACAATTCGCAAGTTCCTGGAGCATGAGTGTGACGGCCTCCCCTTGAAGCTGCTAGTGCCCCAGTGCCGCCATGTGCTTGAAGTCTACTTCCCCCTGGTCATCGACTACTTCCAGAGCCAGATTGTGAGGCCCCGACCTGCCCTCCCACCACTTGGACAAAGCCCTAGGGATACGTGTGTGTGTGTGTGTGTGTGTGTGTGTGTGTGTGTGTGTGTGTGTGTGTGCATCCACCCCACACACACATACACACAACTTCCACAGCACCCAGATAGAGACACACACACACACACACACACACACACACCATTCCACAACAGGCCCAGGAAACATGCTCTTCAGTCACGAACCTAGGTCAGAGCTTTACCTGCTCAGCAGCGCACAGCAGCCTGCACTCTTTATAGAGACTCACACATCCCCCCTCTCTCACACCCAAACTCACAACCATTCACACACATTCCTAGGCACCTTCTCCAAGTCTCTCCTCCCTCCCCCTTCCTCCACCCCCCTGCCCATCTTTGCCTTCCATCCCCTTTTCCATGGAGCCCTGGGACACATCATTCCCACCTCCCTGATTCCCTGTCTCTGAGCATTTGGACCAGCCTGAGCATAAGCCTAACAGCCCCCCATCCTCACTGTGCCCTAGACCCCAAAGACTGTCTGCCGCCATGTGGGCCTGTGCCAGTCTGGGCAGCCAGAGACAGAGCAGGAGCCAGGGGTGGCAGACTCTCTACCTGACCCTCTACCAGACAAGCTGTCCCTCCCTATGCTGCAAGGGACCATCTTTAAGCAGTTTGGGCCTCATACTCAGGTAAGGAAGTCAGGTGAGAAACAACAGGGTTAGAGTGGCAGCTGAGGCCTCGTGAGCACTTGGGAGAAGAGCCAGAAGGCACTAGAAGTTTGGGACAGAGCCTAAGTCAGGAAGGAGAGAAGGGGAGGAGGAGGCGGGGCAGGCAAGGCCCTCAGGATGCCTTCTCCCAGCTCCCAGCCCTCCACTCTGTTTTCTCGCACAGGACCTCTCTGAGCAGCGGCTCCCCATCCCCCTGCCCTACTGTTGGCTCTGCAAGACTCTCCTCAAGCGAGTCCAAGTCGTGATCCCCAAGGTGAGGCGACCAGCACACATGGAGCTTGGGTGAACCTCTCCCAGCTCCACCTTTGCCCATTCACAGCTCTGTACAGTCCAGCTCTGCCACAGTTAGGAGAGGAGCCATCTGTGCACTGTCCCCACCCAAGGAATCCCAAGGCTCAGATATATGAGAATAGGTAAGGCTCAGCCTTGTCTGCCCCAGCTCAATATCTAATGGCAAAGAATCTCCAGTTGTCTCTGTAGAAAAGATGCTTTAATTCTCAAAGGGAGAATGTCCACAGATAAGCTTCCCAACATGGCCAGCGTCTGACTTGAGTTACCCAAATCTGTATTGGCTTTTGCCCAATAACCCCTCAGCCCAGAGAGGCCCTCTCTCATAACCCAGCCAAACAAGGTCCTGTCTGCCCTCTGGCCACTAAGGATTCATAGCAGAGGGTAAGGACGAACAGTGATATCAGGCTGATAAGACAGAGAGAGGCTTTGAGGAGGTGACAGTTAGGTTGAGAAGACAAGGCCCCAATCGACCAAGAGCCTAGAGCAAGAATGAGCTTGGCAGCCAAAGGGGCTGAAGCAGGAGGACCAGCAAAAGAGAGATGGCCCAATCATGCCATCCAGACCTTGTTAAGACAAGTTAAAAAAAAAAAAGACAAAGGCTACCATTCTGAATGTCATTTATAGCTAGTGCAGAATTACATCAAGGAGAAAGATCACTCTTGCTGCTAGATAGATGGGAAGGTAAGCACCCATGCTCATGTCTGTAATCCTAACTACTCAGGAAGTTGAGATCTGAGGATTATGGTTTAATGACAGCCCAAGAAGGCATACTTGAGAGAATCTTATTTTCAATTAACCACATAAGAAAAAAAATCCAGAAGTGGAGCTGTGTCTCAAGTGGTAGTGCCAGCCTTGAACAAAAAAGCTAAGGGACAGCCCCTGAGTTCAAGCCCCAGCGTGCACACATGCACAAATACACACACACACACACACACACACACACTCCATTGGGCAGGTAGGAGGCAAAATAAAATCAGGCAAGAAATTTAACAGATTACTGAAGAACAGTCACAATGGGGTGGTGGGCAGGATGGAGCTAAGAGGGTAGATGGGGGTATGTTGGAGAGGGAGGCTTGACTGGGCTTACCAATGGATGGTCTGCAGGAGTGAGGGCATGAGAGCAATCCTTATGACCCACACACACTGATAACACCACTGGCTGAATAGGAACAGTTGAGAGGAAACGGTGTTCTTCCTTGTTAAATTGGATGTGCCATATGCAGAGAGAGGTTAAGCAAGTGGCTGGACATAAAGCTCTGGGGAAAAGATCAAGCAGCAAGATCAAGCTGAGAGTGAACCAGATGAAAAATCAAAGGAGGAGGAAGGCCAACAAGGAACAGAATATGCAGAGGTGGAACTGAAGAACCAGATAAAAGAGAGGAGAGATAGCAACAGAAAAGCTGAGGGAGAAGAGCTGGGGACAGGGACGGAGGGTGGGGGGACCATGGTGTGGCACAAAGCCAAGAGAAGGCATTTCAGAAGGGCATTACCTGTGCTATAGCATTATCAGTTGGTGGTTCACACCTGAAATCCTAGACACTCAGGAGGCTGAGATCCGAGGATCCAGGTTTGAAGCCAGCCTGGGCTTGAAGTGGAACTGAGGCTCAGTGTTAGAACATTAGCCTTAAGCACACGTTTAGAGATCGTACCTAAGCCCTGAATTTCAAGTCCTGGGCTGGCATAGGGGTGTCCCGCAGATATGGCAAGGCAGGTTGTGAGTGACCCTGGCCAGTGTTCTGAAGGAGTGGTGGGGACAGAGCCCAAATGGAATAGGTTCCAGAGACAAGGGAAGGGAGCCACAAGTGTCAGTGGAGTCATGTTAGCATGCTCACCAGTTCACCTTGGAGAGTTCTTGAGGCCGAGAGAGGATACTCCCAGATGAGGCAGGGTAAGGACTCGGTGGACTGAGCAGCCTGGCCTTTGACAGCAAAAACCAGGAGTCATGTCAGAGCGGGAGCAAAGGCTGAATGTGCGTGGATGCTTTTGGTGAAATACCCCATTGGAAAGGCATCACACTAGTGGGGTCCACATCCCTGCTGGTGGCCTTAGCCACGCCTTTCTCTGGCTAGCCACATCCCATTGGGCAAGCCAGGAACTGCTGGATGATCACTCACTCAGGTGTCCCCTGAATCTCCTAGTTCTTTATCCTCCATGCCCTTACTTGGAAAGGGAGTAAGATATAGATAGATAGATAGATAGATAGATAGATAGATAGATAGATAGATAGATAGATAGATAGATAGATAGATAGATGTGTGAGTGTGTGTGTTGTGTGTGTGTGTTTGGTTGGCACTGGACAGGGTAGAATCTTGCCATGGGAAGGTCCCACGCTGCCCTCTCTCCACCTCCATCCCAGGGTGTGCTGGCTGTGGCTGTGGCCCAGGTGTGCCACGTGGTACCCCTGGTGGTGGGTGGCATCTGTCAGTGCCTGGCTGAGCGCTACACAGTCCTTTTGCTGGATGTACTGCTGGGTCGCATGCTGCCCCAGCTGGTCTGCGGCCTTGTCCTGCGATGCACCACTGAGAATGGTATTGTCCCAGGTGAGCCTCATGCTACCCCACCCACTGTCCCCACTGACCCCATTGGCCACTGTCCTTTTGCAGTCCTGGCTATGCAACCCCCACTTCTTTCCTCCTCTCCACCCCTCCCCTTTCATTTCTACCTCCCTCTTGCCCTCTTCCTCTCCCTCCTCTCCTCCCGACTTCTCTCCCTCTTCCTCCTTCTTCTCCCCTCCCCCCCAGCCTGGAATTTCTGCAGGGTAGATTTGGCTGTTTTCTCTCTAGCCCCCCCAGCTCTAGGATCTCTGGCAGAAGAGGGGCTGCTGCAAGACTCCGAGTGCCAGCTCTGCGTGTCAGTGACCACTCAGGCATGGAACAGCAGCGAGCAGGCCATGCCGCAGGCAATGCACCAGGCCTGCCTCAACTACAGTTCAGATAAGCAGAAGGTGAGGGGCGGACACGCAAGGGACTTAGGTCTGGGCCTGTCTGTGGGGAGGGCTGAACCAAAACAAGCTTTGCAGCCAGAAACATGTAGGGCAGGGTAGACTGTAATCCAGACAGGCAGAAAGGACTTAGGTCAGACAATAGTGGGACTGTAGTGACTGTAAGTCATCTCTGGACACAAAAGTCAAGCTTGGAAGTCATCCTAGACACAAGGCCGTGGGTTCAGAGGAGCCAGCAGGCCTCTGTCAGGGGTTAATGCAAGGTGAGTCCTGCTAGTTCCAATGGAGTCTTGCCATCCATCTGCTCCAAAGTGTATCAGCTGTGCTATGACCCAGGTGGTCATGTGGTAGCCCAGGTAATAGGTGACACAGCCAGTACCTGGTATAGCCAAGGCAGATAGAAGTGGACAAGGGCCTGGACTTCTCTCCTGGGTCCCTCCCTGTGCTCTACCCTCCTCTGTGTGACCAATGGTGGCACAGTGGACCTGCTGTATTCAAAGTCCTAACGGCTTGTCAATATGTGGCTGATGACAGTACACTTCCTTTTTTTTTTGTGAGTCCTGGGGCTTGAACTTAAGGTTTGGGCACTGGCTGTCCTTGAGCTTCTTTTTGCTCAAGGCTAGCACTCTACTACTTGAGCCACAGTGCCACTTCTGGCTTTTTCTGTTTATGTGGTGCTGAGGAATCCAACTGAAGGCTTCATGCCTGCCAGGCAAGCACTCTACCACTGAAGCCACATTCCCAGCCTCTACATTTCCTTCTTAAAGCAGTACATCCTTTTTCCAGGAGGCAGCCCTGAGCTCCATGCTTTTCCTACAGAAAGCTTCAGACTTTGGTTTTACTTGCAGTCAGAGCTGCTCAGTGGGGCTGATGGTTAGGTGCCTGGCATGACCCAACAAGGTACAGTGGCGGGGCTGGGAAGGTGGCTCAGTGGTAGAGCGCTTGCCTTGCATGCTCAAGGCCCTGGTTCGATTCCTCAGCACTACATAAGCAAAAAGAAAAAAGCCGGAAGTGGCGCTGGGGCTCAAGTGGTAGAGCGCTAGCCTTGAGCTGAAGAGCTGAGGGACAGTGCCCAGGCCCAGAGTTCAGGCCCCATGACCGGACCCAAAAAACAAAAAAAAACAAAAAACAAAAAAAAACAAGGTACAGTGGCCAAGAATGTCTTGTCATGGGTTTTGGCATACCCACTCCATGTTTGTCTTTCCTCAGTGCAAGCAATTTGTGGAGCAGCACACCCTCCAACTGCTGGCCCTGTGGCCCAAGGCCTCGGATGCCCATACCATCTGCCAGGTACATCCATCTCTCCATCTAGACTTCCCTTGGCTTGCAGAGCCTCTGCCCTCCTGGTTATCAGAGATCTCATGCTTCTGGGTGCAGGACTAGGTGATTTCATGTTTGCAAATAGAGAAGGTGTGATCTCAGAGGCAGAGAAAACATCACAACAGAATGAAGACCTATGGGGTGGGAGGGACAGCTACAGGCTGTGGTATTATGTGCACTTGGGGCTGGGGCTGTGTTCACTGAGTGGGTGGAGGATGGAGTGAGGACTCATCTCTAACTCCTCTGGCTCAGAGAGTGTCACGAAGGACTGAAAAGGTCATGCCAAGAGCACTAGGCCCACGTGGAGAGAGAATTAACCTTCTGGGGGCCTCCATGCCCTGCTCATCCTGCCTTGCCCTGTACCAGCCCTCTTCAACTCCCGCCTGAGGCCTTCCCTTCACCCTTCTTGCTTTCTGGACTTTAGGATCGGGGATTGGGGAGCTGAGGCTCTAATGTTCTTCCTGTGACAGGATCTAGGAGCGTGTGCAGCCACCTTCAGCCCTCTCCAGTGTTTCCGAAGCCCCTATCTCTGATGGGAACTCAGCCTTCAGGTAAGTCTGTCTTAGCTGGGGATGGGGTAGGCTTGACTTCCAGGGTGTCTGGCAAGAGGAAGAAGGTGGTGGGTCCTGAAGGCTGCTCCATCCTACCTTCCTAGGCACAGCTCCAGACTCCTAAGGACCTCTTTTGGTACCACCAGGAAAAGGTCCTTTTGGACATCTTTATTCCCTACCACTTTGCCTGTTGAAGATCTCTTTAGCTCCTGCTGAAGCCTTCCTTCACCTTCCTTGTTCACCAGACTGGCTGACCCTGGGGGATCTGACCTGCTCTGCCAAGGCCAATGTTTCCTGGACCTCAGAAGTCAGACTACTGTCCAAAGCTGTCTCCCCTTCAGATGCCAGAGCCACTATTGTCAGCTCACCCCACCTCCTGGAGCTCCATTTCTCTCCTCCTGCCCACCATTTTCTTAGAGAGGGGCAGCACCTTAGGGTGGAGCAGAGTTAGATGACCTTTAGAAGGACCTAGAAAGTGACCCTGAGGCAACCTTGAAGCAAACTTAGGCCACCTTAGAAATCTGCTCAGAGCCAGCCCCAACTGGATGTGTTCACCTATGCTTATTGTTTCACATTGATTTGGTGAGTGCCTGTGGTCAGGACACATTCTGGCTGCCACTGAGTAAGAGTGACACCTTGTCATCCCAGCATGGAGTCAGACCCATCTCTTCCATCTGAGGGAAGAGCCCAGCCCTGCCTGGAAACCTTGTCCAATACAACACCTGTAAAGGGCAGTAGGGGCTCTCTGCTCTAACCCAGACCCATGGCTCAGGACCAGTTTAATGCGTCACTCCCCCTATCCTTGACAGCTGGGGCTCTGATGTGAGGAAGCTGCCCAAGGGCAGATGCCTCTCCCAAGCTCCCAGGGATCCCAGCCTTGCCACTGAAACAGGGAGCAATGGGCTAGCAAAGGAAGCCAGGCTGTGGCCCTAACTGGGTTCTCAACTGGCACTGAGTTCCTAGACAAGCCCCTCTCTAGGATGTCACTGTCCTCAGCTGTGTAACAGCTCAATGAGAGGTCCTCCTCACCATCTCAGCAACGGTCCCCCTCCAGCCTTGGGCCCCTGTCCTCAGTGTAAAGGAAGTTTACCACCCACAAGCATCCTTCCCACCTACTTTCCTCTCAGTACCTTGCACTAGAAGACCACAAACCCCAGCATGTGCCATGTCTATCCCAGCTCTAACTACAACCCCACACCAGAACCACACTCCTCTGGGTGTCAGGTTCAGCAGGGCAAACAGAAAGAAGCTGGCCCTACTTTACACACACACACACACACACACACACACACACACACACACACACTCCACAAACTTAGGAGACTAGCTTCTATAGTTCTTTGTTAATGCTTCTATGAAATTCCAAATCCAAATTCAAAATAGAAAATGGGAACAAACAACATTGTACTGTTTCAAATTGTGCCTTTTCAAAACCATAGGCAACCCATGATGTAAGCAAAGCTGCATGCTCAGGCATGATGAAAAGGTGACTAGGCAAAGTTCTGTGCTTCAAGTGTTCTGCTATTAGAGAGCTGCTGCTTTTTGGGGATTTCTAAGTCTAGGGATGTAGCTCAGTTATTGAGTACTTGCTTGGCATGCATGAGACGCTATTTGATCCTCAACATTCCTCAAAGGGGACAGATTTCTTTTTATCTTTTTGCAAAGCAAACTTACAAACTTTTGTTTGAAATTCCAAAGGTGATTTTATGCTGATTTATCTGCTCAAAGCTCAGTTGAGACTGTGCATACCAATGGTCAGTTCTTAGGTAATGTAATTTCTGTGACACTGCTAATAAAGTCCTATTCACATGTGCTAAAGAAGACACTGGGACTGGGAATGTAGCTTAGTGGAAGAGTGCTTGCCTGGCATGCAAGAAGCCCTGGGTTTGGGCTGGGAAGTTGGCTCAGTGGTAGAACGCTTGCCTTGCATGCCTGAGGCCCTGGGTTTGATTCCTCAGCACCACATAAGCAAAAACCACCAGAAGTGGCACTGTGGCTCCAGTGGTAGAGTGCTAGCCTTGAGCAAAAAGCAGCTCAGGGACAGTACCCAGGCCCTGAGTTCAAGCCCCAAGACTGGGGAAAAAAAAAAAAGATACTGTCCTTTGCTGTGCTGTGAGAGCCAAAGGCTCACCCTGAAGCCAGTAAGGTTGGGACCTGCTTCACCCTGCCTTAATAAGAATAGATAACCCCATCTCTTCTTTACCACTCCAGTCTAGCCTACCAACTCCTGCCTTCCTTCTTCCCAAGATTATCTATGGTAAGAAGGTACCACAACATGGGGTTGGGAAGGTGGCTCAGTGGTAGTGTGCTTGCCTTGTATGCATGAGGCCCTGGGTTTGATTCCTCAGCACCACATAAGCAAAAAGAAAAAAGTTGGAAGTGGCGCTGTAGCTCAAGTGGTAGAGCACTAGCCTTGAGCTGAAGAGCTGAGGGACAGTGCCCAGAGTTCAGGCCCCACAACCGGACCCCCCCCAAAAAGAAGGTACCACAACAAAATGAATAAACAAATACATCTTTAGCATTAAAGACCTAAATACCAGAAATGTCCTTCTATTTATATAAGAACTTTTGTCTTATTCTAAATTTGTTTAAAATTTTAGAAATTACAGCCCCCAAAAGAGAGAAACACCCACAATTCTACCAATTCCCAGAGAGAACTATAGCAAGACATATAATTTCACATTTAACTCAGACCTTTCTCAACCCCTTCTCCCCCGCTGGCTTACCTCCAACATACAATTGCATACAAGTACCAGAGTAAGCTTTCTATTCCATTGCTGTGGGGGAGGGTTGAGACACAAAAGTCTTTGATACAAATGCTCTGGGTCTTTCTGATCCTCTGTGACTTCTAGTTTGGGGTTATGGTACGAGAGCATGAATTTACTTCCTCATCTGTGGCTCACATTCTGGCCAGAAACTGAGGCCTCCAAAAGAGAAAAGGCATTCTGTGGTTATAGCTGTAAGGGCACACAAGCCAGGCTCCTGCTCACAGCCCTATGTCTCTCACAGGACACGTCAGCAGCCTGACAGATGGTCCCCAAACTCCATTGCCACAGACTATATAAGAGGATGACACAAAAGTTGGGCAGAGGTTCACCCTTGGAGAATGACTATGGATTATCATCAGCTTAATTGGATGGTGACTCCAACTGAAGCTGCCTTCCAGATGAGGCATCTTCACTGATATAGCAGAACCTCTGGTACATGGTATACAGCTACCAAGCTAGTATCAAATGGGGTTTGTCGACACCAATTTGTAAGAATCACAAAAAGTAATTTGCTTTTGTCTGGCAGAGTCAAAAGAAAGCCTTCACAGTGGTACCCAGAATTGTCAATTCTCCTGGTGTATATAATACATATAATACAGCCCGCAAAATTTCATTTGTTTTGCTGCCCAGACCAGTCTTAAATTCCTAGGCTCAACTATTACTCCCACATTAGCCTCTCCAATAGCTGAGACTACATGGTGTGCCGCTGTGTCTGACCACAGAGATCTTAATAATCTGGACTTCCCACACAACCCACCAGCCCATTACATACACTGATGATACTATGCTGGTTAGATCTGATGAGCAGGAAGTACATTAAATGCTTTGGTGAGAAGCTGAACCCCCCAAAACAATTTAAGTGACTGTCATTTCAGTGAAGTTTCAAGTTTGGGAGATGGCAATGGCTGAGATTCAAAATATCTCCTCCAAGGGGCTGGGAAGGTGGCTCAGTGGTAGAGCACCTTGCCTTGCATGCTCAAGGCCCTGGGTTCGATTCCTCAGCACCACATAAGCAAAAAGAAAAAAGCCGGAAGTGGCGCTGTGGCTCAAGTGGTAGAGCGCTAGCCTTGAGCTGAAGAGCTGAGGGACAGTGCCCAGGCCCAGAGTTCAGGCCCCACAACTGGATCAAAAAAAAAAAAAACTCCTCCAAAATAAACGACAAGCTACTGTCCATTCCAACAACCATATTCAAACAAAACGGTGCATAAACCATAGGGATTATACTGGTCTGACCCATGTACACTCAGAGCATAAGGTGAAAAGTTTAAAAGGGAGAACAAGTACTCAAGATTTTGGAACAAGCACAGGCTACAAAATGACCTACTCTATCCTTTGGTCTTATGATCCTAAAGATCCACTGCTATTTTGAAGTATCCATGGCAAACAGGAATACTGTACAGTCTTTGACAAACACCAGTAGGAGACTCACTCAAAGTGCAGAACTCTGGACTTTGGAACAAGTATATGCTTTCTGCCAATAGTTAATCTTTTGGGAAAAAAGAAAAAATAGCTGCTGGCTAGCTTTGGGTTATGGTAAAGGGGTTATCAATTTACTCGCTGCTTTTTCAGCTCCAAACTTGACCTTTTGGCCTCTTCTGTGAAAATGTACCTAGGCCTTTGGATTTTTCCCTTGCAGTCAGCATTAAGGCTATGTCAGAAAAGGGTATGGAAGAGACACTGCAGAAGGGCTTTGCTTCCTGGTTCTGGAATGCTCATCTGAAAGCAGTAGGTGCCACTTTTTCCAGCATCAGGCTCTCGCAGAGCTCTTAGTACTCTTCAGGGCCTGGCTGCTATGTATTCATTCATTCATAGCACTTGGTGACCCCTACACACACTGGAACAGGGTTGCTGCAGAGTACCTCCACTGAGGTACTATCTATGAACAGCTTTCCTCAACACATCAAAAAGCAGACTTTAGTTTTATTTCTGATGCTGGGGATTAAGACTAGGATCTCATAACAGTCAAGTAAATATTCTATCACTAAGCTATGGCCTACAGATTTTCAACCAAGCATAGAAGCTGGCTGTGGACACTACGTCAGCCTTAGAGGTATCAACTATTCCTACACATCTATTACTTTTCATCATCATGCTACACCTCTGTTGTAATTAGTAATTACTAAAGTTAATCTTTCCTTGATCACAGTTTTATTATATAGGTTCTCTCTCCTGATGGGACCCAGATTTGACTTCAGCTATACTAAGCCAATATAACTTAGACAGATGGTAGTAGAGAGTAACAAGTACGGAGATTGTCCAAGAGATACTTAATATCCAAGTGGAATGGTGCATGCCTCCAAGCAGTGAGGAGGATTAGAAGTTTGAGGTCAGACTGAGCTACAAAGCAATATTCAGGTAAGCCTACGGAGTGAGATCTTATCTCAAAACACAAAACAAAAAAGGATACTTACAAAGGGAAATGGACAGGAGTTGGTCACAGAACAGAGAAGGGAAGTAGAAAACTGACTGCCTCTAGCTGCTTTGCCATCAGCTTTCTACATCCTTAGGTTGTCACATTACTTGTGCTAAGGCCATAATTTCTTTCAGGTTATTCAGAATCCATGACTTGTGCTTAAGAGAAGCTCAAAAGCTCCAGGGCTCCCCAGTGGCTTAGCTGAGAACTCCTTAGAGTTCTTACACTCCTGAATGGGAAACTCTTCCTAGTTTTTTTGTGGAGGTTTTTTTTAGTGTCCAAGGCTTGAACTCGGAGCGCTGTCCCTTAGCTTTGTTGCTCAAGGCTAATGTTCTACCACTTGAGCCACAACTCTACTTGTGGCTTTTTGGTAGTTAAGAGTCTCCTCACAGACTTTCCTGCTCTGGCTGGCTTGAACTGTGATCCTCAGATCTCAGCCTTCTGAGTAGCTAGGATTGAGAAACTGGTATCTGACTTCATAGTTGTTGTTTGTTTCTTGTTTTTCCTTTCTGTTCCCTTCCAGAGCTGCAGTGCGATCTGAAGTCACCCACCTTCAGCCTTTTAGGTAAGCACAGGAATTTATGACTTTTAGACAGACTCTTTTACTTAAAAGACAAATGTATGCCAATGGACACACCACTCCCAAGTGGACAGGAAGAAATAAGAATGAGGTCCACCAGATCACAACTACAGGTAGACAGTTTAGGAAGAGTGAAAAGGAAGATAAATCTTCCCTTCAGCTAGCAGCCTAGAAGGAGAACATAAAAACAAGAGGCCGGTTTAAAAAGAGGAAAAATATTTAATCCATTCAAAAAAATCCATACACATCAAGAAATACAGGAAATAATCTACTATAATAGACATGAGCATGTTATGTACTCACTCCTGGAATCCCAGAGCTCTGTGTATACAACAAATTATCTGATCTTTGACACAGCTATTCAGAAATAAATTATAGCCATCTGTAAGAGTTATATCTGCTGAGGCTGAAGCAGAGCTCCACTGAAAGGAAAAAAGAGCATCAGTTTGCAAAGCTGAGAAAGAACAGCTGGGGTCGCCCAGGAACAAACCAGTCCGGCTCCTGTGATGTTCTCCTGAAAACCGGGTTGGCCCAGGGGACCTACCAGTCAGTCCATGTTCAGCTATAGCTTCAGCATCTTATTTACCATTCTCAGCCAAAACCCCTGGGAACAAAGCCCTGGACACCACCTTCAAGCCCCCTGCTGGTTGGTTTCATCATTATCCCGCCTCTTCCAAATCTGTAAGAAAGGAAAACAGACATCAATGAGCTGGTAAGATATTCAGTCAACAGATGACTAACGAATACCTATCCTGTGCCAGGCAAATTACAACCTGCAACCATATTGACATGCCTGCTTTATATCCTGAAAATAATAATTCACACCCTCCCCGAACATTCCTTTCCATCCCATTTTCATTTTTCCACTCATTCTCTCCACATTCCAAACTCCACTTCTAAAATTAGGTTATGTAGTGAGCCCACGCTTATCATACATGAGATCCTAAGTTCACTCCCCAGCACCCAAAACAAAACAACAAAAAAAATGTGGCCAAGTCTACAAGCTTAGAGAAAGTCACTAAGAAGAGTTAGCTCTAGAACAAGCATACCTCTTTTGCAAAGCTATGCCTTTTGTTAGTCTCAACCCTCCTTCCTCTATCACAATCTATAACAGTCACACAATAAAACTCAGTCCCAGCACGGCGCTGGTGGCTCATGCCCGTAATCCTAGCTACTCAGGAGGCTGAGATCTGAGGATCTCAGTTCAAAGTCAGCCTAGGCAGAAATGTCCGTGAGACTTTTATCTCCAAGTAACCACCAGAAAACTGGAAGTAGTGCTGTGGCTAAAGAGGCAGAGCACTAACCTTGAGCTGAAGAGTGCAAGGACAGCATCCAGGCCCAAAGTTCAAGACCCATGACTGACCAAACAAACAAAAAATCAGTCCCCAGGCCCTCAATCCAATGTAGAAGGTGACAGTCAATATGACATGGTTAGCAGTGCAAACAGGCATGGAGAAAGTACAAGGGTCACAAAGAAGAATGCTGACTAGCTCTGCCTTGGAGAGCGCTTCAGCTGCTGAGGAGCAGAAGGCTCTGATTCATCCTCCTTGACACCAAACCACACATTTCTGCAAAACTCATCTGGGCAAAACAGAGCCATCTTTGCTCTTCCCAGATTGTTATGCTTTCCTACATTTCTCTTTTGAAAGTGTGTGTGTGTGTGTGTGTGTGTGTGTGTTCTGACACCCCCGTCCTGCCAGGCACCTAAGCTTCAACAAAGGCTCTATCTCAATTCTACTTTCTGCCTTGGCCCACACCCACCTGAATGTATGCCTCCGACAGTGTGATCATCTGAGGCAGGATGTCAGTCACCTGGAGGTCTTGTAACTCGTACCATTTGCCAGTCCCCTATAGAAAATATGGAAGGCTGAGTTAGTCTCTTCCCTAAAACCAAAACAACGTACAGAAGGGATCAGTTAGAAAAAAATGAGAACAAGCAACTACGTTATCAATCAACCAGAGCCATAGCAAATGATATGCCCATTAGCCCATTAGATGAGTCAGTTAAGAGAACTTGGTATGTCAGCCATAGAAACCTCAATCCCGGTGAGAAGGTAGCTCAGCGGTAGAGTGCATGCCTTGCAAGCATGAGGCCCTGGGTTCGATTCCTCAGCAACACATAAACAGAAAAAGCCGGAAGTGGCACTGTGGCTCCAGTGGTAGAGCGCTAGCCTTGAGCTGAAGAGCTGAGGGACAGTGCCCAGACCCAGAGTTCAGGCCCCATGACTGGCAAAAAAAAAAAAAGAAACCTCAATCCCTATTAAGGAATCTTTGAAGTACAATGGTGTCTCAAATACTTCTGCACTTTATCTTTGAAGGAAAATTTAGGTAGACAACAAGAGGAGAAATTTTCTTTTTTCTTTTTGCCATCCTGGGGCTTGAACTCAGCACTATCCCTGAGCTTCCTTTGCTCAAGGCTAGCATTCTACCACTTGAGCCACAGCACTACTTCCAGCCTTTTCTATTTATGTGGTGCTAAGGAATCAAACCTGGGGCTTCATGCATGCTAGGCAGGCACACTACCACTGAACCACCTTCTCAGCTTGAAAAGAAATTTGCAAATTTTCCTCAGATGCTTCCTTCCTGTCCAGAAATGGCTGGCTTCAAAGTATATACTCTCCTTCTCCATACCTCCCATCTCAGATAACAGCAACAATACAGTCAAATAAAAGTTGTTAGGTGCCAGCGGCTCGTGCCTGTGAGTCCAACTACTCAAGAGGCTGATTGAGATTCAAGGTCTGAAGTCAACAACCCAGGCAGGAAAATCCATGTGACTCTTACTCCAATTACCCACCAAAAAGCTGGAAATGGAGCTCAAGTAGTAAAAGTGCCAGCCTTGAGCAAAAGAGCCAAGGAACAGTGCCTAAGCCCTGAGTTCAAGCCCCAGTACTGGCACAAAAACCAAGAACCATAACAAAGAACCATAATGTCTTATTCTATCTCAAATAATCTAATGCAGTCTCTAAGCTTGATGCTGATTAATATTTAAAGCCAAGTAATTCTTTGCTGTGGAGGTTGTCTTATGCACTGCAGGATCTGTAGTGGCAACCCTGGCTTCTATTCCAGTTGAAAGTCAGTAACGTAACCAATGTAACTGGCTGGATGATGTCCAGGCATCAGGATTTTAGAAAGATCCCCAGTGTAAGCTACACAGGACATGGACACCAGAGGTAAGAACCTTCAGTGCATCTCAGAATCATGCCTGCTGGTAATAAAATATGGATGTGGAGAGAAGAGGCAATAAACTGACAACTGGAACACTAGGAATCCAGGAATACCACATCACCTCATGTGCAGTTGTGGAAAAGCTGCCTGTCACTTCTAAACAAGTTTGCTTCACCATCCCCTGTTGATTTGTTGGTTCTTCCATTACCTATGTGTTATAATCCCCTACAATAAATGCAGTTTCAAAAATAAAATTAAATAAATAAGACCCTCAATGTGTCCAATATGCAGTTAAAACTGAGAGCCACTGTCTTTTTTTTTTTTTTGAAAGCCACTGTCTTAAACTAATCATTGACAGCTCATTTACTTGCAGAGTCCCAAAGGTAGGGTGAGAAAGGGCAAACTGAAAGAAATGCCCTTTGAAACACCAAAGGTACAACAATCTTTTTTTTTTTTTTTGGTTGGTCATGGGACCTGAACTCTGGGCCTGAGCACTGTCCCTCAGCTCTTCAGCTCAAGGCTAGCGCTCTACCACTTGAGCCACAGCGCCACTTCCGGCCTTTTCTGTTTATATGGTGCTGAGGAATCGAACCCAGGGCCTCATGCATGCAAGGCAAGCACTCTACCACTGAGCCATCTTCCCAGCCTGAACAACACTCATTTTTGCCACTTACATGGTGGAGCACATGGATCCGGTAGGAGCCCTCAGAGGGCTTGCCGTCATGCACGATGTTGGCAATGAGGTCATAGGTGGTATTCTTGTGAACAGCTTGTACTTCTTCAGACAGGTATTCTCTCAGATCCACGTTACTGGCGAAGATGAAAATAAAGCCAGAGCAATGCTGTGAAGTTGAGGAAACTGTCCTATACAAATGGATCATGAAGTTCTGATCCCTGTTTTAAGATCCTAGCCTGTCTGGAGGTACGGCTTAAGTGGTGGAGTATCAGCAGTGAGCAAGTAAGCCAAGCAGGAACATGAAGTCCTGAGTTCAAACTCTGGTACCAGTAAATAAGAACAACAAAACCATAAAACAAAGTAGAATTATATTTGTCCCACCCCACTGCATCAATGCTTCTGCCCCACACCAAAGAACACATTTCCTGCTCAGGGAACGAAAGAGAAGGTAACAAAGAATATTGTTCCTAAGCAAACATCCATTTATTGGAAAGCATCGTTCCAATAAAAATCCCAACTGAATAATTCCCAATTGCATCAGTCCAAAATGAACAAAGGAACAAATATATGAAAAGAGATCTGCAAGGGTAACATTGTCCAAAAGGAAATGTACTCGTTACCTGACTTGCGAAACAATAATTCTTCTGGTACAATACCTTAATAACACTAAAACTGTATTTTTAAAAAGAAAAGTGTCAGTGGCTCATGCCTGTAATCCTAGCTACTCAGGAGGCTGAGACCTGAGGATTGTGGTTCAAAGCCAGCCCAAACAGGAAAGATTATGAGACTTTTATCTCCAATAAACCCCCAGAAAACTGAAAGTGGTGCTATGGCAAGTGGTAGAGCGCTAGCCTTGAGCAGAAGAGCTGAGGGACAGTGCCCAGGCCCAGAGTTCAAGCCCCACTACTGGAAAAAAAAAATTAGAATACAAATTGTGTCATAGGGAAAAATGCCTGCAATCCAAGCATTTGGTGGCTGAGGCAAAGGATCATGTGCTGGACACTAGCTTGAGCTACATGAGTATAAGGCCAGCATGGTTACATAGAAAGATGCTTTCTTTTTTTTTTTGTCAGTCATGGGGCTTGAACTCTGGGCCTGGGCACTATCCCTCAGCTCTTCAGCTCAAGGCTAGCGCTCTACCACTTGAGCCACAGCGCCACTTCCGGCCTTTTCTGTTTATATGGTGCTGAGGAATCGAACCCAGGGCCTCATGCATGCAAGGCAAGCACTCTACCACTGAGCCATCTTCCCAGCCTGAACAACACTCATTTTTGCCACTTACATGGTGGAGCACATGGATCCGGTAGGAGCCCTCAGAGGGCTTGCCGTCATGCACGATGTTGGCAATGAGGTCATAGGTGGTATTCTTGTGAACAGCTTGTACTTCTTCAGACAGGTATTCTCTCAGATCCACGTTACTGGCGAAGATGAAAATAAAGCCAGAGCAATGCTGTGAAGTTGAGGAAACTGTCCTATACAAATGGATCATGAAGTTCTGATCCCTGTTTTAAGATCCTAGCCTGTCTGGAGGTACGGCTTAAGTGGTGGAGTATCAGCAGTGAGCAAGTAAGCCAAGCAGGAACATGAAGTCCTGAGTTCAAACTCTGGTACCAGTAAATAAGAACAACAAAACCATAAAACAAAGTAGAATTATATTTGTCCCACCCCACTGCATCAATGCTTCTGCCCCACACCAAAGAACACATTTCCTGCTCAGGGAACGAAAGAGAAGGTAACAAAGAATATTGTTCCTAAGCAAACATCCATTTATTGGAAAGCATCGTTCCAATAAAAATCCCAACTGAATAATTCCCAATTGCATCAGTCCAAAATGAACAAAGGAACAAATATATGAAAAGAGATCTGCAAGGGTAACATTGTCCAAAAGGAAATGTACTCGTTACCTGACTTGCGAAACAATAATTCTTCTGGTACAATACCTTAATAACACTAAAACTGTATTTTTAAAAAGAAAAGTGTCAGTGGCTCACACCTGTAATTCTAGCTACTCAGGAGGCTGAGATCTGAGGATTGCGGTACAAAGCCAGCCCAGGCAGGAAAGTCCATGAGACTCTTATTTCCAATAAATCACTCAGAAGACCGAAAGTGGCACTGTGGCTCAAATGGTAGAGCGCTAGCCTTAAGCTGAAGAGCTGAGGGACAGCGCCCAGGCCGAGTACATGACAGACCAAAAAAGAAAAAAAAAAGAAAGAAAAGAAAAGCAGGGCTGGGAATGTAGCTTCGTGGTAGAGTGTCTGCCTAGCATGCATAAAGCCCTGGGTTCAATTCCTTAGTACCACATAAACAGAAAACACCAGAAGTGGTGCTGTAGCTCAAGTGGTAGAGTGCTAGCCTTGAGCAAAAGAAGCTCAGGGACAGAGCCTAGGACCTGAGTTCAAGCCTCAGGACTGGGACAAAAAAAGAAGAAAAGAAGTAAAGTATATTGAAACTCACGTGATAGGGAAGTTGACAATGGTTGGATTCTTCTCCACAAAGAAGTTGTTCTTAGTGAATCTTTTAATACAAAAGATTAGATATGGAGGCAGTTTGGTGAGTTGGAAGCGCTTCAAAAAATTCTCTTTGTAAGTCTTATATTCCTAGAGAGAGAAAAGAAGATTACCAAATTAGTGCTAGAGATCAGTAGGCACAAGATCAGGGATAAGCTGTTTGCTTTTCAAACATCATTTTGGCTATACCTACACTTCTGGTCCCAGAAACCACAAGAGGTTAACATTACAAGTTGGCTGAGGTTGATTAAAGTATCTCAATGTAGGCTGTGTTTCAGCCATCATATGATCAGACTTTTAGCCATAGTTATGCTTCTACATAAACGTGGCAAATGCAAAATAGGATTTGTTAAAAGCTGAATTAAAGCCTTGCAGGAATCTCCTGATGTTTTTCAATAGTGAAAGACAGAGATCTTTCATCAAGTGAAGTAAGGTCAGGTCTGGCCAGCACCATATTGACCACATGGTGGATTGTAGGATCAGGCATCATCTTCATGCAGAGTGCAGGAAGCTCCCCACTCTATCACCTGCCTCCCAGGTAATGTGCTTGTCCAGACCCCTGGAGGCAGGGGCAGGCACTTGGCTAATAGATTACCAAATCTATCAGTCCAGCGCCTGGGACTGGTAATTTCCTGAGGATCTGCTCCCTGCGCCAACTTATTTAGGCCCGGACCAGCCTAACCACCAGAAGATGGTGTGTCTCACGTTTGTCTCTGTGATCGTGTACTGTGTCCTGGCTCATTTCCAGTCATCATGGCATCCCAATTCCATTGGAGCTGAATTGGCTTGTTGGTATTGTTTTTCTTATTTCTTTCCTCTTTAGCATGTTTCCTAGCTGTGTTATGTGTATTTGCGTGCTGCAGATCTTTGTAATAACTAGTGGCCTGCAGCCTGTTAACTGTGTAATAAATACTCCAATATTCTATATTTTAAAATGTGACTTCTGGGATGATTCACCTTACAACACAAGTATATTTCAGCACAGGTGGCTATCAACTTTCTACTAGTCCCAAGACTTGTGCTACATGTGGGGCGTAGATCAGAGGTAGAGTGCTGCTAGCCTCCATGAGGCCAGCGGTTCTTTTTTTAAATTTTTTTCTGTTGGTTGTGGTGCCTGAACTCTGGGCCTGGGTGCTGTCCCTCAGATCTTCAGCTCAAGGCTAGTGCTCTACTAGTTGAGCCACAGCGCCACTTCCAGCCTTTTCTGCATATGTGGTGCTGAGGAATTGAACCCAGGGCCTCAGGCGTGCAAGGCAAGCACTCTCCCACTGAGCCACCTTCCCAGCCTGAGGCCAGCAGTTCTATCCCTAGCACCACACAGACAAGAAGTTCTCCAGGCCTGTGTTTCAAGTATAATCTGACAGGAACATTTCCTGAGGCCTCACTGATCTCCAAGAAGGAAGGTGAAGAGCCAGGGAATCTGGCTCTTTTAGACCACAAGGTCTAAAAGCTGATGAACACAAATTGATTTTCTAACACAAACTCCTATTCTTACTAAAAAGTAAAAGTGTGAAAAACTGGGCCAGGTACTTGTGGCTCACACCTATAATCCTAGCTACTTGGAAGGCTAAGATCTGAGGATCATGGTTCAAAGCAGCCCAGGCAGGAAAGTACATGAAATTGTTATCTCCAACTAACCATCAAAAAGCCAGAACTAAGCCAGGTGCCGGTGGCTCAAGCCTGTAATCCTAGCTACTCAGGAGGCTGAGATCTGAGGATCTCCGTTCAAAGCCAGCCCGGGCAGGAAAGTCAGTGAGACTTATCTCCAATAAACCACCAGAAAATGGGAAGTGGCTCTGAAGCTCAAGTGATAGAGCACTCGCCTTGAGCTGAAGAGCTGAAGGACAGCGCTCAGGCCTAGAGTTCAAGCCCCACGACCAACAACAACAACAACAAAAAGCCAGAAGTTGCCTTGTGGTAGAGGACTAGCCTTGAGCAAAAGAGCTCAAGGTCAGCACCCAGGCCCAGAGTTCAATCCCCACGACCAACCAAATAAAAACAAGACTAAACATAATCAAGAAAGAAAATACCATTGAAAGCCCCTCTCTCTTGAGTGTCTATAGACCTTTCCAGGAATGTCCAAGTTTCCCAGGAAAATACTTTTATTCAAAATTAGAATACAGGGCTGGGAAGGTGGCTCAGTGGTAAAGCGCTTGCCTTGCATGCCAGAGGCCCTGGGTTCAATTCCTCAGCACCACATAAGCAAAAAGAAAAAAGCCGGAAGTGGCGCTGTGGCTCAAGTGGTAGAGCGCTAGCCTTGAGCTGAAGAGCTGAGGGACAGTGCCCAGGCCCAGAGTTCAGGCCCAACAACTGGACCAAAAAAAAAAAAAAATTAGAATACAAGCCAGGCGCCGGTGGCTCATGCCTGTAATCCTAGCTACTCAGGAGGCTGAGACCTGAGGATTGTGGTTCAAAGCCAGCCCAAACAGGAAAGATTATGAGACTTTTATCTCCAATAAACCCCCAGAAAACTGAAAGTGGTGCTATGGCAAGTGGTAGAGCGCTAGCCTTGAGCAGAAGAGCTGAGGGACAGTGCCCAGGCCCAGAGTTCAAGCCCCACTACTGGAAAAAAAAAATTAGAATACAAATTGTGTCATAGGGAAAAATGCCTGCAATCCAAGCATTTGGTGGCTGAGGCAAAGGATCATGTGCTGGACACTAGCTTGAGCTACATGAGTATAAGGCCAGCATGGTTACATAGAAAGATGCTTTCTTTTTTTTTTTGTCAGTCATGGGGCTTGAACTCTGGGCCTGGGCACTATCCCTCAGCTCTTCAGCTCAAGGTGAGTGTTCTATGACTTGAGCCACAGCAACATTTCCGGTTTTCTAGTGGTTTATTGGAGATTACACTCCCACAGACTTTCCTGCCTGGGCTGGCTTTGAACAGTGATCCTCAGATCTCAGCCTCCTGAGTAGCTAGGATTACAGGCGTAAGCCACCGGAGCCTGGTTTAGAAAAATGCTTACTACCACCCCCCCATACATACACATCCCACAAAAAAACTCAAAATATCAAAATTGAGAAAAGTAAAATTAGAATATGCATACTTAAAACCAATTTATAGGATGACCTTATAAAATATCAAGTAGAAAGGTCCACCTTCCAGGGCTGGGAAGGTGGCTCAGTGGTAGAGTGCTTGCCTTGCATGCATGAGACCCTGGGTTTGATTCCTCAGCACCACATAAACAGAAAAAGCCGGAAGTGGCACTGTGGCTCAACTGGTAAAGCACTAGCCTTGAGCTGAATTGCTGAGGGAGAGTGCCCAGGCCCAGAGGTCAGGCCCCATGACCAACAACAACAACAAAAAAAAAGTAAATCAAAAAAAAGGTCCACTCTCAGCATTAAAACTAGTGAAAACTATTAAAAAGCTTTAAAGCAAATGAAGAAACATTACTAAAAATGTTTTAATGATGCTTCTAAAATGCTACTAAATCTAGTAAGTTGGTAAGAAAAACAAAAGTCTAAGGTATCTGAATGAAGACTGTCCCTTCTAGATCCTACTACCCTTTTTTTTTTTTTTAATTGGTTGTAGAGCTTGAACTCAAGGCCTGGGTGCTATCCCTGAGCTCTTTTGCTCAAGGTGGCACTCTATCACTTTGAGCCACAGCATGCACCCCTAATAGGACTTAAACTCAAGGTCTTACGTTCATGCTTGGCGTGGCTGGCACTCTTATCACTTGAGCCACAGCTCTGTGTGTGTGTGTGTGTGTGTGTCTGTGTGTCTGTGTGTGTTTTTAATCAGTTGTAAGGCTTGAACTTGGTCTGGGCATCTGAACCACAGCTCCACTTCTGGTTTTCTGGTGGTTAATTGGAGGTATGAGTCTCACAGACTTTTCTTCCTGGGATGGCTCTGAACCACAATCCTCAGATCTCAGCCTCCTGAGTAGCTAGGATTTATAGGAGTGAGCCACTGGTGCTTCGCAAAAATTCTACTTTTTAGAGGGACAGCCAAGAACAAGGGGCTCTACATTTAATAGTCCCCATAATATTCTCCCATGAGGGATAGGATGTCAGCATATCTAATATTGTTCCCAGCTACTTGTTGCTAAGGCTAAATTACAGGTGAGTACTCAAAATACATGAGCAAAAATGAGAGAAACAGAAATGAAAATTAAACAGTTGGAGGATTCTCTACTCTATGAACACATACACAATAATGTAATAAGAACTGGAAGAATAACATATAATAACTCTGTATATATATATATATATATATACACACACACACACACACACACACATATATATATATATATATATGGGCTGGTGATGTAACTCAATGGCAGTACACGTGCTTATCAAGTATAAATCCCTGGGTTCAATTCCCAGAACCACCAAAAAAAAATCTAAAAACCAGACATGTGGTTTTATATGTGTATATGATTTTATATGTAACAGACATACAGAAAACCATCAAAAACAGTAGAAAAATGGATATAGGTTGTAGCTCAGGAGTAGAATACTAGCATACACAGACCCAAGGTTCTATTTACATTTAAAAAAAGAAAAAGAAAAAGCAGCAAAAAAAAAAAAGGATATTCTTTCTAGATTCAAGGGCATAATTTGTAGGACAGACTATAAATTAACCTCAATAAATCTGAAGGGACAGAAATTGCAATCAAATTTTGGTAACTTATAAATACATGGATATTAAAACATAAACCTAAACATTTTCTACTCAACTATGACAAGTTCAATATCCAGCATCACAAAAAAAGCATAAAGAAAATTTTAAAAAGAAACAAGAGTCAAGGGAACAAAGTTAAGTGCTAGGAGGAAAGATGTGTATGGACTACCTTCTCAGTGATGCCGTTGAACTTGGCCAGGATGTTGAAGAGTGGCACCTGGGGGATAATGAGCTGCTCCTTTTCATCCTTGTACAGTGGGGCAGTAGGAAGGTCCAGTGTCAGGTACATGAAGGTGGACTCCACCATTGTCTCCTGGTACTCATCATTGTGGAGCAGCTGCTCTTTTTCTTCTGCTGGCTAGAAATAAGTGAGAAGAAAAGAAGTAAGGAATGTGAGCAGCAAAGGAAGAACACATAAAGAGAAATGTTTTGTTAATGGACAGTTTCCCTTCACTTGATGGGGATGAACAGAGACGCCCAGAGCCAGATAATCTCATGTGCAGCAGTATCATATCAGTTTGAGGACTGATGGCTTTCCAACTTCTGAGGGGCTTTGCTTATATACCAGACTATTTACAAAGTTCTCAGACTAGAGAAACAAAAACACCAGCACCATTCAGTGGCCAGACCACTTCAATCAGCAGACAATACCAACCACTAACTCCCAAGATTAGAGGGCGCAGCCATATCACAGCCCTGATGGACAGGGACACACAGCTTGTCAGTTTTCTAAGTATCTCCTCTCCTCCCCACTGAACTTCCTCAGGCAACATAATCAGCTCAAGATCTGTTTCAATCCACTCACCAAATCAGGGTGGGGGAGCTTTTTAGTGAAGATCCGCATGGACCCCTGGAAAACATCAGTCACAATAGCTGCCAAACAGAAAGCAAGATACCAGAAAGCATGTCAAAACACACTCCCAACTTCAAAAGTTTAAAAATAAACCAGTATTTCTAGTTTAAACCCAAAGCTCTTCTTAAACATGCAACTTTTCTCTATGTAACATATCCCACCGCGGTTCTTTTATGATTATCTACATAAATGTAAGTCTTTTCCACAAAACCTCCTTTGGACCTTCAACATTGGGCCTGTCCCATAAAAGAAAAAGTATGTCTGAAATGAATCAGTGATTTATGGAGCCTGGAGATACAAGAATTCACAAGCAAAACAAGGCACATCCAAGGAACTTCCCATACCCATTATTACCTACAAAGGGACCCAAAAAGGAAGATGACTAAGAGACCACAATAGAACAAAAGCAGTGAGAGAAAGCATAACCAGGTGCTAGCAACCTGTAAAAGTGTGCACAACCTCAAGGGTGAGCACAGGCTAAAGACACCAGTAGATTGCATGGTCATCAGGTAATAGTAGAGTCCTTCCAATGCACTAACACTTGCACTGTAAGGACTCTAGAGGTCTACAACTTGTGCCCAGACCCTCAGTTTGAAACTGGGTCAGGCTGGATATGGTGGTACACGCCTATAATCAGGAAGCAGAGAACTATGGAGGATTATGACTTGAGATCAGCCCAGGTAAAAATTAGCTAGAGGGCTGAGAATGTGTCTCAGTGGTAGAGTGCTTGCCTTGTATGCATGAAGCCCTGCCACATATATAGAACAAGCCTGAAGTGGTGCTGTGGCTCAAGTGGTAGAGCGCTAGCCTTGAGCAAAAGAAGCTCAGGGACAGTGCCCAGGCCCGAGTTCAAGCTCCAGGACTGGCCAAAAAAAAAAAAAAATTAGCTAGATTCCATCTCAATTAATAACCCAGGTGTGATGTCTCATGCCTGTAATTCATTACTCAGGAGGCTTAGGTAGGAGGATCATGGTCCAAGGCTGGTGCCAAGCAATAAATACAAGATTTTATCTAAAATAATTAAAAGTGAATCAGAGTTGGGGAATGGTTCAAGAGCACTTGCTTTGCAAGCATGAGACCCTAAGTTCGAAGCCCAGTGTGGCCAAAAAAAAAAAAAAACTGGGTCAGGATTTCTAGGACACAAACTACTTACTATTTTTTAAATTTACCTTTTTTTTTTTTTTATTCCGGTCATGGGGCCTGAACTCTGGGCCTGGATGCTGTCCCTCAGCTCTTCAGCTCAAGGCTAGCACTCTACCACTTGAGCCACAGCCCCACTTCTGGCTTTTTTCTTTTTGCTTATGTGGTGCTGAGGAATCGAACCCAGGGTCTCTTGCATGCAAGGCAAGCGCTCTACCACTGAGCCACCTTCCCAGCCCTTACTTTAATTATTTACACCTACTTAATTCACTCTACTGCTGAGCCATGCTTTCAGCCCTTTTTTGCACTGGTTGTTTTTGAGATAAAAATTTACTTCCTGTCCAGGTGCATTCCTGGATGGCGATGACTAGTTTAGCTTCCCACCATAGCAAGGATAACAGGTGTGAGCCACCACACCTGACTTCTTTCAGTTCAAAGGAAAACTCTGGAACTTCTCTGCTCCAGCTGGCCTGGACACATACTCCTCCCCATTTTCAGCCTCCAATGTAGCTAAGATTATGGGCATATACCACAACAACCAGCTACAGGTTAAGAAGAAGTCTCATGTAACCCTAGACTGTCCTCAAACTTCAATTCTCTGGTCTCAGCCTCCCAAGTAGGTAACATTACAGGCATAAGCTACCAGCTCCTGACTCTTATTCTTATATTTTCAATTACAGTACTAGTTGTGCATATTTAGAGTATACAATTTGATTATTTCAATTCATGTATACAATATATAATGATCAGATCAGAGTAATTGGCATACCCATCACTTGTATTGGGAAGAATCAAAATCCTCTCTATTTTAAAATACAACCATATTTACCCTAATTGCTACAGAACAGTAGGGTTATTCCTCAGGTCCAACTGTACATGTTACCCATCCTGTCTGCTCCCTATTTCCCCCACCCCCATCTCTAGTAATCACTATTCTACTCGATGAGATAAACCTCTTTGGCATCCATATGAGCAACAGTATATATAATATTTGTCTTTCTGTGCCTGACTTATTTCAATTAATGTAACATCTCAAAGTATTTCTGGTTATTGAAAGAGAATCAGTCATGGTAGCATACATTTATAATCCTAGCACTTGGGAGGCAGAAACAAAGAGGATCACGAGTTTATGAGTTCTTAGCCTTAGTACAGTGAGTTCTAAGATAGCCTGGATATCTAAATGACATCCTGTACAGTAAAATTACACACACCACACACCATGCTCTTAACAAAATATAAGGAGAAGGGCCTATTTAGGAAGACATTTTACTGGATATATGTAATAGATACTAACTAACCTCCATACCCAAATATAAACAGTTAAAACAAAAGGATGGGAAGTTGCAACATTTTTCAAAAGGAAGCAAAGAAAAAGAGCTCCTTTTTCTAAGCATGACTTACTCTTCTTTTTCTTCTTTGTGCCCCCCAGAGCTGAGTGCAGAGCATTCAGAAACCAAGACAGGAAGTCAACTCCATCCCCTGGGAGAAAAAAATGAAGCCTGATGAAGCTGGGAGGCAGGAGAAAAACCCAAATCAAGTACTGCTGGCCCCACTCCAGTCACGGCTCTTCCTCTTCCTCTGGTTTCTACTTGATTATGGTCAAGTTCTTTTCTCCCTAGACACTCTGATCCATGGAAGGGCTTTCAATGATCATTTATAGCTCATACCTGTATCTCCATACCCAGTAATGAAAAATAAATGGCCAGGCACTGGTGGTTCACACCTGTAATCCCAGCTACTCAGGAGGCTGAGATCTGAGGATTGAGGTTCAAAGCCAGTCTGGGCAGGAACATCCATGAGACTCATCTCCAATTAACTGTCAGAAAACTGGAAGTGGTGCTGTGGCTGAAAGTGGTAGAGCAGTAGTTTTGAGCAACAGAACTCAGGGACAGAGCCCAGGCCCTGAGTTCAAGCTCCATGACCAATAGAAAGAAAAAGAAATTAATTAAGATCTTATAATAACTACTTCTCTAGAGTAAGCTCCAACTTCCTTCTCTTTTCCAGCAAGGGAACTTTCCTAGTGCTAATACTGAAAAAGCATACGATAGGTATCTACAACTTGGAGTTCTGGAACAACACTATGGATAATAATTCTGACCCATGCCGGGCGCTGGTGGCTCACGCCTGTAATCCTAG
>NW_012267428.1:1134771-1186078 GCF_000151885.1 Dipodomys ordii | reverse complement strand
AAAAAAAAAAAAAAGAATCTGATATGGGTGTTAATAGATACCATATAAAATCTAATACCAAGAGATAATGTCTACTTCACTCATAAAGCAATGCCAAATGAGGCTCAAAGAAATGAGAATAATCAAAATGGTTCATCTGAATATCTTTAGTGTAAGGTTTAAGATATGACAGTGGCCTAATAAGGGATGAGCCTTTCCCAATCTCTCAGTTTTCCCCTAAGGGGTTGAAGTTCATTTTGCCCAACAAGACAGCTGGAATTTCTTGGGACTCTGAGCAGGGCTCACTGATTACAGACAAGGAATCAAACCACATGCAGTGAACACTCACTTCTTGCTATGAACAAAATCCACTGTAGTGGAAATAAATGTGTTCATCAAACTAGTTTTGTTGTCCTCAAGCCAGAAAAACATAGATTTGTTCCTTACCTTGCTTGGTAATCTGAAAAGTCTTCTTGCTACAAAGGACAACAGCTTGAAGCATCTCATGGGGTGAGACATGAGCCTTGAAATTTCGTGGGTTCCAGAGCTTTCTCATCAGTTCTCCAAAACGCTGAACCAATAAGAACATGATATCCCCCGGAGGACGCTTGATGTTCTTATAATTGTCTTCTTCCAGGAAGTAGTTGCGGAGAGGAGGAACATTTGACAGAGCCTAGAAATCAAACACTCTGGTTAATCCAAGCCATTCTGCAGGGCTACTTGGAGCCAGGCTGTTCTAGCTAACATCCTTCTGATAGAATCTTCTGATGAACCTGGGAAAGCCTTGAAGAGCAGAAGTAAGCAGGCCCTTAGCAAATCCTTCCCAGAAGTGGCACTGTGATCTCGTCTTGAGCAAAAGAAGCTCAGGGAGAGCGCCCAGGCCCAGAGATCAAGCCCCAGGACCAGCTCCCCCCCAAAAAAAATTTTTTTAAAGAAAGAAAAACAGGTGTTCAAACACCTAGCCACTCATAAACTTATTAGTACTTTCCTTTTTTACTCTATGCCTATGACATTAAAATTCAATAAAGGCCAGAAATACAAACATTCTCTTTATTGTCTCTTTTGGTTGGAGTAGAAAAATTTACCTGGGGAACAAAAGTTCCAAATCTTTAAACTCTACACTAAAATAATGTAAAAATTACCTTAATACAATTTGATGGTTGTGGGGCTGGGAAGGTGGCTCAGTGGTAGAGTGCTTGCCTTGCATGCATGAGGCCCTGGGTTCGATTCCTCAGCATCACATAAGCAAAAAGAAAAAAGCCGAAGTGGCGCTGTGGCTCAAGTGGTAGCGTGCTGGCCTTGAGCTGAAGAGCTGAGGGACAGCGCCCAAGCCCAGAGTTCAGGCCCCACGATCGGACCCAAAAAAAATTTTTTTTGATATATATATTGTATATAAAAGTAAACACACATACTCTGATATGATAGAAAAGGTCAAGGTTTATAAGAACAAAAATAAATCTGACCTCATTAAGCAAAAAGATAAAGCTTCAGGAGAAAAGAAAAAAAAAGCATATATTCATTAATCTCAGGTAATAGACAGGATGGAAGACAACAGAATTAAAATATGTAAGTAGGGCCCGGTGCTGGTAGCTCACACCTTTAACCCTAGCTACTCAGGAGGCTGAGATTGAGGATCATGGTTCAAAGCCAGCCTGGGCAGGAAAGTCCAGGAGACTCTTATCTCCAATTAATCACCAGAAAACCAGAAGTGGTACTGTGGGTCAATCGATAGAGCACTTGGCCTTGAGCTGAAGAGTTCAGGGACAGTGCCAAGGCCCAGAGTTTAAGCCCCATAACTGACCAAAAAAAAAAAAAATGTAAGAAGGAAAGAAAGGAAGGAAGAAAGAAAGGAGGGAGGAAAGGAGGGAAGGAGGGAGGGAGAGAGGAAGGAAGGAAGGAAGGAAGGAAAGACAGACAATAAAGGGTTTCTGCTACTTAGAGTTAATCCAGGATATCTCTGGGGAAGACAACTCAGGTCACCATAATTAAAAAGGGGAACAAACTTATCAAAATCAGCTAAAGGAACAAGAACCTCCTGCTGGGGGGAGGGAAGAGTTGGGGAGGTGGGGAGGGAAGGGATGGTAGGGGAAAAACAAAGGAGGAGGTAACAATGCCTGATAGGAAATGTACTCATTACCTTACTCATGTAACTGTAACCCCTCTGTAGCTTTACAATAAAAAATATATACAAAAAAAAAAAAAAAGAACCTCCTGCTTACAGAATAATTACTAAACAGGAGAGTAACTTTCAAGAAGAGAAAGAGCATGGCTGATTCTCAGTTATCTTCCTTGTCAAGAGAGGCTGCTCTTTGGCATTGACAACAAATATAGCTAACTATCAATAGAAAGAAATTAGCAGACCTCCAGAGAACTGCCAAGTCTCTTTAATTCTATTTTAGTAGAAATATCATCCTTCTGTTTGTTCATGTAGCTATTCTTACACATAAAGAGACTCTTATGGGAACTAGAATTCACCAAGACTAACTGCACTATCCATGTCCAAATCTTACCTATATAAGAATAGTTTGCAAAATCAAGAAAGGCTATAGCCTTTCTCTATAGAGAAAGAACATGAAACGTCTCCACCTTAGAATTTAAGTTCTCCAGGAACAAGGGATCATACTAAAAGAATACACCGAATCTTTTTACCCAAGGTTTTATGGCAAAAATACAATGCAAAACAAGTTTAAGTATCAGATCACAAAAGGTACAAACTGGCACAATTTGTTTTCTGTCCAGAGCCACAATTTACCCTGAAATGAGGTACTTTCTGTATTTAAGTTCCAAGACTGAGGTAGTGTCATTAGAGTGATAGCAAATGGTAAAGGTCAACATTAGTTAAATTTTAGTTAATTTATCTATGAATCAGGAAATGGCTAAATGAGGCTCCCACACGACAGATTACATATATACATACACACACTTAGAAAAAAGTTGTACTACTATACAGTGTTAACTACCTAGAATAGTGCATTAGGGAAGTAAAGGAATAAGTAATTATATTACAAAGTTTTCACTTTTTTTTTTTTTGGCCAGTCCTGGGGGCTTGAACTCAGGGCCTGGGCACTGTCCCTCAGCTTCTTTTTGTTCAAGGTTAGCACTCTACTACTTGAGACAAAGTGCCACTTCCAGCTGCTTTATGTTATACTGAGGAATCAAACCCAGGGCCTCATGCTAGGCATGCACTCTACCACTAACCCACATTCCCAGCCCTAAAGTTTTCACTTAATGTGTGCACTTTTCTCTCAATAAGCCTGTGTCCATGTTTGCAATTTTTTTGGGGGAGGGGAGTAGTCAGTGTCTTATTTATATGTAGCCCAGGCTGGCCTTCAACCCTAGATCCTCCAGCTCCCACTTCTTGAACCAAGATAGGTTATTTTTTTTTTGGGGGGGGGGGCTCAGTGATGGGGCTTGAACTCTGGGCCTGGACCTGGTCCCTGAGCTCTTCAACTCAAGGTGAGCACTCTACCACTTGAGCCACAGCACCACTTCCGGTTTTCTGGTGGTTAAAGTCTCATAGACTTTCCTGCCCAAGCTGGCTTCTTAAACCACAAGCCTCAGATCTCAGCCTCCTGAGTAGCTAGGATTATAGCTGTGAGCCACTGGTGCTTTTCTTATTTGTGCCAGTACTAGGGGTTAAATTGAGGACCTGGGGCTAGGAAGGTGGCTCAGTGATAGAGTGTTTGTCTCTCATGCATGAGGCCCTGGGTTCAATTCCTCAGCACCACATAAACAGAAAAAGCCGGAAGTGGAGCTGTGGTTCAAGTAGTAGAATGTTAGCCTTAAGCTGAAGAGCTGAGGGACAGCGCCTAAGCCCAGAGTTCAAGCCCCATAACCGACAAAAAACTAAGGGCCTGAACTCTGTCTCTTAGCTTTTTCTAGCAAGGCTGGTGTTCTACCAATTGAGCCACAGCTCTACTCCTAGCTATTCAGTGGTCAATTGGGGAAAAGAATCTCCTAGGCTTTCTTGCCCACCTGGATTTAAATCGAGATCCTCAGACTCAGTCTCCTCAGTGGCCAGGATTACAAGCATGAGCCAATGACACCTAGCTTCTAACCTTCTACAATGTACATAGTTTGTTTTTGTTTTTTTGGGTCCAGTCATGGAGCCTGAACTCTGGGCCTGGGCGCTGTCCCTCAGCTCTTCAGCTCAAGGCTAGCACTCTACCACTTGAGCCACAGCACCACTTCTGGCTTTTTTCTTTTTGCTTATGTGGTGCTGAGGAATCGAACCCAGGGCCTCATGCAGGCAAGGCAAGTGCTCTACCACTGAGCTACCTTCCCAGCCCCTACCTCCAGTTTCTTGAAAACTACAAAATCCATAAGCCTAGAGACTGGAAAAAGTCACAGCATTTCTCCTTGACCAGAAAGATCCGTTCTGCTTGTCAAAGAACAATACTCAAGTAGAGATCACACCAGATCCAGTGTCTAGGATGGTCTGCTGGTACTCTACAAGAAAGCAGTTATTTCTGAGCCAATCTTCTTATTGCTTCTCAGTTACCGTGTTCTTATTTGATCTCACCTGAAGAACAGCATTGGCATAATCGTTGGCCTTTATGTTATTCAGTCCCACAATACCCGGCAGGTAGGTAGTACCATCATATGCCCGAGACAATTTGGCTTGCTTGTCCAAGTTTGCAATTTGTTGTTTTGTGAAAGTTGGTTTCAACACATACTACAAAGCAAAAGAAAATTCAAAATTATTTTACAGCTATAAACAGAATTTAAAAGTTATGTCTAAGCTGGGTGCTAGTAGCTCACATCTATAATCCTAGCTACTCAGGAGGCTGAGATCTGAGGATTGCAGTTCAAAGTTAGCCCAGGCAGGAAAGTCCGTGACACTCTTATCTCCAATTAACCATGAGAAAATTGGAAGTAGAGCTGTGGCTCAAAGTGGAGAGTGCTAGTTTTGAGCAAAAAAGCTCAGGGACAGTGCCCAGGCCCTGAGTTTAAGTGCCATGACTGACAAAACGAAACAAAAAAAAAAAAAACAATAATTAGAGATAAAGACCAAAATAACATGAGGTAGGTCTCCCACATTGCTAATCTTTGAGGAGTTCTCTATGTCTAAACACAATCACTGAATCTCAGGTCTTTCCTCAGACTTCCAGTCTGGTCAACTCCATAATCAATATCTATCAGATACCATGAGATTCTTAGTTCTCTAAGGGTAAGAGAAGCCTGAGTCTTGGGCAGAGTCGCACCCTTAACAGCACCCTCAATAGTAGCTAGCTTAGGAAAGGAACATTTCTTCACCTCTGTACAAGACTGGGGTGGGGGGGCTCCAAGGAACAAGACCACAAGCTTCACAGTCACAGATTTATAAGCCCATATGTCTTGGGCTGGACAGAGGTCATCATGAACTTGTTTTGTAACCCTGAATTTATTTTAATTTCTCTCTTTGTCCAGATTCTTCCCTGATATTAGGCAGGGCAGTTTCCTGGATATGTCAAAAACAATGTGTTGGGGCTGGGAAGGTGGCTCAGTGGTAGAGCACTTGCCTTGCATGCATGAGGCCAGCACCACATAAGCAAAAAGAAAAAAGCCAGAAGTGGCGCTGTGATTCAAGCGGTAGAGCACTAGCCTTGAGCTGGAATGCTGAGGGACAGCGCCCAGGCCCAGAGTTCAGGCCCCACAACCAGACCCCCTCCCCCAAAAAAAGAATGTATTGCGGGGCGCTAGTGGCTCACACCTGTAATCCTAGCTACTTAGGAGGCTGAGATCTGAGAATCGTAGTTCGAAGCCAGTACAGACAGTGAAGTCCATGAAACTCTTATCTCCAATAAACTACTAAGAAAAGATTGGAAGGGTGCTGTGGCTTAAGTGGTAGAGTGCTAGCCTTGAGCCAAAGAAGCTCTGAGATAGCACCCAGACTCTGAGTCCAAGCCCTAGGACTGGTACACATATACACAAAAAGAATGTGTCCCCAAAAAAGAATGTGTCCCAAACTTCCCCCTCTCAGATACATACCGTGATATCCTCCAGGGAGGAATCAATGATCTCATAGTTATCTGGAAGGCAATAAAACTTGAGGGTATGGAGATTGAGGAAGACATGGTGGCTGAATTGGACGCTGTGTATGTAGGCATGAGACTTCAAACCTCGGCCTGTATGGAAGGGCAAAAGGCTGTAAGAGAAAAGGTCTTAGAAAAAGCATAGATCAGATTTGCTTTTTCCTATGTACTAGAATGTGTTAAAAGCAGCAAAAATAAGCCATGTGTATAGCTCACGCCTATAATACTAGCTATTGAGGAGGATGAGATCTGAGGATTATGGTTTGAATTCTGCCAGTTCTGGAAGGAAAGTCCATGAGACTTACCAACTAACCACCAAAAGCCAGAAATGGAGCTGTGGTTCAAGTCGTATGGACTGGCCTTGAGCACAAAAGCTCAAGAACAGTGCCCATGCCTTGAGTTTAAGTCCCAAGAATAGCACACTCACACACAAAAAAGACATGCAGATAGTGCCCCAACAAGTTCATATTTTTAAAATATCCATCTTTACCTTGAAAGTATTTCCCACATACTAGACAGGCATAAGCATTGATATGTGAGAGGGAAATAGAACACAGCTTCTCAAAGTCAAAGTCCAGCACACTCCTGAAAGAACCAAAATAGCACAACAATAAAAATACAATTAATAGGGTAGGATATCTAGGAGGGTACCCAACTGAAGCAATGCTGGCTACATGTTTCACAAAATCACATAGCATCCTTCATAGAACAGTTCAAAAACCACATGTAACCACAGCAAGTTTCTATCATTCCCCACCTCAACCTACCACACTTTACAGCAATGTCATGTCTACACTGAACACACAATGCCCATAACTCTCTTCCTCATTAGATGCAGCTCTTACTTACCATGAATTCTTCAAGAGTGGATTCAACTAACCCTGGATCAACATACTTGGGAAAATAAGTAACTGCATCCACACTAGGCTCACTTACTTTATTGTGTCATTAGTTCCTAACAGATACAGTATGACAAGTATTTATTTTTTTTTGGGGGGGGGGTCCGGTCGTGGAGCCTGAACTCTGGGCCTGGGTGCTGTCCCTCAGCTCTTCAGCTCAAGGCTAGCGCTCTACCACTGGAGCCACAGCACCACTTCTGGCTTTTTTTTTCTTTGTGCTTATGTGGTACTGAGGAATCGAACCCAGGGCCTCATGCATGCAAGGCAAGCACTCTACCACTGAGCCACCTTCCCAGCCCTGACAAGTATTTATTTATATATATATAGCATTAACACTGAATTAGGGATTACTGAAAACCTAGAAATGACTTACAGTATATAGGAGGATGTATATGAGCTATATACAGATATCATCCTAGCTTAGAGAACTTGAGCATCCAAATTGGTCTTGGTACCAATCTCCCAAGTATACAAAGGGATAACCATATTTATAACCAGTCAAGGACTTTCTGTTATGGTCACTTTCTTAGGAGGCAAAGCTACAAGTAGAATTAAAGTAAAAAGACCCCACAATATCCTGGGGGTGAAAGGACATAAAAAGAGTGAATATAGCTGGATACCAGTAGCTCATACCTATAATTGTATCTACTCAGACAGTTGAGACCTGAGGATCATGGTTAAAAGCCAGTCCAAGCAGGAAATCCCATGAGACTTTTACTTCAAATTAATCACCAAAAAGCCAGAAGTGGATGTGTGGTTTAAATGGTGGACTCTTACTTCCAATTAACCACCAAAAAGCCAGAAGCAGATGTGGTTCAAATAGCAGAGTGCTAGACTTGAGTAAAAGAGCTCAAGGAAAGCTGGGCACTGGTGGCTCATACCTATAATCTTCAGGAGGCTGAGATCTGAGGATCACTGTTCAAAGCCAGCCAGGGCAGGAAAGTCTGTGAGACTCTTATCTCCAATAAACCACTAGAAAACCAGAAGTGGCACTGTGGGCTCAAGTGGTAGAGCACTAGCCTTGAGCTGAAGAGCTTAGGGACAGCACCCAAGCCCAGAGTTCAAGCCCCATGACTGACAAAAAAAAAAAAAAGAAAAGAAAAAAGCTCAAGGACAGTACTCAGACCCATGACCAGGAGGGGAGAGGATAGGGAGAGCGAATACAACCTTTGATAAAAATAAGTATTTTTTTGTTCATAAAAATAAACTGGAGGGATGCTGGGCATGGGTGGCTCACACCTATAATCCTAGCTATAAAGGAAGCTGAGATCTGTGGATTGAGGTTCAAAGCCAGCCCGGGCAGGAAAGTCCATGAGACTTGTATCTCCCATAAACTACTTAGAAAAAGCCAGAAGTGGTGTTGTGGCTCAAGTAGAGCACTAGCCTTGAGCACAAAGAAGCTCATGGACAACACACTGGCCAAGAGTTCAAGCCTCAGGACCCACAAGAAATAAATAAATAAAAATAAACTGGAGCCAGGCACCAGTGGCTCATGCCTGTTATCCTAGCTACTCACGAGGCTGAGATCTGAAGATCACAGTTCAAAGCCAGTCTGGGCAAGAAAATCCATGAGACTCTTTTTTTTTTTTTTTGGGTCCGGTTGTGGGGCCTGAACTCTGGGCCTGGGCGCTGTCCCTCAGCTCTTCAGCTCAAGGCTAGCGCTCTACCACTTGAGCCACGGTGCCACTTCCGGCTTTTTTCTTTTTGCTAATATGGTGCTGAGGAATTGAACCCAGGGCCTCATGCATGCAAGGCAAGCGCTCTACCACTGAGCCACCTTCCCAGTCCATCCATGAGACTCTTTATCTCCAATAAACTACCAGAAAACCAGAAGTGGCTCTGTGGCTCAAGTGGTAGAGTGCTAGCCTTGAGCTGAAGAGCTGAGGGACAGCACCCAGGCCTAGAGTTCAAGCTCCATCACCAACAAAACAAACAAACAAACAAACAAACTGGAAAAGAGTGGGATGGGTGATAATGTTGAAAGGGGTAACACTGATCAAGAGGCACTGCATTCATAAACTGCTGTTGAATGGCATTCCTTTGTACAACTACCTAAAGGAAAAAATATATACTTTAAAAATAAAAATAAATACAGGTGCCAGTGACTCACAGGCCAGCCCCAGAACCAGCACGTACACAAAAGAAAGTAAACATAACAAGAGAGCTGAGCATGATTGTACATACTTATAATCCTGTAATCACAGCATTCAAGAATCTATGGCAGGAGGATTTTGAGTTCAAGGCCTGTATGAGCTACATTGCAAGATCCTGTCTCAAAAAACATAAACATGGCAAGAAACATTTTCTCTGCAGTAAGCTTTAAAAGGAATCAAATTAGTGGATGTGTTGTTTAATGTACAATCCAAAAAACTTCCAACATAGATTACATTTTTCTTTTAGTACCCTCCAGCATCTCTATCACACTCACCTGTTAATGGTATCCAAGTATGGGCAGTGGCGGCTCCTCCGGTCTTCAGAATCAACACGGCCATTCTTTGCTAAAAGGAACACCATCATACATCAATTATCAACACACACACACACACACACACACACACACACAGAAAACCCCGATTAAAATAAGCTCAATCCTAAATTGAGCTCCTATTTTTCAGATGGCAAAAAACACCCCCTAAAAAAGCCCAGTAATGGGGACAGAAGGTGTAACTCACAAGGCCCTCAGTTAACTCACTTTTTTGGGGGGATGCCAGTCCTGGGGCTTAAACTCAGGGCCTGGGCACTGTCTTTGAGCTTTTGTACTCAAGGCCAGTGCTCTACCACTTAAGCCATAGCTCCACTTCTGGCCTTTGGGTAGTTAACTGGAGACAACAGTCTCATGAACTTTCCTGCCTGGGCTGGCTTGTAACTGAGATCCTCAGCATCCTTAGTAGCTAGGATTACAGGTATGAGCCACTGGCACCAGGATACATAGTACAGATTTTTAATAGTGATAAATAAAAAGTTCTATCTGTGGCTGGATGTGATGGTACACACCTATTATTGTAGTTTCTCAAGAGGCTAAGACTGGGAGGACCATGGTTGAAGGCCATCCTGGGCAAAATCCTTACAAGACCCCATCTCAATTAATAAAAAGCTGGACATGGAGGTACATGCCTGTCATCCCATGGATTTATAAAGAGGAGGATCGAGGTCTAGGACACCCAGAATAAAAAGTGAGAATCTATTAAAAATAAATAAATAAAAGGGGATGGGGATGTGGTTCATCCGCCTAGTAAGCACAAGGCCCTAATACTGACCCCAAAGAAGATCCTATTTTGGGGGGGGGGGGGGAGAGGGGAGGAAGAGTTCAGTAACAGAACAGTCCACAAACTAGGAGACTAACATACATGTTTACAACACATCTATCAATAAGCTTCATTATCACATAAAGGAATCCAAAGAAACATTAAAAATACCATGAAACACATCACAAGCAGTAAGATAAACTGTATATCCTCAAATCTACCACTGCTAAAGAACTGAGTAGGATCTGATATTTTACCAAACTATTTGCAAACTACAAGTTGGGTGGAGGCTAGTAGAACGCATGCTGCTATTTGGTCTAAAACAAAAGGTAAGATTATGGCAGGGATAGCAGTTGCCAGACTATACAGCACTGGGTCCGGTTACCAAACGGGATTATGAAAACAATACATTCCACATGATGGGTCTCATTACTCAAGGACACCCTAAGGGAATCGGAATCTTTTACAAATGCTAGGGCACCTGCCGCTTTCCTTCCCTAGGTAGAAGACAACCACCTCAGTCTAACAAGGCTGTTCACCACACCCACCACCTTGACCAGACAGTGCCAGAGACAAAGGCAATCAGCCTCTGGCCACACCCTAGGGCAAAACTCTGGAGAGACCACCGAATTGCGGGGGGGGGGGGGAAGGTGGAGATGCTAATGTGGATTCTAAGGATGGTAGTTACTTTCCACACCGGGGCTGAGGTCACCACGAAGTCCACCCGCTCACCCCCGCCCCGCTCTTCCCGCCTCCGGGCAAGGAAATGAAAGCTCTCTTTTTTCAGGCTGTGAAGGTGGAAGTTGCGCCCGGCCCCGGCCCCGCGCACCTCGCACCTCCCGCTCGGGCTCCGAGTCCTCGTCGGCCTCGCGCTCGCGCTTCACCCGCACGGGCGGGACCGCCGCGGGCGGCAGCGGCGGCGCCTCGCGCGCGCTCGCCGGCTTGACCTCGCGCTTCACGCGCACCGGGCTGCCCCGGGAGCCTGCCGCCTCGGGCTCCCGCTCCCGGTCTCGCTCCCGCTTGACCCGACTCGAGCTGCCCCGCGACTCGGACTCGCGCTTCCCGCGGGCGGAACCACGAGACTCCCGCTTAGATCGGCTGGACATCGCCACTATTACCGCAGGACTGAGCGCAGGCGCCGGGCACGCTCGAGCGCGCGGCCCGCGGCCAATCAGGAGAAGAAGAAGAGCAGGTCAACGCAAACTCGCTACGAATCGCCGAGGAGGACAAATCTAGCTGCTGAAGCCGTACGGGGAGTAGGTGCGTTGCTGCGGGCCGTTCCTGGGCCTACCGCCTCAATACCCGTAGTTTCTTCCCCGATTAAAGAGATCAGTGCCTTTGATTAGTTAGTTTTCTGGATAAAGGAAACTGTCTTGCCACTCCAGATCTTTAAAGACACGCCGTGTTGTCTCCTCCACACCTGAAGACTGGTGACCTTGCACAGGAAAAGGAGACAATATCCTCAAATTATCTCCTTCATGCTTTTAATCCCAGTTTAGTGGGTTATTGGTATCAGGAAAATGCAAAGGCCCTACCGGGGTGCACTTACACATGAAGCTAGTAAAACTGCAGATTCAAGACCTGCCTTGAACTTGACTCTTTTGGAAATGTTTTGGGTAAGATGGGTATGGAAAGGGGTAAGGATATTGTTTTGTGGTGCTGGGGATCAAACCCAGAGCCTCACACTGGCTAAGCACAGGCTTTACCACTGAGCCACATTCCTAACACCTACTTAGGACTTTTTTATTTTTTTATTATAAAGGTGATATACAGAGGTGTTAGTTATGTAAGTCAGGTAATGAGTACATTTCTTTTTGGACAATGTTTACCTTTTCCCTCTCTTCCTCAAGTTTTTCCCTCCCATCCTGCCCACAAGTTGTACAGTTCATTTCAACATTGTGTTTAGTGAGTACCACTGCTGCATTTGCTTACCCTTTGTCCCTCCATTTCTGTGCCCTCCCCTTTATTCTCCAAAAGTGATTTGGGTTTTTTTTAACCTTTCCATTGAAATACAATTGACATATTGGATATTGAGCATTTAACATGTACTATTTGCTAAATTCTTGTTTGGACACTTGTGAAGCTATCACTACAATCAAGGAAGGGAACCTGTCCCACCCTAGAAGGGTCCTGTACCTCTAAAGTATCTCCACCTGGACCACTAACTTACTGTAACTATAGTAATTGTATATTCTGTAGTTTTATACCCAGGTATCATAGAGTGTGGCCTGGCTTGTTTCACTTTCTGTCTTTTCCATGATCCCATCATGGTGAAGTGTTTGGGCAGCTCATTCCTTTGTCTTGTATTGTGGTATTCCATTTTGTGGATGCACAATCATTCCGTTTTGTGGATGTTCCAATCACGAATTCCTGATTTTGACTTTTTTTTTTGGTGGGTCATGAGCCTGAACTCTGAGTCTGGGCACTGTCCCTCAGCTCTTCAGCTCAAGGCAAGCGCTCTACCACTTGAGCCACAGTGCCACTTCCGGCTTTTTCTGCTTATGTGGTACTGAGGAATCGAACCCAGGGCCTCATGCATGCAAGGCAAGCACTCTACCACTGAGCCACCTTCCCAGCCCTGGTTTTGACTTTTTAAAAGAAGGCATTGAAGGCCCTGGCTCCTTCTGCAGGGACAGTTAAGTCACCTGTGCAGTAGGCACTCGAGTGGCTTGTGAAAGGGCAACATAGTGGAGCTGGGGGGGTGAAGCCTGAAAGCCTTCTCACAGCCAAGCACAAAGCACCTTGCAGCCTCATCACCTATTTGTGATAGTTGTCCATGTCCCCATTTACAAATGAGAAAACGAGGTCATAGGAAGGCTACCCGAAAGTCACAAAATCGGTGTTAAAGAGTTATACAGTCTCTCCACTCATCTGATCGAATCACTACTAAATAACCCCATGCTGATGATCACATATATGGTCTATGTATGCACACCGGAGGGAAACCAGGAAGACAACACAGAACTAGAAGGAAAAACATACAACAGCGGGACCCATCAGCTGCACTGGACATCGACCAAAATGAACTAAGCAACTCAATGGCAGCGATGGGAGGGAGGGAACAAGTGGGAAAGAGGGAACAGCCCATGCTATGCAAAACAAAGAAATGTACATATCACCCAATGTGGAAGAAATAACTGTATTGCAAAGCTCATAGAACTCATAAATGTTATAGACCGTGATAGACAATTTGCTCCATGAAAGTTAGAATGTGTTTGTGACTTTAACTACGCATCACTATCCCACAATACTCTGAAATTTGGGAAATTATGTAACCACTTAATCACAATAAAAAAATTTGAAAAAAAAAACTTCTACAATCTCTATCCTCAGGGGAAAAAAAGTGATGTTAATGGGTGCTTTTGTTTGGTTTACATTTTTCTGAACGTCCTGATTTACCTTTTGAAAACGAGTTCCCGTTTCCCATTGATACAACTACAAAGACAACAAAAGCCCGCCCTAGCGGAGGAAATCCCGCCCCTTCCGCGCCGCCAACTCTGCGTGCTGGGATGCTCGGCCTGCCACGCCTCCTGGGAGCGGAAGTCAGGCTTCGGGACCGGAAGTCAAGATTCGGGGCCCGAAGCGTTGCGAGCCGCAGTCCCGGGTGTCGGGGGAAAGGTGTCGTTTGGGCAGTTGAAGCCGCTGTGGTTCTGCGCCCAGGCTTCTCCATGGAGGCGGTGCCGGATCCCGGGCCGGGGCTCTGTTGCAAGCCTGGCGGGCGGCTGGACATGAACCACGGCTTCGTGCACCACATCCGACGGAACCAGCTCGCTCGGTACCGTCCCGCCCTGCTCTCGTCACCCCTGGTCCGGGCTGGCCCAGTGCGGCAGTCCCTGACTCCCGCTCGGCTCCCTGCAGGGACGACTACGACAAGAAGGTGAAACAGGCGGCCAAGGAGAAGGCCCGGAGGCGGCACATGCCTGGGCCGACGCGGCCTCGCAAGCCCGACCTGCAAGTGTACCTGCCGCGACACCGAGGTGAGATGCCGTTCCGCCTGCCGCCCTCCCTGCGGCGCCTCCCCCTTCTCCATAGGGAGAACCCCACTTCCCAGCCCAGCACTCAGAATCCCGCCCCCCCAGCCTCCACCTCAACGATCCCAGGTCTCCGCGTGGAGCTTCACCTGGCCTCCCCCAGCGAAGCATCTCTAGCTCAGAGAGTACTGGGAATCGGCAAGGAAGCATTTGTCTGCCTGTTAGTTCCACCGTACTGCATTCCCACTAGCTCACAGAGCCTCACTCACAAACCAGCAACCAGAACATAAAGAATCAACCAACAAAAAAGTCTCCTTCCCCCCCGCCACCAGCTTTCTTCCGACCTAGAAATCACAGTAACAAATTTGTGAAACTTAAGTTTATCTACTGTAGCTTGCAGTTTTAGATACTGCATATATTACCTCTATAATACCCCGTATGTGGAGAACTGGTCATTCTGTTTTCACCGTCACAGAGAGGCACAGAGAGGTTAGCTAATATGCCCAAGATCTCAGCTCTAGTAAATGGCTGTGCTTAGATCTCAACCCAGACAGAGATCATTCATCCTTCCAGTAGCCTCCAGTCCTGTTTGCTGGAGTCCACCTGTCAGGTACCTACTTTGTGACAGGAATGTGCTGGTTTCCAGAGCAGGAATACAAAGGGAAGTGAAATTCCTGATGAGCAGTACAACATACTACACAGGAAGCCCTCTCTGAAGATGGGGGCTTCTTTGTAGTAAGTTTTCCTGAATCATCTCAGTGGACAAAGGTGACAGGAGTTTCAGCAGCATCCCCCTCTTCCCTCTTACTCTGGTTCATCTTTCCAGATGTCTCTAACCATCCAGTCAACCCAGACTGTGAAGAGTCCGGTGATAGCAGCAGTAGTGGCAGCTCCGAGCTGGAGCCTCCTGGCCGTCAGCTCTTCTGCTTAGAATATGAGGCGGACAGTGGAGAGGTCACATCAGTTATCGTCTATCAGGTATGCCTCATAAATACAGCTGCAACCTGAAGGTGTTGGGTCATACAGAAATCACTGCTAGGCCCCGAACCATTGTTTACCTCAGAGCCAATGGGAAGTTTCTAGTCCACGGGGAAACTGAGGACTTCTGGGTGATGCTTTCCAGACAGCTCTCTCCAGTCATTGTCACAGTAATTGTCAGTAGGGGAAACAGGGAGGATTTATGGTCCCCAGTTGAGAATCATGATCACAGTGGACTTCTGAGAAATGGTAGGTGTCAGCAGGAAGCCTCAAGCCAAATGGAGTTCTGTGCATGTTGTATAGATACAGGGTAGGTCACCCTTCCTGAAGAGACCAGGCCCTGAGCTTCCTGACTCTTCTTTCACATAGGATGATGATCCAGGAAGGGTGAGTGAGGAGGTATCAGCACACACACCTCTGGATGCACCCATGCAAGAGGCCCTCAAGTTGCGTATCCAGGAGGAGATTGCAAAGCGCCAAAGTCAACACTAACCAGGTTGAAGGCATTCTCTCCAGACTGGATTCACTGCACTTGGAAGAATTCTGCCCAGGGAACTCACCCCTTGTTTGGGGGTGCCAGAACCAGTCTATCTGATTTGAGACCCTGTAGAGCTGCTACATCCACTAGGGTGTTGCAGGGCAACATATGGTCTACCTCTCTGGCTGCTATTCTTTCTTAGATATTGGCCATGTGCCCAGCCTATTTTTCTGGAATTTTTTTTTGAAAATTTTGCTTTGCTAATTTGCTTCAGAGAGAACCAGGGTTTGTGAAACCTTTTGCCAATGTGGTGCTGATCACTGAGGTCATCTGGCCACTCCATGAGCCACGTTCCACTCAGCCTCTAAAGCCATGTGTATTATTTTAAAAGTCTTTTTTCTTTCCTTTTCAGTTTCTTTGTTCTTTTCCCCTCTTTTTTGTCTCAGGTAAAATCCATCAGTTTTTTCCCCCCACTTCTGTTCAGTACTTTGGGTGTGGGGAAGCTCCACTTTCTAACAAGTTCTCCAAGTAATTCTGATATCAATAAAGTGGGAGAACTTTTTTTTGAGGCCTACTTGGAAGCATGTCTCCTTCCCCTTCCATGCCTTTTCCAAGTTGCTCATGTTCTACTGCTCTGTAGTTTAGGAAACTACAGATAGAAGACCTCAGAAGAAAAGGCTAGAACTAAACAGTGGCACCAAAACTTGCTTTAGCGAAGGCTGCAGAATTATAGTTTTTTATCTCAGCCCCTAGCCGTGAATAGGTTATCAGCTCAGACTAAAGGGGAACTATGAAAACAAGTTTGACAGTGACTCTCCCATGGTTACTTCATAGTTGAGCATGCATGCCAAGGGAAACTCAACACTAGCGATAATCGGTCTTTTAAAGCTCTAGTTTCTTTCTCTGTTCCTCCTCCGCCTCCCCCTTCTCTTTCTCTTCCCCCTCCCAATGAATACCTTCTCCTGTATCCCTTTCTCCTCTCCCTACTTCCCAAGAGTAAATAACTGATCCTTAAGGTATAAAAATTCCCAGGAAATCTCAGACATGGGGACGCACATCTGTATGTAATTCCAGCACTCAGGAGGTAGAAATAGGAAGATCATGAGTTCAAAGCCAGCCTGGAGTACGTCTTGTCTCAAAAAGAAAAAGAAAAGAAGATGATCCCTAGCAATAGTCCTCTCATCTAGAGAACGGTTTTTCCTTATTCAAGGTTAGGCTAGGATCTGAAGTCCTCAAGACACCCTGTGCACCAGAGATAGTCTTGACTTTAATGACTGGAAATGTGGGCTCTTAAGCCTCTGAACACTAAGACTTACTAAACCCCTAAGGTCTCTGCTTCAAGGGCTTCTCTGCATGAGGGTCTCAAGATCAGTCTGGCTGCTTTACCTCAGCAAGTTTTCTCATAAAAAGCACCTTAGAGTTTTATTGGTTCATGTCTTGCATCCCTGACACACACAGACACAAAATGGGTCAAGGCAGCTACTTCAAGTAGGCTATTAAAATATTAAACACTGTTGGATTTTGCTGGAAGAATGCTAGGGTGGCCAGTGAGGTGGTAAGTTTTTAAAGGGGCCTGGTAATGAAGAAGCCAGGAACCAGAAGTGCACCAGAACCACAGCACTGGCCCAGGGTTAAGTGCCTTATACTTGTTAGTCGTGGACTCCATTCTGCTGTCAAGGAGAAAGTCTTTGCCCTCTACTTATGTAACTATGCAAGAAGTGCCTTTGGACTTACAGTGTAAACTATCCTCTTGAGTCAAGGAGGCCCTGCCAACTCCACCCCACTCTTCCTGCAGGTCAGAGGACCAGTCACTTTAATTCTCTAGCTCTTCAGCTGATTTTATAACTTAAAATGTAGGATTTCCCTCTTAGGCTTCTCAGGCTGGAAATACTTTTTGAAGTCTCTCTTCTTAAAGCTATATCACAAATTTCCTGGTATTGGAAAAAAAAAACCCAAAGCATTGGAGGACACCTAAAATTTTAGCCTTCATTCCTGTTTCTCAGGAAAAGAAGAGGTTAAAGGCAGCAATTAGTATGAACCTGTTGTGTCCTTTTATGTGTTTGCTCACACAATTAAGACCTCAGGTAGGAAACTAATGGAAAAATCTTTATTATTAAAACAATTTTTTTTCTTGAGGCACTTTATTGTGTCTATAAAATATTTTCTGCCCAAGAAAGCACTTCTTTGGTTCTTAGCTAATTTATGTAATATCTGTAAATAAAGCAGTTGTCCTTATGCTAAAGGTAGGCGTGTTGGAGCTGATGCTCTGTCTCCAGATGTGCCTGAAATGCCTCTCGCCTTTCAGCTCAGCCTCATTGCTTACGCCACTCCTCATCTGAGGTCCAAGATGGTACTTTGCAGCTTGCCAGACCTGCCACCAGACATCTGTCACCTATTTTAAAAAGCAGTGCTTTTCCATCAAGGAACATGTCCAGAGCAGTTTTTACAGTTCCCCAGATGACCCCAAGAAGACTGCCCTGTGCTGGGTGGTGAGGTAGGAGCCATGTTGGACCAGGTGGAACTTCTAAGCAGGTGGCTTCAGAAAACAACACTTATTTGACCAGGTATGTTTCTGGCTATTTTAAAACACACACGCACACACAAAACAAAAAGAAAGGCAAATTGGGGCTGGGAAGGTAGCTCAGGGGTAGAGCGCTTGCCTTGCATGCTCAAGGCCCTGGGTTCGATTCCTCAGCACCACATAAGCAAAAAGAAAAAAGCCGGAAGTGGCGCTGTGGCTCAAGTGGTAGAGCTAGTCTTGAGCTGAAGAGCTGAGGGACAGTGCCCAGGCCCAGAGTTCAGGCCCCACGACCGGACCAAAAAAAAGGCAAATTGCAAGTCCATAATGAAGTATTTGATGACTGAAGTCTGAGCCTAGATTTTAAGGCTTTGTTTTTCCTGGGCCACAATGGCTTATATTACTGATAAAAAGGAAGCTAATTTTCAGAGGCCTATGCAAGAGTAAACCCTAAACCTTGAGTTGTAGACAGCTGGGATACCTGGAGGTCTTTGAAGGAGAGACTATAAAATTGTAAGTACTGAGAGTGGGAGCCTCTGCAGTCCAGCCCAGTGGAAGGGTCATCCTATCTCCCTGGTTGTCTGAGGAGCACACCAATTAGACATTAGCCCAGGCAGGTAGCAGGAAGCTCTATGGGGTGGTGAATATCCTGTTGTACATTTGGCAGGATCCATGTGTGGCAGTGATAGGTGTTCCCAGGTGGTAACAAATGTAAATGAGGGCTGTGCGTGTAGAAAGAAGAATAAGGACACATGACTACCACTGAGACGGCTGGGAAAAATCACCTTAAATTCAGTTTGAAACCTTTAACTCCTCTGAATGCCTGCCCTGTCCTTGAATCACATGGTGAAGAAGCCATATTTCCCTAGGATTTGGAGTGAAGGTGCTAGTAAATGCCTTCCCCAGAACCAACAGAACAAGAGGCTGGGTGCACTGGCTGTGCCATGGTGCTAAATGTATAAGAGCCATATGTTCTTTATTCTCGTTTCCAATGTTTGTATGTATGGATGAATAAAATGAAGTGTGCAAAGTATTTGAAAATCATAGGAGGAAGTTACTTTTTGAGTACAATATTTTTTAAATCAATAAACGCTTTTTACAGCCCTGTTTTTGTCAAGAGTTGTGAAATCATTTGTGTACACAGAGAAGTAGAGATTAAATGTTTGACCTAAAGTCTTTCCACAACAGAATCAGCACTGGAAATCTCATCTCTTGCTGTGCTCAACTATTTTAAGAGCTGTCCTGGTTGGAACATAACAGCTAGAGTCACTTAGAATTAGAATTAGAATGGAATTTGGTGTTTGTGCTGGTTCTGAGGCTTGAACTAGGTGCTTGGGTGCTGTCCCTGAGTTCTTTGGCTCGGGTTAGTGCTCTACCATTTGAGCCACAGCTCCACTTTAAGGAGGTAAGAATCTCACGGACTTTTCTGCCTGGGCTGGCTTCAAACTGCAATCCTCATATTCTCCTGAGTAGCTAGGATTATAGGCCTGTGCCACAGGTACCCAGCCTAGAAGGGAATTTTTAAAGATACATGTACCTACTTATCTGTGGCTCCTCCCATTAAGTACCCATAAAGAGTTCTGTCATAGGAATCTCTGTTTTGGAGTAATTCTATTTTAGTAGCTATTTGGATTGTTGTTTTAAAACTAAAAGTGCAGGGCTGGGAAGGTGGCTCAGCGGTAGAGCGCTTGCCTTGCATGCCAGAGGCCCTGGGTTCAATTCCTCAGCACCACACAAGCAAAAAGAAAAAAGCCGGAAGTGGTGCTGTGGCTCAAGTGGTAGAGCTCTAACCTTGAGCTGAAGAGCTGAGGGACAGCGCCCAGGCCCAGAGTTCAGGCCCCACGACCGGACCCAAAAAAAAAAACAAAACTAAAAGTGCTTCTAGTGTCAGTTCTTGGATACTAATGGCTTAGCTTCAATCCCACATCATATTAGAATAGCCACTTGAACCTACATGAGAAATCCTTTTGTAATTCCCCTGATAATCAGACATGATACAAACCCAGCAGAATATAGTTGATTTAAAATCATAAAGCTAGCCAGGCACTCCGGAGGTGGAGGCAGGAACATTAAGTTCAAGATTGGTCTGGGCTAGTCTGCTTTTTAAAAAACAAAACAAAAAAGATTTTAAAAAATCTGCAGGGTTCACAGTCCCAGTGGGCAGATAAGAAAAAAGTACCTGCTTAGGTGGGAATGCAGCTTGACAGAAAGTTGAAAAGCTCTGTGTGACTTAGAAAGCACCATGGGTCTGGGAATGTGGCTTAGTGGTATAGTGCTTACCTAGCACGCCTAATTATGTACCACATAATTTAAAAAAAGCTGGAAATGGTGCTGTGGCTTAAGTGGTAGAGAGCTATCCTTGAGCAAAGAAGCTCAGTTAGTGCCCAGGCCCTGAGTTCAAGCCCCAGGACAAAAAAAAAAAAAAGGAAAAGAGCACCTTTGTCCCTAGGGTGAGCAGATAGTCTAGATTTTATGCCCTGGTCCATTTAGTCCAGTATTCTTTTTTTTGGGGGGGGGGGTCTGGTCGTGGGGCCTGAACTCTGCCTGAGCACTGTCCCTCAGCTCTTCAGCTCAAGGCTAGCACTCTACTACTTGAGCCACAGCGCCGCTTCTGGCTTTTTTTCTTTTTGTTTATGTGGTGCTGAGGAATCAAACCCAAGGCCTTGAGCATGCAAGGCAAGTGCTCTACCACTGAGCCACCTTCCCAGCCCCAGTCCAGTATTCTTGTACAGTGATTACTGTACTGCCATATTTCTTGGCCCTACGTAACTACTAATTAGTGGGGAAAGAGCTCTCCAACAGGTTTCCTGTTCTATTTATTCTGTCTGCCCCTTGGAGGAGGTTTCTCCATTACACAGCTTCTTTTGCTCTATTTGTCTACAGTCCAGGGCCATCTCTGCACATAGTGTTTGTCCCACCATTGTGGCCATCTCACGGTCCTAATTCCCTGGAACTATCCTAGGGAAAAATCATCTGCCAGGGGATAATAGCCAATACATGTTGGGCTGAGCCAGATACATATTTAGTATGTGAAAGGAAGTTTTCCTGCCCTTTCAACGGTGAGAAGAATGTTTAGGTGTATAACTCTTCGACTATGAATTTTGATGGAGCTAATAGATACTTACTCTCCCAAACAATCCTGCCTGCTTTTTCCCAGATTCCTCTGGGTCTCTGGCCTTCCCTTCTGCTTACCACACCTGGCCATGACAATCTACTCTACACCTGTGCCAGCAAGTGTTTTAGAATGACGCTGTGGCCTCTGTAGCCGTATGTCAAGTGTTGATCCGTCACTTTTTGGACACGGTGACTTCTGGCCAGTACTCTGTGTTCTTGTATATAAAAATAAAGTATGGTGAAAGCAGCCCTCGGGTTTGCTGAGCCCTGGGGGGCGGGAGCGTAAGCCGAATCCGGCGTGCTTGGATTTACTTTATTTTGTTTTTAGAATCAGCCAGGACATTGTATGCTTGCTTCTCCGCAGACTTGCCTCTCGCTCAGACAGAGAGGCTGGCCCGGCGCTCCACACTTGGGGTCTTCCCGGAAGGCTCGGGCGGCTGGTCCTGGCGGCGATGGGCGCCGAGGCAGATGAGGCTCTCGTCCTCCCGCTCTGTGGAGCGGGAACAGTCCTCGGGACAGCTTGTCTGGGTCTCGGTGTCAGAGGTCCCCAGGCCGCAGTCCTCAGCGCCCGGGTCCCCGAAGCTGGAGCGCCGCCCACCTCGCCTCGGTGACGCGGGCGCGGGGGCTCGGGAGTTGTAGTCTCGGGCGGGGCTTGGACACGGGGGCTGGGGCTCCGCGGACTCCACGTCCCGGCGGGCGGCGCGGCGCGGCCAGGGGCGCCGGAGGCGGGGCCGCTCGGCCCTTTAAACCTTTCAGGGCTGCTCCGAGGGCCGCAGCCGGAGACCGCGCCACGAGGGGGCCGAGCAGGGCGCGGCGGCGGCGGCTGGGCGCTCTGGGGAGGTGCGTACGGGCTGCTTCCTTTTCCCGGGTTCCCGGGATCACCTGGGGAGGCCTGGGGCCTCGGTCCCGGGGGAGGAGGGTGGTGTCACCAGCTGCGGGCTCCTGCCCAGGCCAGGGTCCCCGAGCCCACGCAAGCGAGGGCCAGGTCGGGTTTCCCACCAGAACCCGCCCCTTGGCCGGGGCTCGTGGTCAGGTGGTTGCCCGCACACCAGCGCCTGGCTGCCAGTCATCCTCCCAGGCTTTCCTTGGCGTGGACACCTTAATTGTCCTGGTCCAACCTTCCTTGGGCAAAGGGAGGGTGGCTCCCTTTCCAGATGTTATAGCACTGCTTGAGTCTCTCCCAGCACCGGTGGCCTTTGGTGACCGCGGAGGCCCCAGATGGATGCCAGAGGGTGTCCACGTTCTAGCGTGGGCTCACCCCAAAGTTTGGACGCTCACAAACATAAGGGGAGGTCTGGATGAGGAGCTAATCATCGTCCCCTCCCCCCTGCCTTGGTCAGTTACCAGACCCTGGACCTTGATCTCTCCCTTCCAGGCCAGAGCAGCTGATGGTGGTGGCAAAAAACTCTCAAGGTAGCTGGGCCGGCCCCCTCTTTTCCACCTACCTGTTGTCCTCCCCCTACACCACCACCCTGGCTCCCCTCCCTCATGACCGCCTGGATCCTCCTTCCTGTCAGCCTGTCAGCGTTCTCCATCACTGGCATATGGACCGTGTGAGTAAAATGGGTGAAGGTGGGAGGGCCAACAGGAGCTTGATGGCACACACAAAGCCCCTTGTCCTGTTGTAGGCTCCAGGGTGGTACCCACGGTCACTCTGGCTGTCTCCAAAGCCTGGCCTGATGCCTGGGCACACAGCCCCTTAGGACAAGCTGGCACCACTGCTGTTCAGTAGGACTGTCCTGACAGACATATTTCTAACTGGGGCTTCTTACAAGAGAGCCTCTAGGTCGGGGCTGCTGCATTCTGTGGCATCACAACTGACCTTCCCCTGCCCCAAACTTGAGTCCCCAACAAGAATAATGAGACTGAATGAGGCCAGAAATTCAGGTAGAGTCAGTAGGGAGTGCTGGCCCAGGAGGGACATGGAGGCAGGGTGACAGTTGTGCTCCTGCAGGTATGCCATGGCCGTGATGAACCGCCACGTGTGCCCTGTGGAGAACTGGTATGGAGCACTCTGCACATAGCCTGTCTAAAGCTCCCTTCATCTCTATCCCCTCTGGGGCCCTCAGCTGCCACAAGCCAGATGAAACTCTGGGCCTCACTGCTGTTCTCTGACACTGGTTCCCAGGCATGGCTTCCTGCCCATCTACCCTCTTCCTACCATGCTGTCACCCGTTTGTCTTCTGTTTCAGGCAGGCCCTGGGGAGTGGGCTCTTATGCCTTGCTGGGGAGGTCTGGGAGAGGGTCCTCTTTAAGGCCTGGGAGCATCCGTTGCCCCTAGTCTACTCTGTGTCCTGCCTGCCAGGTCCTACAATGAATCCTGCTCTCCTGACCCTGCTGAGCAAGGGGGTCCCAAAACCTGTTGCACCCTGGATGATGTCCCCCTAATCAGGTAGGTCTTAGAAACTGGGTAGGTTGGGGAGATTACCCCCCCCTCCCAACACCTTCTCTTAACCCTCCCCAGCCCAGTCTTTCTAGAGTTCTGAGAAAAAAGGATAATTCCTTAGGTCTTGGGAATAATTATTATACACTTACTGACAATACTATTTACCAGTTACTAGGAACTGAGCACTGTGCTGAGAGCTTTATGTAGTGTGTGTGTGCATGCTTGAACTCAGGGCCTGGGAGCTGTCTCTGAGCTTTTGTGCTCAGAGCTAGTGCTCTACCACTTGAGCCACAGTCCCACTTCCAGCTTTTTGGTAGTTAGAGGAATCTCATGGACTTTCCTATGCCTGCTGGCTTCTGTGATCCTCAGATCTCAGCCTCCTGAGCAACCATTGCCAGGCTTGTGTAGTGTCTTTTACTCCTCCCAGCAGGGAAGCTGCTTTTGTTACCACCATTTTATGCATGAAGAAACTGAGGCTCAGAGTTAGTCATCCACAGCTAGTAAGTGAAAACACCCGGATCAGTCTCAATCAAGCTCAGGCTCTCTGATTGTCCAACCCAGGTTCTAGTTCAAAGAAATCAGACCAGCTGCAAACTTGAGTAAAGACTCTCAGGTCTAGGAAGCTTTCCAGGACAGCTTCTTTTTTTTTTTTTTTTTTTTTGGTCCGGTCGTGGGGCCTGAACTGTGGGTCTGAGCGCTGTCCCTCAGCTCTTCAGCTCAAGGCTAGAGCTCTACCACTTGAGCCAGAGCGCCACTTCTGGCTTCTTTTTGCTTATGTGGTGCTGAGGAATTGAACCCAGGGCCTCATGCATACAAGGCAAGCGCTCTACCACTGAGCTACCTTCCCAGCCCAACAGCTCCTTTCTTATCTGTTCCACACAAGCTCTGTTGAGGTTCTGGGTGGCTCAGTCTGGAGCCAGTTGTTCACAAAGGCCCCTGTCCCGTCTCATAAATTAGTGGCTTGCCTGCTGAGGAAAAGCACAGATTGAGCAGGAGTCAGAATGGGGCCCACTGATCCTCCTGCCTCTCACTCTGTCCTCACCCCTCCCCTCAGCAAGTGCGGCACGTATCCCCCTGAGAGCTGCCTCTTTAGCCTCATTGGAAACCTGGGTGCTTTCATGGGTGAGTTATACTTTCATCCCTTCTCACAGGCCAGCCCATCCCCTGGTTCTACCACCTCCCCATAAAAAGCCCAGAAGCTCTTGTTCCCCAAGCCCTTCTGCACTGGAGACTTAACACATGAAGGGCAACTTCTCAACCCCTTCCTTGAAGGCCAGATGCTAACTCCCACAGAGCCAGCATTAAGCCTTGAGGAAACCCAAGTTAACACCTATTTGTCCCTTCCTCTTCTGGTCCTCAGAGGAGTTAGGAGAGCCTGCAGGAAGCTGGGAGGCTGAACTGGGGTGAGTTGGGCAGAAGAGTTTGGAGGAAGGTCCAGGACTGACCCCAGTGTGCTCTCCTTCCTCAGTGGCCCTGATCTGCCTCCTTCGGTATGGGCAGCTCCTGGAGCAGAGCCGGCACTCCTGGGTTAACACTACAGCGCTCATCACAGGCTGTACCAACGCTGCAGGCCTTGTGGTGGTCGGCAACTTTCAGGTGCCCCTAGCCTTCCCAACCACCCCCTTGAACCTCCTTTAGTAGGGCCTAGCTGCCTGAAGGGGAAGCACCTAGAGGTTGGGGGTCTAGGAAGGAGGAACTGGGAGGCAAAGGAGGAGACAGAGAGAAAGAAGATGGGAGGGATGGATGAATGGAACCACTTCACAGACTAGCCCCTCTGTCTGGGCCAGGTGGACTACGCCAAGTCTCTGCACTACATAGGAGCTGGAGTGGCTTTCCCGGCAGGGCTGCTCTTTGTCTGCCTGCACTGTGCTCTCTCCTACCATGGGGCCACTACCCCCCTGGACCTGGCAATGGCCTACCTTCGAATTGTGCTGGCTGTCATCGCCTTCATCACTCTGGTCCTTAGTATCCTTCTGGGACAGGGAAACCAGGAACTCATTCTCTAGCTCAGCCCTTCTCCCACCCCAAGTGGGAGGGTGGGAGCCAGACTGCAGTAAACACTGACCATGTGGTCTTCTTCCTATGGGGAGGTCTGATCCTTCGCCCCAGCCTGGTTAAATGTCTGGGACTGCAGAGTGGTTACCACCAGGTTCTCACACATCAAAATGTTTCCTTAGCCCCACTCCAGGCGGTGTCTTCTTTGTCCACGAAAGTTCTCAGCTACAGCACGGGGCGGCCCTGTGCGAATGGGTGTTCGTCATTGATATCCTCATTTTCTATGGCACCTTCAGCTATGAGTTTGGGGCCGTCTCCTCAGACACACTGGTGGCTGCATTGCAGCCAGCCTCTGGCCGAGCCTGCAAGTCCTCCGGAAGCAGCAGTACCTCCACACACCTCAACTGTGCCCCAGAGAGCATCGCCATGATCTGAGGTCTGGAGGGTGGCTGGCCCGGCCTCCGCAGCACCCAACCCTTTATTTTCTTTGCATTTATTTTGTACCAAAAACAACTTTTCAGAAAGTATTATGTTGGGATTTGGGCTTCCTCACTCTTGGAGAAGTGGCCATCCCACCACCTGTGCCATAAGTGGAGCAGACCCTGCCCGCTGCCTGGGCTGCACATCCTGCTCCCTGACACTACAGTATTGTGCTTAAAGGTCACCTGCCCTTACTTGCCCAGCCAGCCCTTCAGGTGCCTTCTACTCCCAGTGCCAGAGCCAGACCACTGGGGTTTCGTGCTGCAGGAGTTGGGGGCTGGGAACCCCAGGGGGAAATACAAGTCTGGGTAGTGGGGGGAGCATGCCTTAGCCTAGGAAAAGGCCCAATTGAGCTGCACTGGGATTCTTCACTCTGCCCCTCACTTCCTTTAGGGCAAATAACACAACAGAACACGTGGGTATTTTAGTACTTTTTTATATCTATTAAAAGAATTCTAATTTGCATGTTTGTAGTCTGTTCTAGATACTCAGGAAGGGCTTGCCCAAAAACAACTTTTTCTAAGCAAGGAATGAGAGGAAGCCTCTGCTTTCAGGGAGAGCCTTGAGTGTCACCTGCTTTTTAAGAGCAGGGCTTCCAGGAACAAAGGATGCCAGGTGCCATCCAAATATTCCACACAGGCTTAAACGCTAAGCAGTCTAAAGACCTGTCCTGACCTGATAATCTCACTTCCTTCCTCTACTCAAAGTCTGGATTGAACTTTGATTCCTTAGTAGCAGGGGTTAGGTACAGAGAACAACTTTGAAATGTTAGAAGCAATTCTCTGTGAAGCCAATGAAAACTCTCAGAATCCCAAGGTTAACTAAAGGTTCCAAGGTTAACTAGAAATTGCTTGTGGGGGTGGGGAGAGCAGAAGGGTTGCAAATAAATAGCTATAGGGTGTTAGGCTCTGACACAGTTTGCCTTCCAATCATGAACACAGGCTCAAGCCCTGACTGGTTTAGGAGACTAGTTATTTACTTGAGCCCCACCACCCAGAGTCCAAACAGATTATTACAGAGGGAAATGCAGCCTACTGTCTCTCTCTCTGTCTCTGTATGAGTGTGTGTATCTCTCTCCCCCTCTCTCTTCTCTCTTTCTTTCTCTCTCCCCCTCTCCCTGTCTCCCTCCCTCCCTCTCTCTCTCTCTCTGTCCAAGATTGGGACTCGAACTGGGTACCTGATGCTTTTTGTTCATTGGCTAGTACTCTACCAACAGAGCTACACCTCCAACCCTGAGCCTAGTATCCTTATAGGGTTTTGTGGGGTTTTTATGGGTGTTTGGAGGGGTTTTTTGGTTTGGATTGGTTTTGCCAGTCCTGGGGCTTGAACTCATGACCTGGTCACTGACCCTGAGCTTCTTTTGCTGAAAGCTAGCACTCTACCACTTGAGCCACAGTGCCACTTCTGGCTTTTTCTGATTATCTGGTACTGAGGAATGGAACTGAGGGCTTTATGCATGCTAGGCAAACACTCTACCACTAAGCCACATTCCCAGCCCTCTCTTACAGTTTTATACCAACCTCCCATTAGCAGGAGGGACCTGGTGGTAGAGCCCCTCTGCAGGCCTGTGAGCAATGCAACTGCAGGGTGGATAAAGAAACCTTTAATGAGAATTCAAAGTGCAGGAGGAAGTTGTTTAGAGGGCAAGTGCTCAGTTCTAGCTGGCTCATGTATACATGGCCCCATGGAGGTTCTCTAGTCGGTGCTGCTGCTGCTGCTTTCGAGCCTAGAAGAAAGAGAACACTGGGCAAGGCCAAGCCTAAAGTTCCAAGGGTAAGGACATAGGGCAGCTGTCATGAAGTTGATTCTCACAGGTTTTAGGGCCTAGTATCTGCTGATATCCACCCCCACCTAAATCACTAGAAAAGTGACCAAAGCCAGGGAGTCTGGAGCCTACCCAAGTCTGCTAAGGTAAGGGAATGAGTACAGTGGGAATAGGGTGTGACGGGGCCCATATGACCCCCTCCACTCAAACACCAGCCCCTACCTTATCTCGTCTGTGCTCCTCATAAGAGTCATCATCAGTAGGTAGCTCATGGCGGCACAGTGGACAGGAATTTGTCTGGAAAAAGTAATGCTGTGTACCAGCCCAGGTCTTCCTAAACCAATAACCCTCCCTGCTCTTCCTTCATTCCCCAACAGTTCATAACCAGAAAGAAGGTTGAGAACCCAGTCTAGGGCAGGGTGAGAGCCAGAAGAAGGAAGTGGTACCTTGCTTAGCCAGGGAAGAATGCAGCTGGAATGGAAGAGGTGATGGCAAGGCATCTCAACAACAGTCTCCTCCTCCTCAAATTCCAAAAGACACACCGGGCACTTGAGCTCTTCTTGAGGAGAAGTGTGGTCAGGAGAGCTGCAGAAGGCCCCACCCCCAGCTCCCACTCCTAACCACAGTAGGTGTGGTTTAAGGGAGGAGGCAAGCCCAGCAGACCTGCCCCCACCGAGAATGAATTAAAAAGTGTCCTCACCAGCCTGGGAGCTGTTGATGATTGTCCTAGGGAGGTTCTCCACCACAGCCTTGGCAGCTGGTGGAGGTAAGTGATGGTCCCAATCTACCACCAGTCCCAAATCTCCAAAGTCCATCCTATTGAAAAGTGACCTGAGAAAGGAGGATGATAAATCAGAACCAAGGAAATCAGTTTCTTTCTCTTGGTCCTGTCATCTACCCCGCATTAACCAGTAAGTACCCACAGTAATACTAAAGATTAACGCTTATAGATGGAAAGCTCGGTGGAAAGTGGTTTCCAGCTGCTACCAGACAGCCCTAATATGTAACCTGTTGATTCCCAATTTACAAATAAGCCAATAGACTTTCGGAAAGCCACGCGGAAGTGACTTAGTAAAGATTGGAAGTCGACCGTGGGCTTCTGTGTGCTGTTGGTAGCAAACTGACGCAAAGGGACACCTTGCCTGCCACCCCCTTCCCACCTACCTTCTGGGATGCTCCCATGGCCTGCTGCCCTCATCCCCACTCTTAACACTCCCCTACTCAGTCCTTCTCACAGCCCCCTTTGTCTAGCCCTGCCTACACACGGCCCCAATTATCCGTACCCACCGACCCCCACGAACTCGCTGCTGGGACTGACAAACCCTTCCTAGAAACTGCAGCCCTAGTCCATCCGCCATTTCCCGCCAGCCTCAGCCTAGGAACCTGACGTGTGGAACGCAGCCCCGAGCCCTGCGCGCCCACCTTGCCAGCTCCAACAACATGTTGGTTCGAGTCTCCGGCCGAGGGTCGACCGGCTCGCAATCATGTTCATCGAAATAGGACGCCATGGCTACGAAGCAGTCTGACACAGCCCTCGGAACCGGCTGAATTGCAACCCTGCGGAACTGACCAATAAGATAGCGGGTTGAGAGGGGACGACCAATCAAAGTGCCGGAGAGGCGGGCTAGCGGCTCTCTCACAGATTCGCAAAGCGGAAGTGTTGATCGGCCACCTCTCCCTGGCTGGGTAGGTCAGGTGATCGAGGGCTAAGGCCAATGGGGTCTGAGGAAGAATGAGTTCCCGGGAATTTCTGTCGCGGTCGCGTCGTCGATGCCCAGAAAATTCTAGTGTGGGGGCAGTAAGAGCCCCCCGTGTACCCTGAGGCGTGGAGCGCCTCGGCGACGCAAGTGCTGGGCTGGGAGACTGTGGCACAGGGAATCAGCCTTTTACTGTGGCCAGATATCTGGTGCTTCCCGCCGCTCAGCCGTGATCGCCACTCTGCTGCCCACTAATTGGCTCTGGATTAAAGGCCTGGCTAGCCAATGAGAAGAAAGAAAAAGAAAAGAAACAACCGACATCTGGCTCTGGAGTTTACTCCTTGATCTCTGGGGAAGGTGTGGTGGTGTTTGGGAGGAAAGGGGTCCTCAGCGTTTCTTATGTCTTAGGCAAAATAACGAAGGTGGCAAACCTCTTCAGGAGTGGTCTCAGTAACCCAACTGAGGCCTCACCTGGGCATAGGACTATATACATGAACTTCAGTCCATTGCTCCACCGTATCCCCAGCTTCTGTAAAACTAGTGGCTAGAGCTAAATAAATGGTTTGCATCCCAGGCACACTGCATTCCCTGAGGAGAGAAGTGGGTAGCTGTAGAAAATAACATCCATGAAGAATAGATCTTTTAACTACTCGGGCCGATAAACTGTGGCCTAGAGGTCCAATATAATTCAGTAAACTTCCCCCGCCCTTGGCACCCTTGGGTTAGTGTTGGAAAAGGGCTTAGAGCTCTAAGCCTAACATTTTGATACAAATTTGTACCTGAGTGAAAATCATAGGCATTCTCTCCCCTAGAGATTATAGGCTTTCATTGTATTGAAAGTGTACTCCTTTCCTAATTTTCCTATCATAGAAAGAAAGGAAGGGATGGGGAGGGAAGGTAGAGGGGAGGAAGACATTCATAGCAGGTATGGTATATGCCCGTAATCCCAGGATTTGACAGGTGAGGCAAGAGTATGGAAAGAGCAAAGCCAGTTGGACTACATAGTGAGACCTTGCCAAAAGAAAAGAAAACCAGTGTATGATGGTTCACGTCTGTAATCTTAGCTACATGGGAGGCTGAGATTGGGAGGATCTTGGTTCCAAGGCAGCCAAGGAAACTCCATCTCATCGGAGGGAATCCTTGTCAATGTAGTCTATGAAAGCAAAAAACAGCAAAAGGCCAGAAACCAATGGCTCACACCTGTTTTCTATTTAGAAGGCTGAAACCTGAAGGATCAAGATTTGAAACCAACTCAGAAAAAGTCTGAGAAATTCCACCTCCAATGAATTGCACACCAGCTGTATACAAGAAAGCAAGCAAGGGGCTGGGAAGGTGGCTCAGTGGTAGAGTGCTTGCCTTGCAAGCCTGAGGCCCTGGGTTCGATTCCTCAGCACCACATAAGCAAAAAGAAAAAAGCCAGAAGTGGCGCTGTGGCTCAAGTGGTAGAGCGCTAGCCTTGAGCTGAAGAGCTGAGGGACAGCGCCCAGGCCCAGAGTTCAAGCCCCACGACCGGACCCAAAAAAAAAAAAAAAGAAAGCAAGAACACAAGACTGAGTTCAAGCCCCAATACTGTCACACACACACACACACACACACACACACACACACACACTCACTGGCAAAAAAAAAAGGAAGGAAAAGAAAAACACTCATGCTTGTTACTTAACTGATGTACTGGGAGGTGTGGCAATGGCATGTGCTCTGCATTGATTCCCACATGAAATAGGGTAGAAAACATGTACACTCAATAATATTGATGGATATTTTACATGCAGTGTCAATAATCTTCAAGATAACCAAGCATCATTACACTGGGGTACGTGTGTATGTGTGTGCTTATGAGGTTTGGATCTAAGGCCTTAGACTCATGGTAAGTACTTGCTCCACTATTGAGCTATACCTCCACCCTTTCTTTTGCCCACCTCCTTTTTTTTTGTGCCACTCCTGAACTCAGAGCTTGGGCACTGTCCCTGGGCTTTTTTTGCTCAAGACTAGTACTTATTACTTGGGCCACAGCTCCACTTCCAGTTTTTGGGGGGGGTTGTTTTGTTTTGGTTTGGGTTTTTTGGTGGTTAATCAGAAATAAGTCTCATGGACTTTCCTGCCCAGGTTGGTTTAGAACTTCAGTCCTCAGATCTCTACCTTCTGTAGCTAGGATTACAGGTATGAGCCACTAGTGCCCAGCTTCTGCCTTTTTATTTATTTATTTTTGGGTCCGGTTGTGGGGCCTGAACTCTGGGCCTGGGCGCTATCCCTCAGCTCTTCAGCTCAAGGCTAGCGCTCTACCACTTGAGCAACAGCGCCACTTCTGGCGTTTTTTCTTTTTGCTTATGTGGTGCTGAGGAATCGAACCCAAAGCCTCAGGCATGCAAGGCAAGTGTTCTACCACTGAGCCACCTTCCCAGCCCTGCCTTTTTAAAATTAATTTTTTTTTTGCCTGTTGTGGGGTTTGAACTCGGCCTGGGCATTGTCCCCCAACTCTTCAGCTCAAGGCCAGTTCTCTACCACTTGAGCCACAGCACCACTTCCGGTTTTCTGAGTGGTTTGAGATCAGAGTCTCACAGACTTTCCTGCCCGGGTTGGCTTTGAACCATGGTCCTCCTCCTGAGTAGCTAGGATTACAGGCGTGAGCCACTGGCACCTGGCTACTTTATTGTTATTATAGAGGGACTACAATTACATGAGTCAGGTAATGAGTACACTGCCTTTCATACAGTGTCTCCCGTTCCCTCACTCTCTCCCAGTCCCTTCCTCCCATCTCCACCCATGAGTTGCATAGTTCAGTCTTATCAGTGTCCAATGAGCTCCACTGCTGCCCTTTTTCACCCTTTTTTTCCCTTGAGTTCTCTGCCTTCCCTCCCATACACGTGAATACACCATACATAAGGTAAAGATAGAATCATAAAAAACTGAAAACAAAAAACCTTTGTTTCCATATCTTGGAAGTTCTATAAAACTATTTTATATAAATATGAAGAGGCACTCCTAAGAGTATCCTCTTTTGGTCTTAACATGTGTGTGTGTCTAGACTCCTGTATAATTTGTCATATTCCAGTGCATTTTTGATATAACTTCTGAATATCAGAAAGAATATGCACAGTTTGTCTATCTGAGCTTGGCTTACCTCACTTAACGTGATTTGTTCTGGGGGTGGGGGGGGGAAGCTGGGAAGGGATGGGAAGGGTAAACAAAGGAGGAGGCTACAATGCTTGATAAAAATGTACTCATGGGGCTGGGAAAGTGGCTCAGTAGTAGAGCACTTGCCTCGCATGCTCGAGGCCCTGGGTTCAATTCCTCAGCACCACATGAGAAAAAAGCCGGAAGTGGCGCTGTGTCTCAAGTGGTAAAGTACTAGCCTTGAGGTGAAGAGCTGAGGGACAGCACCCAGGCCCAGAGTTCAGGCCCCATGACCGGACCCCCCCCCAAAAAAAAGAAATGTACTCATTATCATGCCCATGTAATTGTAACCCCTCTGTACAGTATTTTCACAATAAAAAATATTTTTTACAAAACCATGATTTGTTCTAGTTCCATCCATTTCCCTGCAAATGACATTATTTTATTCTCCACCTCCTTTTTTTGAGACAGGGTGTTGCTATGTAGACCAATCTGGCCTTGAATTCCTTTCTCATCCTCCTAAGAGTGATGGGAACACAGGCATTTTCCTTAAACCACAATCCTGGGCTGGGAAGGTGGCTCAGTGGTAGAGTGCTTGCCTTGCATACATGAGGTCCTGGGTTTGATTCCTCAGCACTACATAAGCAGGGAAAAAAAAAGCCGGAAGTGGCATTGTGGCTCAAGTGGTAGAGCGTTAGCCTTGAGCTGAAGAGCTGAGGGACAGCGCCCAGGCCCAGAGTTCAGGCCCCACAACCGGACCCCCCACCACCACCAAAAAAAAACCCCAACAATCCTCACTTCTGAGCCTCCTGAGTAGCTAGAATTACAGGTGTGAGCCACAGGCACACAGCTCCCTTGTCCTTTTTTTTTTGTTGTTAGTTGTGCGGCTTGAACTCTGGGCCTGGGCGCTGTCCCTCAGCTCTTCAGTTCTTCAGCTCAAGGTGAGTGCTCTACCACTTGAGTCACAGTGCCACTTCTGGTGGTTAATTGAAGATAAGAGTCTCACGGACTTTCCTGCCAGGACTGGCTTTGAACCATGATCCTCAGATCTCAGCTTTCTTAGTAGCTACGATTAAGATGTGAGCCACCATAGCCAACCGCCTTGCCTTGTCCTTTTTCCATGTGTAAAACTCAAGTTTAAGAAGTAGCTTGTGGGCTGGGAAAGTGGCTCAACGATAGAGCACTTGCCTTGCATGCATGAGGCCCTGGGTTTGATTATTCAGCACCACATAAGCAGAAAAAGCCAGAAGTGGTGCTATGACTCGAGTGATAGAGCACTAGCCTTGAGCTGAAGAAGGTGAGGGACAGCGCCCAGACCCAGAGTTCAGGCCCCACGACTGGCCAAAAAAACAAAACAAAACAAAACAAGAAGTGGCTTGTGCAAAGTTAGTGCTGTTGAAACAGCAAGGCTAATTTTTTTTAAATCTTTGCAAAAAAAATTAAAAATAAAATAAAATCTTTGCAAAAGGAGGACGATAGTAAGCCTAGTGAATATAAGAAGCTCTTGTGGGAGGCATGATGGCTTATTCCTATAATCCTAACTGGCTAGGATGAGGAGATCAGGGGATTGGGCTTCAAGGCCAGCATAGGCAGAAAAAAAAAATTGTGACTCCATCCTAACCACTGGCTGTATGCACACCATGCCACACCTTCCATCACAAGGGGTCAGGGGACAAAGCACAATGGCTAGATTCAGTGGTGTACGCCTGTCATTCCAGAGACAAATAGAAGCACAAATAGGAAGATCATAATTTAGACCATGTGGGACATACTTTATCTTGAAATTAACCAGAGCAAAGAGAAACTACCGGCCCGTGGCTCACACCTGAAATCCTAGCTACTCAGGAAACTGACATCTGAAGATCACAATTCCCAGACCAGGCAGGAAAGTCCGTAAGATTCTTATCAACAATTAATCACCAAAAGTCAGAAGTGGAGCTGTGGCTCAAGTGGTAGAGTGTCACCCTTGAGGAAAAAAAAAAAAAAAAACTCGGGCTAGGAAGGTGGCTTAGTGGTAGAGCACTTGCCTTGCATGCTTGAGGCCCTGGGTTTGATTCCTCAGCACCACATAAGCAGAAAAAAAAAAAAGCCAGAAGTGGCGCTATGGCTCAAGTGGTAGAGTGCTAGCCTTGAGCTGAAGAGCTGAAGGACAGTACCCAGGCCCAGAGTTCAGGCCCCATGACTGGACAAAAAAAATAAAAAAGCTCAAGGATAATACCCAGGCCTTGAGATCAAGCCAGGATCAACACACACACACACACACACACACACACACACACACACACACACACACACACAAACTAGTGGAGTGGTTCAAGTTGTAGAATGTCTGCTTAGCAACTGGAAAGCCTTGCATTCAAATCCTAATAACTCCCAAAAAAGGGTAAAGAAGGAACAAAATCTGTAAGAGATAAAGCTCCATATACTTCTCAGGGTTTGGTCTTGTTTCTGTGAGTAGCCCTCATTCTATTGAACAATGAATTTTTTATTTTATATACTTCTGAACTTCCCTTGCCGCTCATAGTTGAGTTTGAACTATAGTTAAACCAGGCAGAGGCTGCTCTGCTTCCTTAGTCTTGGTGGGGCCTTCTTTCCTTCTGCTGTTCCTGCCCAGTAATCTTTACTGTGTCCCTAAAGATACTGGAGCACTGGAAAGCCCTGAATTCTTTCCTACAAGACAAACTCCTTTGTGACTCCACATTATAACACCATAAAAGGCTCTGGGTTTTCACTTCATTTGCTACATCTGAAACTGGATTTAGAGTCTTAGGAATAACACTGGTATAGGCTGAGAAATTGAGAAGTAGGGAGTGATCAAGGGGCAAAGGTCTATCTGACATGAGAGCCTCATGAAAGCATCGCTGAAGTGCTTTTCTCTTTTTCCATCTAGAATCCCACTGGTCCTCTGAGCATCCTCAAGATGTCAAAAATGAAGCTGGACACTGGTATCTCACTTTAGCAATCCTCTCTACTCAGGAGGCTAAGATCCCAGCTCGAAGCCAGCCTTGAGACATTTATCTCTAATTAACCGGCAAAAAGCCAGAAGTGGAGGTATGGCTCAAGTGGAACCCCAACCTTGATCAAAAAAGCTAAGAGCAAGTCAGGTGATAGTGGCTCACGCCTATAATCCTTACTGCTCAAAAGGCTGAGATCTAAGGATTGCAGTTCAAAGCCAGCCTGGACAGGAAAGTCCATGAGGTTTTTATCTCCAATTAATCACTAGAAAACCAGAAGTGGAGCTGTGACTCAAAATGGTGGAGCACTAGTCTTGAAAGAGCTCAGAGACAGTGCCCAAGCTCTGAGTTCAAGCCCCACAACTATCCAACCCCCTCCCCAAAAAAAGCTCAGGGCTAAGGTGTAGTTCAGTGGCAAAGTGCTTGCCCAGCAGGTATAATGCTCTGGGTTCTATACTCAGTAGCATAAGAAAAAAAAAAGCTAAGGGCGGCTAGGCATCTATGGCTTACACTTGTAATCCTAGCTACGCAGGAGGCTAAGATCTGAGGATCTGAGGATGGTGGTTCAAAGCCAGCCTGGGCAGGAAAGTCTGTAAGACTTTTTTTTTTTGGTCAGTGTGAGACCTGAACTCTCAGCCTGGGTGCTGTCCCTCAGCTCTTCAGCTCAAGGCTAACGCTCTACCGCTTGAGCCATAGCACCACTGCCAGCTTTTTCTGCTTATGTGGTGCTGAGGAATCAAACCCAGGGCCTCATGCATGCAAGGCAAGTGCTCTACCACTGAGCCACCTTCCCAGCCCTGTAAGACTCTTATCTCCAATTAATCATAAAAAAACTAGAAGTGTGGTTATAACACAAGTGATAGAGCACTGGACTTGAGCATAAAAGCTCAGGGACAGTTCCCAGGCCCTGAGTTCAAGCCCCAGGACCAGCACATACAAAAAAAGAAAAGCTAAGGGAGAGGATCATAAGGCCTGGAGTACTAGCATTAGCGCGTGTGCGCACTCGCACACACACACACACACACACACACAAGCTTTTAACCAAACAGCAGCTTTTACTGAGCTCCAAGTGGGGCTAGCCTGGCCTGGCCAGTGCAGCAGGCTGCCCTGAGGGCCAGTCTCTGGCATGATGGAAGACACAGAGGTGCATGTATCAGGGCTGCCCTTTGTCTCTCACATGGTGGCTCAGACAGGAGCAAATGGCAGAGCTCTTGGGATACCAGGACATGTGATCTCTCATCAGGCCCCGCTGAGTCAATCCCCAGTTCCTGAGACAGTGCTTGCGTCTTGGGCCTGTGGGGGAGTACTGTCCCCACTGCTCTGTGGTAGAAAGATGGCCAGCAGCACAATCAGGAGGATGAGCAGGCCACCAGCCACCACCAGCCCCAAGTAGATCCGGCAGCGGATGTTCTCCCAGCGCTTCTTCTGGGCCAAGGACTTGGTTGTCTTGCTGAAGGCTGAACTCTGTGGAAGTCCCCAGACACAGGATAGGAGTTAGTGGTTCCCCAGTGCCTCAGAGCCAATTCCTTTCATCACATCCCAGGGAGGCCTGGTCTTCTCCTGCATCTTCCCCACACTATCTCTTTTCCCTCTACTCAACCTTCCCTGGGATCCTCCCAACCTGACTCCCCATCTCAGAGACTGACAGAGCTCTTGACTGTCAGACCTATCAGCTTACTCCCAGTTAACAAGGCCAAATCCTTGATCTTTGGGAAGGTTCACAACTTAAAAAAAAAAAAAAAAAAAGCACTTCTTACTTTGTGAAGCCTGCTCATTGCATATCTAGGCTAGAAGGCTGAGAACAGCCTCAGTCCCTGTCAAGGATTTAGAAACCCTGAGTGCAGCTTGAGTGTCAAGCTTCCCTCTCCTCCCCTCCCTCCTTTCCCCTCCCTTTCCTGCTTCCTGGGGCCTCACACCATGTCCAGGAGTTGGTCTGAACGCTGCTCCAGTTCTGCCAGCTTTCCATCACGCTCCAGGACCTTGTCAAAGTTGTTGAGCATGATTTCCGTCACCTCATCCGCCTGCCGTTGGCATCGCTCCAACTCTTTCCCTGCCTGGGCACCAAGCCTAAGGTCAGGACTGCATGAGAACCCACCCAACCCCTCATTTGTCCCTAAGACCCAAAGTTCTCTTCCTGTACTACCAATGGGTATGACACATGAGTAATTGCATCCTTCATGGAAGTGCATGGTGTGTGCACAAACAGGTTGACCTTTTGTTTTTTATTTATTTATTTATTTTTGGGTCTGGTCATGGGGCCTGAACTCTGGGCCTGGGCATTGTCCCTCAGCTCTTCAGCTCAAGGCTAGCGCTCTACCACTTGAGCCACAGCACCACTTCCGGCTTTTTTCTTTTTGCTTATGTGGTTCTGAGGAATCGAACCCAGGGCCTCATGCATGCAAGGCAAGCACTCTACCACTGAGCCACCTTCCCAGCCCCCAGGTTGGCCTTTTGAATAGGTGGGGGCTCACCTACTCAGGTCTCACAGGCTCTGCCCATCACCCATCAAGACCAGAATCTGTCAGCATGGCTGTTAGCATTTCAGCTTCCTTTAAGACCCCATTCAATGGGGGCTTCCCAGGACCCCCTCCTCCCACAACCCACAAAGCAGACACTGACTATGCTCATGTGTTCTAGATTTGCATACCTTCCCTATAGCTTCACTCTGGCCCAAATGGGCAACCAGAACAAGGATCCGAGCTACTTAACTGGAAGCCATACAGGGAAGACATTCACTCTATCAGGTTAAGAAAGCAATTTTGACATGGGTGCTGATGGTTCAGGCCTATAAACCTAGCTATTTAGGAGACTGAGATCTTGCCAGCCTGAGCAAGAAAGGCTGTGAGACTCTTATCTTCAATTAAGCACCAAAAAGAGCTAGAATTGGAGCTGTGGCTCAAGTGGGATAGAGAGAGTGGTGGGGAGGAGAGAGAGAGAGAGAGAGAGAGCTGTTTTGGACCAGGTCACATCATAATCACTTCCAAACTGAGAAGCTTAGGCTCATCCTTGAGGCTCATCCTTTGGCCTCTGCCTGGTCAAGCCAGTACCGCCTCCTGGTCAACCCATTTTCACATCATTCCACTTGGTCTCTGGCCTCTGGTCTCCAGCCTTCTAATCAGTCATGATCTTCAATGAGGTCCAGTTCATTAGCCTTAACTTTCCCAACCTAGGCATCAACTTCACCTAATCAAAAATCCAGCTCATTTTAGAGGACTAGGAAGGGAGGCACAGGGGTTCCAAGCTGGAGGAGATTGAGAGAATAGAAAGGAAAGTCTGGATCATGAAGGGGAAATACCCTGCGCTCTGGTTACATGTGACTGAGAGTCCTCGGGCAGCAGGCACTGTTATGAGCTGCAGGCCCAGGAGCAGGTCCAGGGACATTTCAGGCAGATGAATGCCAGGGGATTAGCAAACCATAGCAACTCCCTCCCCTCAGTCTAGTCCTCCACAACCCATGCCTGTTCTATCTCCTCCTCACACAGAGTATCAGCCAACCCCCCTTTCCTGCCAGCCCATATCGCCCATTGTTTGCAGCAGACATTTTGGCACTTGACTGAATTCCACTTAAAACCAGAAAACTTCAGTGTTGGAAGGGATCTGGCAGTTCACAAAGGACCACCTCCTCCTCACGCAAGAATTCTCCTTTAGGATCCTTGCAGCTGCCTTTCACTCAGCATGGAAGCATCCCCAATGCGGGAATCTTTTCTCCCCAACTAGACCACAAGCTCCCAGTGGAGGGCAGAGGCCCAGGATACAGTGCTGGACATAGTGAGGGGGTCATTTGCTTTATAGTCCATCCAAAAGCAACTCTTAGTCTCAAGAGATGTCCTCCTGTGGTTATCCAGCTCAGCAAGAGTTTTGAGGGAAAGGCATCTGAAACCCAAACAGGTCAATATTTACTCATGAGCTAGAAAAACAACCTACTTCAAGAGCTAGCAGGCAAACAGGGGATGGGGGTTGTTCACAGGCTGGGGAACCAGGGCAATAACATAGAGAGCAGGGGAGCCATGAGTCAACCATCACCACTAAATATGTTGTGTCATGGGGCTTGAACTCAGGGCCTGGCACTATCCCTTAGCTTTTTTGCTCAAGACCGATATTCTGCCATTTGAGCCACAGCTCCACCTCCTGCTTTTTGGTGGTTAATTGGAAATGAGTCTCCCTGGGGATTTGTCTGCCCCAGCTGACTTTGAACTGAGATACTCCTGAGTAGCTAGGATGAGGGCATGAGTCACTGGTGCCTGGATTTTTATTCCTACTACTATTTTTTATTCAACAACACTCGGTTATCGCTAGATAAGCGAGCTTCCCTCACACTCTGATAGTCGCAGGCAAAAATTTAGGAATCAATAAAGATAGGAAAATGAGACATTGCTAAACTGGTAGGATACTAGTTGTGATTTTTTTTCCTGTTCTGAATGCTACAGCTGTTGTTATTCTTATTCCCACATGGGTGACACTGGGTCACATTCTCCAGAGGGTTGGCTGGTTCTCCACCTATAATCTGAAGCAGTTTGCTTCACTGTGGGGCCAAGATAGGCCCAGGCTTAAAAGAACACATGTGCTCCAGGGAACATAGAGCCATTCAAGTGAGTCTCAGTCCTCTTCAGTCCTATTCTGCAGCATTAAAAGGAAATTCTGGTGCATGGACCTCTATTGGCATCTATTAAGCACTAGGGATTAAAGAAGGAGATGGACAATTAGAGGGCAAGGGCCATGCAGCCCTGTGCCACTTGTAACTCAGCATAGTGCCTGGCTGGCAGTGGGTGAGTGATAAATATTTTCTGAATGAACTGTGCCTCTTTTCAGGGAGATTCCTCTTCAGCTGGGGAAGAGACACATATGATACAATCAGAGTAGGATAAAGAGTTACACTGTGAGATACAAAGGGTAAGTGTTGTAGCAGCCCACAGACAGGGCATGATTGCAAGAGGGAGAATTGTGATTCGAATGGTGTGGTGAGCACTTGAAGGATGGGGTGAAGCTGGGGCATTTTGGCAGAGAGACAGGGGTGGGGGGGCACACTGCAACAGTGAAGGGCTAAGCCAAGGTAAGTGGGGAAGGGCAGAGTGGCACTGAGGAAAACAGTACAATCAAGGAGTCTAGCAAAGTCTAGCATGGAGGGAGTGATGAGCCAGAGGAGCTTCAGGATATGGAAGGGAGGAGAAAAGTCTGGGCAGAGAGGCCAGCCCGAGGGTGGTGGAGGGCATCAGCAGGAGTATGAGATGTCTGCCTTGGGAAGAGGGAAGGGTGGCATGGGGAGCAGACTGCAGAGAGGAGGTGCGGGGGGAGTGAAAGTATTACAGAGGCAGGACTTGGGGTTTTGAGCCTAGAAAAAGGAAGAAGTGCAGTTGTTGCTAAACAGAGGGTTGTAGTTATACAGGAAATGTTCTTGATTGACTGTTCCTATCTGTACAGAATATCCCCCTAAAACACTAAACCACACACACACACACACAGAGCTGGGATGGAACTCGGGGCTACACACATGCTAGGTAAGTGTTCTACCACTGAGTTATATCCTTAATCCTCTAAACAATCTTCCAGGTTTTTCCAAACTCAATACTCTTGCAAACACAACTCATAAAACCCTCCCTGTTAATCCTGGTGCTGATAGCTCATGCCTATAATCCTAGCTACTCAGGAGACTGAGATCTGAGGATTATGGTTTGAAGACAGCTTGGGCTGTAAAGTCCAGAGACCCTTACCTCCAATTAATCATCAAAAAGCTGGAAGTGGAGCTGTGGCTCAAGTAGAGTGCTAGCCTTGAGCTAAAAAAGAAAAACAGAAATAAAGAATGAAAGGAAGGAAGGAAGGAAGGAAGGAAGGAAGGAAGGAAGGAAGGAAGGAAGGAAGGAAGGAAGGAAGGCAGGGAAGGAAGGAAGGAAGGCAGGCAGGCAAGCAGGCAGGCAGGCAAGCAAGCTCAGGGACAGCACCCAGGCCATGAGTTCAAGCCCCAGGACCAACAAAAAAAAAACAAAAACAAAAAATCCAAAAAACAACAACAGCAAAGAAAAAAAATCCATATTTGGAGCTCAATGGTAGAACACTTTCCTAGCATGTGTGGTCATAAGTTAAATCTGAAAAACAAAGCTGGGTGCCCCTGGCTCACACCTGTAATTGTAGCTACTCAGGAGGCTGAGATCTGAGGATCACAGTTCAAAGCCAGCCTGGGCAGAAAAGTCGTGAGACTCTTATCTCCAATTAACCACCAGAAAACTGGAAGTAGGGCTGTGGCTCAAGTGGTAGAGGGCTCGCTCAGGGACAGTGCCCAGGCCCAGAGTTCAAGCCCCACAACTGACACAAAAAAAAAATCTGAAAAACAAATTTCTTGAGGAATTTGAGGTAGCAGGATAACTTGAAACCTAGAGGTTTGTTTTTTTTTTTTTTTTTGTGCTGGTCTTGGGACTTGAATTCTGGGCATGGGTGCTATCTTTGAGCCTCAAGGCTGATGCTCTACAACTTGAGCCACAGCTCTATTTCCAGCTTTTTAAATAGTTTATTGGAGACAAGAGTCTCATGGGCTTTGCTGCCTGGTCTGGCTGTGAAACACAGTTCTCAGATCTCAGCCTCCTGAGTAGCTAGGATTACAGGCATGAGCTACCAGTACCTGTCTGAACCCCAGAGTTTAAGACCAACCTTTGTAACATAATAAAATCCTATCTCTTAACTAAAAACAATAAACAACTAAATACATCACAGTTCCTATCCTAACTCTTCTTGTTATCCAAGAAGCCCTGTTCTAGCTGGTGGGGATGGACAGGTACAGGTGGTACTGAGTCATCTCCTCCCTGGGTTGGCACTCAGCTCTGAGATGTACAGCAAGGTTCATCCCATCCCTATCTTCAAATCCCGCCTCTGCCACTCACCAGCTGAGTGAATGGGATTGAGGATGTGACCTTTCTGCCCTCCACTTCCTTGTCTACAAAATGGTGATAATAAAAATACCTACTATATAAACCTCATAATACTAGTTTGGAATTATGTGACATGTTGTAAACAAAAACCTTAGCATAGCCGAGTGCCAGTGGCTCACGCCTGTAATCATAGCTACTCAGGATGCCGAGATCTGAGGATCGCTGTTCAAAGCCAGCTGGGGCAGGAATGTCCATGAGACTCTAATCTCCAATAAACCACTCCAAAAACTGGAAGTGGCACTGTGGCTCAAGTGGTAGAGCATTAGCTTTGAGCTGAAGAGCTCAGGGATAGCACCCAGATCCAGACTTCAAGCCCCACAGCTGACAAAAAAACAACAACAAAACCTTAGCACAATGCTTTACCCATATGAAATGTTCAATAAATAATAGCTAATATTGATACAGACCAAGTTTACCTTCTCTTAAAAAAAAATCTTCCAGCCGGGGGTTGGTGGCTCAAGCCTGTAATCCTAGCTACTCAGGAGGCTGAGATCTGAGGATCGCGGTTCAAAGCCAGCCTCGGCAGGAGAGACCGTGAGACTCCTATCTCCAATAAACCACCAGAAAACCGGAAGTGGCTCTGTAGCTCAAGTGGTAAGCACTTGCCTTGAGCTGAAGAGCTGAGGGACAGCGCCCAGGCCCAGAGTTCAAGCTCCACGACCAACCAAAAAAAAAAAAAAATCTTCCCTTAGAGGTCAGACCTCAATACTTACTGTGAGAGCAAAATACTTATGGTTGTTCAGACCACTTAAGTTTTACAAAATGTTCAATCAAGCAAGTTCTTCCCTATTGTACCCTTGTGCCTTTAATTCTTTCTAACCCAAATGAAGACTTTTCATTGGCCTTTGAAAACTGCATCTGTTTTAGTCTCATCAGGCACTCTGAGCTGTTGAAAAGATTAGATATCTTGAGCAATAACACCTTTTGTGTGTGTATGTATGTGTGTGTGTATGGTTTAGGGTTTGAACTCAGGTTTGAACTCACTTACTAAGCAAATGTTCTACCACTTGAGCCATGCCATTTTTCCGCGGGCCATAAAGGTAGCCTTAACATCTTATAACAGCTTAAGGCTTATAACCTTACCTGAACATGGTGCTATTAGCTGTTTGTTCACCTTTTCTCATTAAATTCTCACAATAATCCAATGAACACAGTACTAGTATCCCATTTTAGAGGAAACTTTGGTCCAGAGGTGTTAAATCACTTAATAGCACAGAGCTGGGAAGTTTAAGATCAGAGTGTGATGCCAACATAGACCAGTAATCACATTCCAAACCCTGTGCTAAACCAGATGCAGGTAACGGGAGAGCCAATGCTGCAGTGGCTGGCTGAAGATTCATCTAACCCTCCCCCTCCCATTCTCCTCAGTGAGATCTGAATTTAGAGCCTCCTGCTGAGCTTGCTTGCTAATGGCTGGCACTTCACTACTTACTTCAACCATGCCTCCAGCCTGGCTTTTTGATAGCTAATCGGAGATGAAGTCTCTCTGATTTTTCTGCGTGGGCTAACTTTGAACCATGATCCTTCTCTTCTCAGTTTCCTGAGTAGCTAGGATTACAAGGCATGAGCCACCAGTGCCTGACTTCTTCAGCCCTTTTGATGTCGCCAGCTCAACTTGGGTGCATCTGAGGGAGGCATGTGACTCCACACACAAACTCTTTAGAGAGGGGCCCATTTACAATGTGAATGACTTCAATAGACTGATTCATTCAGTTTCTGTCTTTCCCATTACTGCTTTGTTTCTACTCTAATCTCTACAGTCATCATGAGCAGCACAAAGGAACATCCTACAAAATTCTTGTTGATTGAATGTGTCATAAAGAAGAAGGAAAAGGAGAAAGGAAAAGGGTAGAAAAAGGGTATGGGAAGAAGGAAGGAAAAGGAAAGTGATGTAAAGGAAAGAAAGTGCAAGGACTTCATATTTATATAAAGTAATATACATACTGAAACAAACTCCAAGCTATGGAATCAAAAGACTTCTTTTTTCTTCACCTTATGTATGGTGTAGTCACATCTACATCTTCAGGAAGGTTGGTGGGGATGGTTGGGGCGGGGGGAAGCACAGAACTCAAGGGAAAAAGGATGAAAATGTACAGCAGTGGAGCTCACTGGACATTGATGAAAGTGAACTATACAAGTCGTGGGTAGAGACGGGAGGGAGGGACTGGGAGAGAATAGGGAACAGAAGACACTGTATGAACGGATATATATTCATTCATTACCTGACTCATGCAATTGAAATCCCTCTGTACATCACCTCTGGAACAATAAGGTAAATGGAAGTTACAGAATGTGACAGAAAAAAAAGAAAAGAAAGGACATGATTAAAGACACAGGATTTGACAGGTGCTGGTGGCTCACTTGAAATCTTAGCTACTCAGGAGGCTGAAATCTGATGATCTCAGGTCAAAGCCAGGTTCTCGCAGAAAAGTCTGAGAGACACTTCCAGTTAATCAGTAAAAAGTCAGAAATGGAGTTGTGGCTCAAGGGGTAGAGCCTTAAATGAAAACACCAAGCCAGAATGAGAGTCCAGAGAAGAATGAGAGAGGTGAAGCTGGGAGACCAATCAATATGCCTTCTCCAGGCTCTGACCCACTATTAAGTTCTATCCTCACGGGGGTCCCACTATGATCTTTGCCATCACCTTCATTTCAGTTTCCTCTTCTCTCCAGCTCACAGTCTACCTCCAGGGCTAACAGCCCATACCCAGCCTTGGCTGATCTCTTGCCCCCCACATTCTTGGAAGTGGGCTCAAGGCTCTGCCCATTCCCAGAGCCTCCCTCAATTTCCTGGTGTGGCCTCAGACCTCACTACTACCTTCCTGCTCCACTTCCCTTTCCTGCCTTCAGTTCCCCAGAGAGGAGGCCATCTAGGCATCAAGACCCCTAGAAAGGCAGACCACATCCATCACACCCCACCCACCAGCTTCTCCAAGACAGAACCTTTAAAGCACCAAACCCACCACTTCCTGCCGGGGCCCATCTTCCCAGGAGCCCCAGGGGAGGGGGCTCCTGCCACCAACTGACTCTTGATACTTTTGCCTTAGAAACGGCAAGTGAGGACAGAGCCCAGTGTCTGAATCAGGGTGAGGGTGACTCAGTCCGGGCTGTGTCACTAGGTAGATTTTAGGAGGGGATCAAACCTGTGCCACACTTTGATAACCACAGGGAAGTTTTGCAAAGGAGTAAACAACTTTTTTTTGTTCCTCTTTCCCAGGGAAAAAGTTCACACTCTAGTACCCAGCGTGTCAGGCTGGAAGGGCCTCTACCAGGTGTGGGATCGGATTTCCAACCCCCAGCCAGGCTTGGCTTCTCTGAGCTTGGGGAAGGGCTGAAGAGGTCATCACATTACCCCCAACTTCTTAGCAGTGGGCTCTGCGTGCCTGGCCGTCAGCCTCTGCCATAGGAGTTCCAGGTCACCTCCCTTTAAACCAGTAAGGGTTATTGCTGGCCCCACTTCACCGTGCGGAAAAGGAGGCTCAGAGAGGTTAAGTGACTTGCCCTGGGTCACACAGACAAGATCTCAAACCCAGTCTGTCTGCAAAGCCAAAGTCACAGAGGCCCCTGGGCTGCACAGGCGTGGGAAACAAGAGTCAGGCTGGCTCCTTCTGCCTGGGGGAGCCGCGACGGGGCGTACACCTCGCTCTCCCGCAGGCTGAGTGCGGAGCTGCGGGTCTGCCCGCTCCCGTGTGGATTCCCTTGCGGGGTCCTCCCTGCGCAGCCTCCCATTCCCCAAGGGCTTTTCACCCCCGCCTCCCGCCCCCTACCCTGCACTCTCGCCCTCTGCCCCACCGGGCCAGGTGACCCTGCCCGCGCCCTCACCATCGCTGCCGCAGCCGCCTCGTCTGGTCCCGGCTTCTGTGCCCACTGAGTTGCCAGCGTCCCGGAGGAAGCGGTGGGGCGGGGCGGGGCCGGGCGGGGGCGGGGGGGGGAGAGGAGGGACGGGGCGGGGGGAGTGGAGGGGGAGCTGCGCCTTCCGTGAGCGATGACCCGGACCAGGTCAAACCGAAAGCTGGCCCGCGACAGGGTCCATGGGGCGCCTCCTGCCGGGCCACCAGCGCCCAACTTCAGATGACACCCCAGCCTGGTGCCAGTTCTGCATGCTGGGCACCCCTGAAAGGAGTGTGTGTGGGCATGTGCGCGCGCCTAATCCATGAACCCCATGCAGTTGTGCATCCTGGAGCTGGGACTGCAAGGGATCTGGTAGATGACATTAGTAAGAGAGGTGCCATTCACTCTAACCACCTATGGAGCCCCTGCTAGGCTCTGTGAAGGCACTGGGAATGTCATGAACAAGCCAGGCAGGGTGTCTGCCACCTTAGTGTCTGCATCTTACCCCTAGCTAAAAATAGATGCCCCAAACGTTCTCAAATGGAAGACAGGTGGTTGCACAACAGTCTGAGCACCCCACAGGTCATTGAGTTGTACACCTTAAAATTATAACTTGTGCTGGGCGCTGGTGGCTCACGCCTGTAATCCTAGCTACTCAGGAGGCTGAGATCCGAGGATCGCGGTTCAAAGCCAGCCTCCGTGAGACTCCTATCTCCAATAAACCACCAGAAAACCGGAAGTGGCGCTGTAGCTCAAGTGGTAGAGCGCTCGCCTTGAGCTGAAGAGCTGAGGGACAGCGCCCAGGCCCAGAGTTCAAGCCCCACGACCGACAAAAAAAAAAAAATAAATTATAACTTCTAGCCAGGTACTGGTGGCTCATGCCTTTTCCTAGCTACTCAGGAGGCTGAGATGATTCATGGTTCAAAGCTAACCTGGACAGGAACATCTGTGAGACTCTTATCTCCAATAAACTACTCAGAAAAAGCCGTAAGTGGAGCTGTATCGCAAGTGATAGAGTGCTAGCCTTGAACAAAAAGAAATTCAGGGACAGTGCCCAGGCCTTGAGTTCAAGCTCCAGGACCACGCGCACACACACACACACACACACACACACACACACACACACACACACGCACACAAGACATTTATATCTTATGTGGATTTCACCCCCACTTACAAAGAAAGTGGTCATGGGATGGGAAGTAGGTTAGTGGCAAAGCACTAGCCTAGCAGGGGCAATGTCCTGGGTTCGACCCCCCAGTATGAAAAAAGAAAAGACAAGAAAAGGAAGAAAGAAAGAAAGGATGGAGGGTGGGAGGAAAGGAGGGAAGAAGGGAGGAAGCAGTCTCTTCTGTAGTAGTACTCACCAGACACTGTATTGAAAATGAACTATACAACTTGTGGGTAGAGACAGGAGGGAAAAACTGGGAGAGAAGGAAGGGAAGGGGTGACACAGTCCAAAAAGAAATGTATTCGTCACCTGACTTATGAACTGTAGCCCCTCTGTATATCATCTTTATAATAACTATTTTTTTTTGGGTCCGGTCATGGGGCCTGAACTCTAGGCCTGGGCGCTATCCCTCAGCTCTTCAGCTCAAGGCTAGTGCTCTACCACTTGAGCCACAGCGCCACTTCCAGCTTTTTTTTTTCTTTTTGCTTATGTGGTGTTGAGGAGTTGAACCCAGGGCCTCATGCATGCAAGGCAAGCGCTTTACCACTGAGCCACCTTCCCAGCTATAATAATTATTTAAAAGAAAGAAAGGAGGGAGAAAGAAAGGAAGAAAAGAAAGAGAAATAGGAAGGAAGGAAGCAAGCCTCTGTCCCCATGGGGAAAGGAATTATTCTAGATTCTTCAGGAGGGAACTTCAGCTCTACTTGGACAGAAGCTTGTTTGTCAGCTGGGTAAGCTGACATGTCTGTTATTGTTAGAGAGTTCTCCTAAGCTGAATGTACCATCTTCTTCTCGCTGCTATCTAATAATCACTAGGTACCTCCACCCTACTCAGGCCACTGCCAACACCCAAATAGGGTTTCCCTCTCTGGGTCTGATCCTTCACTGTGAGGAAGACTCTCACAGAACCTGGATGGCCTGAGCTTGCATCCAGGCATGGGTTGAGAGAAAGGATGGATGGAGTCTGCTTAGAAGGACTTTTCTGGGCTTTCCCCCACCCTCCTCAGAATTTGGAGCATGATTCTAGAACCTGATCTCCAAGCGAGTCCTTAAGCCTTATCTTCCCCAACAGCAGGTTTGTTTGCAATTCTGAAAGCCTATGGAGGAAACAAATTGAAATGGCAAAAACCCTCCTCACACAAGCCAAGGCAGACTGGCCACTGCAAAGAATAGCAATGGTGGTGGTGGAACATGGTAGAGAAAAGGGAAGCCAGAAGACAGAAAGCTCATTGTCTAGGAAACAGAACAGAAGGAGGGCTGCAGGCTCTGTCCTGTGACACTGACTATGCCCAGCCATGGTATGCGGGGAAGACATACTCACCCACTCCAGACAGCTGAGACCCAAGGCCCTATTAAATCCCAGAAGAGCAGGAGCAGACAAAAGACAAACAGAACACAGAAACACCCAAAAAGGAAAAGTAGTATAATTCCTCCAACTCTTGCCTCTGGATTGATTACAACAGGGCCATAGAAGAGAGATGATGGCAGACAAGGCAGGAGGTCCTAAACCATTCGGCATGCTCGTGTTAAGGGTTTCATATCTCAGTCAACACTTATAGGAGAAGAGTAGAAAAAGGATCCAAGAGGCCATTTACCCTTGCATGCCACTCTAAAAAGCTCATGTGGTTTTGAATTCTCCAATATCTCCAGAAATTTTTTTGTACTTGAGACTTGTGATGATCATAAAGGCTAGAGTAAAGAAAGGCACTAGTAGTTCATGCCTGTAATCCTAACTGAAGCTAGTCTGGGCAGGCAAGTCCAAGAGACTTTTTGTTTTTGTTGGTCATGGGGCTTGAACTCAGGGCCTGCCCACTGTCCCTTAGCTCAAGACTAGCACTCTACCACTTGAGCACAATGCAACTTCTGGTTTTCTGGTGTTTTATTGAAGATTAAAGGGTCTCCTGGACTTTCCTGCCCAGGCTGGCTTTGAACTGCAATCCTAAGATCTCAGCCTCCTGAGTAGCTAGGACTACAGGTGTGAGCCATTGACGCCTGGCCTTTTGAGAGACTTTTATCTTCAACTAACCACCAAAAAGTTGGAAGTGGAACTGTGGCTCAAGTGGTAGAGAACCAGTCTTTTTTTTTTTTTTGTCGGTCGTGGGGCTTGAACTCTGGGCTTAGGCACTGTCCCTCAGCTCTTCAGCTCAAGGCAAAGGCTCTACCACTTGAGCCACAGTGCCACTTCCGGTTTTCTAGTGTTTTTTTATTGGAGATAAGAGTGTCACGGACTTTCCTGCCCGGGCTGGCTTTGAACCGCGATCCTCAGATTTCAGCTTCCTGAGTAGCTAGAATTACAGGTGTGAGCCACTGGCGCCCAGCTTGAGAACCAGTCTTAAGCAAACGAATGAGAAGATAGTACCCAGGTCCTGAGTTCAAGCCTCAGTAGTGGCAGACATACACATAACACATACACATATATGCATGTGCACACACACATACACACAAAACAGGGAGCCTTCCATCTTTTTTTTCCAAACATGAGATCTCCTCCTACCCAATAACTTGGGCCTCATATGGGAGAACTTCAGCCAGAGAACATTCTGGTTGAAAATAAATGGAAGTGTCAAAGGGAAGAGTGGAAAGGAAGAGGGTGCCTCACACATACGGATACTGAAAGGCCTTTATTGCCCACTGGCCACCAACAGTTTCCCAGATACACACAGCATCCTCTGGGTCCTCTTCAACCCACTCTAGGGACCTGTGAAATGCACCACAGTCCAGCTCTCCTTCCAGGGGTGCTTCTGGGGCATACTATGTGGCGGAGGGGCCTGAGGGACTGAGCAGCATTCCCATGGAGGACAGGAGAGAGGGCTTCTCTTGGCACCCATTTTGGAGGGTCACCCCTGAAGAAGAGGTTGGGATTGGGAGGGACTTCCTAAGTGGGGATGGTACCAGTGGCAAAGAGCACAATGAAAAGGATGATGACTATGACAATCACACAGATGATGACAATCATCTTCACATTCTTCCACCAGAATTTCCGGGCCACCTTCTGCGATGTCGTCTTGAAGTGCTCCGACTGTTGGGGACAAGGGAAAATGAGTGACCCAGTGACTCCTTCCCAGAACAAGAGACAAACGGAATCCCACATGCCACACATCTAAGTGTTTACATTACTAAAGTAACCAACTTTGAAATAAAAGATGTTCTATCCTCCTATCTTGACAATTACATCTTCCTAACAATCTAGTTCAAAGGTAGAATCCTTGGTCTTTTGGGAGTTCACCTGAATCATGACAACAGCCCTGGAGTCCTCTCCCTCCTCTTACCCCTACATTGTCATGCACCCCAAGGGGCCTTTTATACATGTCCCCACCCAAATGTGCAACACTGGTAGTACATTTCACCCTTAGGAGGGCAAACTCTGGGACTAAGTGGTACAGGCTCCAGGTGGGCATACCCCCTAGCTCTATGACTCTTTATCCTTTAGGAAAGATGGAAAGCACAGGACAGCATAGGAGGTTGGTAGTGAGGGAAACTCCTCTTTTCCTAACTCAAGTTGCAGACACAGTCTCCCTGAGACATGTACTCAGACTAAACTACAGAAAGAGGAACTAAGTCCCAGGCAGACCAAATAGGTATCCAAGATTTCATACAGTGGGTTGAGTTTGATGAGGTATATCTATAATCCTAGCTAAGTGGGAGGTAGAGATGGGAGGATCTTGGTTCAAGGCCAGCCAGGTTAAAAAAAAAACAACTTAGGGGCTGGGAAGGTGGCTCAGTGGTAGAGCGCTTGCCTTGCATGCATGAGGCCTTGGGTTCGATTCCTCAGCACCACATAAGCAAAAAGAAAAAAGCC
>NW_012267428.1:1105374-1133931 GCF_000151885.1 Dipodomys ordii | reverse complement strand
AACACTGGGCTTGATTGCCTAATGGCCACAGGCAAAAGTACTAGACCATACCTAAGCAAAAGGGGCTGACGAACATGGCTCAGAATGAGAAAGCACGTGCCTAAGAAGCCTTGAATTCAACCTTCAATAACACACACACACCACATACACAGACACACACACACACACACACACACACACACACACACAAGATTCCACAAAGGACTAAGAAAACCAGTCCTAACCTCCCAGTCTCTTCACTGTACATTGAACTTAAAGCTTCAGCCTTGGCTTCAGAATCTCCAGCTCTTTCCAAGCAACTGGCCTGGAGAAAGAGGCAAGATGTGTGGGATATGTTATTCTAGCCTTTGGCTGACAGAGGATTCTGGGATCCAAGCATTTCATTGCTCTTTCCAGCTTCTTAACGCCAACTCAGCAAGACTCTATAGTTTTCTACTCCTTGTCTAATAACCCCTAGAGAAGGCCAAAACTCTTGGAGAATATTTCCAGAGCTAATACTTTGCCCTGGAAGAGTCTAGAGTAGGCAGAATCAGTTTTACATGAAAGAAGCCTAAGAATGTAGGGACTGACAGAGATGTCTGTCACTCTCAGGAAATGCCTCTGTGGGTGGGCCCCCTCCCAATCAGTGGAGCAGAGCTGGACCAGAAGTGGGGTCTTGACTCAGAACAATTCCCGAAACAAGCAAAAAAGCAACAGAAACGGAAGACTTCCATTCTTTCTTTTCATTTCGCCTTCCCCACAAAAACTTCTCTTCCTGCCAATAATTCTCCTTCCCTCTTCCTGCAGTTGCAGTTTGTTCCCCATCTCACCGTGGCTTCCAGATCCTCTGTCTTGTTGCGGAGATGGTCCAAGTTCTCCCCACGGGCTAGGATCCGCTCTACATTCTGGGTCATAATATTCTTGACTCCCTCCACCTCGCTCTGCAAGTTCCGAACCCGATCATTTCCTCCACCTCCACTTGCCTCCTCCTGGATGGCAACAGGGGTTAATTAGGCCAAGTGGTGGAGGATCCAAAAGATCAGAGGAAGGTAGGACTAAAGTGGATTTTAGCTTTTTATAATGCTTGAATTGTTAAGAAAGGGACTATTTTTTTTTTGTTTTTTAGGTATTACTCCTGTAATCCAATCTAAGTATATGTTTAGGACCCAGAGGTGAGATCTGATACTAGACTCATTAGATAAATCTTTTTATTGGGGGTGGGGTGGGGGAGAGGTGTCTCAGAGAGGGTCATGGAGATGGCAGAAGTGACATCTTACAACTTTCACACTCAAGCACTATTTACCAATCCCCAGAGCCACCTCCTTTCCATGATCCCACTGGGATCTCACTAAAAGTGTGGGTGCTAGCTAACAGATCACCCTTACCTAACCCTCCCCCAGCCACAACTCATTTTTCTCTCCCAGACAGCTGCTGGAGAGCTGATCTGGCCTGGGGGAAGTGAGGGGCCTCGTGGCCAGTGTAATCAGCAGATCCACTACTGGGACCTAAAACAACTGACAACCAAGATTCCCAGAGGTTTCCTAGCACCTTTGAACCTCACTCACACGTCTGTTTTTCTCCACCACTCAGCACCCTGGGCAGGCCCCACACCACTGCCTGCTTATGCAGATATTTAAAAACAAAAACACCCAACAACACTCGCAATCACCAGGGCCTTGGGGAAATGGAGGACAAGTCCTCCCTACCTGGAGACCTCTTGATAAGGTTTTTGAACCAGGAGGGAAAAACAATTCCTAAGCTCCTCCCTCCGTGACCCAGTGGGCCTCTAGAAACTGGTCAGGGTGTGGGCTCAAACTAGGTGATCACGGAGCACCAACGTCTGGTTCCTTGTCATAAACCCTTAACTCTTTCTCACATTAATGGAGAAGGGGCTGAAGCCTCCTTGGACTTGGTGGACAGCCAGACCCTTTGGGGGGGATACAGGGAATGGCCAAGGTGGGGGGGGGGGGGACTCCGCGAGGCTGGACTGGAATCTGAGACAGGAACAGCAGAAGCGCTCCCAGCCCGGTTTAGTGTCACAACACCCGGGCTCGGGCCCAGCTGGAGGAGGTGGAGGAGGAGGAGGAGGACGGTGAGGGGGAGGGCGAGCTGTCAACTCTGCCTGGAATTCCCCCCCCCCCCACCCCCAGTCCTGCTCCCAGGCAGTGACCCGGGGGAGAAAAGCGCAGGAACCTCCGCCCAGGCAGCTCAAAACTCTTGGCGGCCAAGCTGTCAAAGAAGAGGGGCCACGGGCAGGGCGGGCCCAGCTCGCGCGCGCTCTCTCTCTCGAACTTCGCCACCAACTCCCCTTTCCCGCCCCTAGCCGACACCCCCACTTCCCGAGCCCCCCTTTGCCCCCCACCCCTTCTCAGGCGGCCCGGTGCTGGGTCCCCGGGACGCTCACCATGTCTCGGAGCGCTCAGGCCTGGCCGCCGCAGAACTCGCCCAGTCGGTTTCCTCCCCGCGCAGCCCAGGCTTCACTTCCTGCTTGCTCCAACTTTCAGCCCGCCCCGACCCTCCTCGCATCCCCGGCGCTCCGGCCACACCTCACGCAGGTTCCCCAGGTAGGCGGGCGCCCTCCACCGCCCTCCCAGTCACCTCCCAGACGCTCACGCTTAAAGCCACAGATAGAAAGCCCTGGCACCAAGGTCTTCTGGCTTGTCAGGACTGGGGGGAATTCAGATCCCACAGCCCACCGACGTGCTCTGGAGCCAATCCGTGTCGTTTTTCTGTCTTGACTACCTAATTCCCAGTTTCTAAGGCTCCAAATCACCCATCCAGTATCCTGGCAGGCCTGGTCTGCGTGGAAACAGAAGGTAGAGGTGAGTTGGTTTGTTGCTACACAATCCTTGTCCCCAGGAGCAGAAAATCCCCTCAATTGGGAATGCTGTAAGTCTGGGCTCTGGTGTGTCAGAATAGCTCTGGTGGCCCCAGGTCAACCTCTCCCCTCTGATTTGGCAGGTGCTTGGTGTGCTGTCTGTGGTAGAAAGGAGTGAAAAGAGCCCAGGCCATGTGCCTACTAACACAGTTGTGTGGATAATGAGGAAGTGATGGCTCACTACCCCCCTTTCTTTCCAGGGTTCAGCAGTTCTGCATTTTACTTCAAGGGTCACCGTGAGAGTTTGGTGACCCGGGTGAGTGATCAGAGCACTGTTGGATGAAACAGGGGAGGGGGGCGGGCAGGGCCAAGGATTTTTCCACCCAAGTGGCTCAGAGCCAGAGAAAATCTACTCTTCCCTGATGGTGTTTATCAAGGCAGAGGAACAATAACAGGGGCAAGGAGAAGGAAACAAACATTCTTGTCTCATTCCAGAAGACATATCAGTTCCAAGGAGGAAATGTCAACTTCTCTAACAAATGCTTTTGACAAGGCTTTAATAAATGTTGGACCCCTGTGGCATTTTGGAGAAGCTTTCCTTTCTTATTTTGTGTGTACTTTGTGAGTATGTCTGATATTAGGGATTGACCGGGGTGGGGGTGTCACAAATCAACTATCCTCCCCTATCCCACCATATACCTTTAGTCATTCTGTAACAAAGCAACTTGTAACGTTTTAACACTGAGCAACAGCTGGGTGCTGGTGGCTCATGCCTGTTATCTTAACTAATCTGGAGGCTGAGGTCGGAGGATCACCGTTCAAAGCTAGCCTGGGCAGGAAAGTCCATGAGACTCTTATCTCCAATAAACCACCAGAAAACCGGAAGTGGCTCAAGTGGTAGAGTGCTCGCCTTGAGCTGAAAAGCTGAGGGACAGCTCCAGGCCCAGAGTTCAAGCCCCACGACTGGAAAACAAAACATAACTGAGCAACACCTTTCCTTTCCAATGAAATAAGTGACAATTTAAAAATAAACAGGAACAAGATTACAATAGAGAATGTCAACTCTAAACAATGTCTTCCAGGTTCCGTTGATTCTCTCATCAAGTGTCAGAGCTCAAGTTGCCGTGAAGAGAGAATTTTATTTTTAAAGTGTTATCTTTAACTGCAAGGATGTTCACAAAACAACAATTAAACACTCCACAGGAAAAATCCATGTTGTCAAAATGCCCACAGAACCCACCCAAACATTGCTACTATTTTAGGGGAGAGGAAGATTGAATTCAGTTTGAATTCAGGGCCCTGAGCTTGCTCGGCTTGCTTGGCTTACTCATTTGGCTGGTCCTCTACCTCCTTCCTGACTTTTTGCTTGCTATTTTGGATATGGTGTGCCATGGACTTTTCAGCAGGGGCTGGTGTCCAACTTTGATCCTCCAGGTTAGCCTCTAGGTATGAGCCACTAACGCCCAACTCTAAAACTTTTTGTTGTTGATGTTGGTTGTGAAGCTTGGATTCAGGGTCTGGTTGCTGTCCCTCAATTCCTTTGCTCAAGCCTAGTACTCTACCACTTTGAGCCACAGCTCTACTTCCAGTTTTCTGATAGTTGGGGATTAAGAGTCTCAGGCACTTTCCTGCCAGGACTGGCTTTGAATTGCAATCCTCAGATCTAAGCCTCCAGCATAGCTAGGGTTATAGGTGGGAGCTACCAGCACCCAGCTTTTCAAGCCTTTTTAAATAAAGTTTAACTTGTATAATCTTATCTTGCTTTCACAGAGAGCTACCTCCTGTCGCCTGGCCATTCTTGTTTTTGTTTTGTTTTGTTTTTTCTTCTGTAGGTTGTGAAGTTTGAACTAAAAGTCTGGGCACTGTCCTTGAGACTTTTTGCACTCAAGGCTAGCACTCTATCACTTGAACCACAGAGCCACTTCCATTTTTTGAGTGGTTAATTGGAGGTAAGAGTCTCATGGGGACTTTTCTGCCCTGACTGGCTTCAAACTGTGATCCTCAGTGCTGGGCTCACCATTCTTTTTATTTTTTTTTTGGTTGTTGTTGGGTGGCCTCTTTGTGCGCAAGGCTAGCACTCTACCATTTGAGCCACCAGTGCTACTCATGGCTTTTTCTGTTTATGTGGTACAGAGGAATTGACCCCAGGGCTTCATGCATGCTAGGCAGGCACTACTACTGCTAAGCCATGTTCCTGGCCCTCACCGTTCTTTTTTTTGGGGGGGGGTCAGTCCCAGACGCTGTTCCTCAGCTCTTTAGTTCAAGGGCATTCCTGGCTTTCTGGTGGTTTATTGGAGGTAAGAATCTTACTTTCCTGCCCAGGCTGGCTTTGAACTGTGATCCTCAGATCTCAGCCTCATTAGTAACTACAATTACAGGCCTGAGCCACCGGCGCTCAGCCCTCACCATTTTTTTTTTTTTCCTTCTCATTAGTCATAGGGCCTGAACTCTGGGCCTGGGCACTGTCCCTCAGCTCTTCAGCTCAAGGCTAGCGCCCTACCACTTGAGCCACAGTGCCACTTCTGGCTTTTTTCTGCTTATATGGTGCTGAGGAATCGAACCCAGGGCCTCATGCATGCAAGGCAAGCACTCTACCACTGAACCGCCTTCCCAGCCCCCCTCACCATTCTTAAAAAGCCAGTAACACCTCTTCTTCAGTGCGGCCTATGGAGGTCACTGCCATCTCCTCCTGCTAGGCATCATGGCTGCCCTCAGATCTCTAGTGAAGCCCAAGATCGTCAAAAAGAGGACCAAAAATTCATCTGCCACCAGTCAGACCCGTATGTCAAGATTAAGTGTAACCTGGGGCTGGGAAGGTGGCTCAGAGGTAAGAGTGCTTGCCTTGCATGCATGAGGACCTGGGTTCGATTTCTCAGCACCACATAAGCAGAAAAAGTTGGAAGTGGCGCTGTAGCTCAAGTGGTAGAGCACTAGCCTTGAGCTGAAGAGCTGAGGGACAGTGCCCAGACCCAGAGTTCAAACCCTACAACCAACAAAAAAAAAAGATGAAGTGTAACTGGCAGAAACCCAGGGGTATTGACAGCAGGATGCAGAGTAGATTCAAGGGCCAGATCTTGATGCCCTACATTAGTTATAGGAACAACAAGCAAACAAAGCATAGCTGCCCAGTGGATTCCGGAAGTTCCTGGTCTACAACATCCACAAGGAGCTGGCTGCTCATGTGCAACAAGTCTTACTGCTCTGAAATGGCCCACAATGTTTCCTCCAAGAACCAAAAGCCATCTTGGAAAGAGCAACCCAGCTAGCCATCAGTCATCATTCCCAATGCCAGGCTGTGCAGTGAAGAAAATGAATAGGTTCCTCATATACACCTTGTATTTTATTTGTGCTTAAATAAGCCACAAAAACTGCAAAAAAAAAAAAAGCCAGAAATGTGTCCAGGTGGAGATGGGTTAGAAACTTACTGGATATTGTGACTCACATTTGTAATCCCAGCTATTCTAGAAGCTGAAACAAGAGGATCACAAATTTACTGCTAGACTGAGCAACTTAGATCTTGTTTCTTTCTTTTTTTCCTTTTTGTCAGTTGTGGGGCTTGAACTCAGGGCCTGGGCACTGTCCTGAGCCTCTTTGTGCTCAAGGCTTGTGTTCTACCACTTGAGCCACAGTACTTTTCTGAGTAGTTTATGGGAGAAAATCTCCTAAGACTTTCCCAGGCTGGCTTCAAACTGTGATCCTCAGATCTCAGCCTCTTGAGTAACTAGGATTACAAGCATGAGCCATCAGCACCTGGCTGATCTTGTTTCTTTCTCAGAAAAAATGGGGGATGACAGGGGTGTATAGTTCAGTGATAAGAGTGATTGCCTAGTATGCCTGAAACCTACAATCCTCAGTTCCTCAAAGAAAAAATAAGCTAGGCTGATGGCTCATGCCTGTAGTCCTGGCTAATACTCAGAAGGCTAAGATCTGAGGACTGTAGTTCAAAGCCAGCTCTGGTAGAAAAGTGCAGGAGACCCTTATCTCCAATTAATCACCAAAAAGCTGGAAGTAGAGCTATGGCTCAAATAGTAGAGTGCTAGCCTTGAGCAAAAAAAGCTCAGGGACAGTGTCCAGGCCCTGAGTTCAAGCCCCAGGACTGGTGTATTACCACCCCCCCTCCCCATTCTTGATTTCTACTTCTACTGCCCAATTTGGTGGCCACAAATATTGTCAATATGTTTAATCTGAATTGAGATATGTAAACTACACACCAAATTTAATATAAAACAACCAGAATGGGCACCAATAGCTAATGCATACAATACTAATTTTCAGGAGGCTAAGATCTGATGATCCAGATGTGAGGCCAGCTCAAGCAAAAAAAAAAGTCTGTGATACTCTTACCTCCAATTAGCCACCAAAAAAACAGAACTGGAGATGTACCGCAACTGGTAGAATACCAGCTATGAGCTGAAAAACTGAGCAAGAAAGTGAGGTCATAAATTCAAGCCCTGATATTGACACAAAAAGAACATAGTCAGGCACCAATAGCTTGTCTGTAATCCTAGCTATTCAGGAGGCTGAGATCTGAGAATCGCGGTTCAAAGCCAGCCCAGGCAGGAAAGCCCAGAAGACTCTTATCTCCAATAAACCACTAGAAAACCAGAAGTGGCACGGTGGCTTAAGCTGTAGAGCGCTCACCTTGAACAGAAGAGCACAAGGACAGCGCCCAAGCCCAGAGTTCAAGCCTGACAGCTGACAAATAGATAGATATATCTTCTCTACAGAATTCTAGTCACCTTCAACCTGACCTTTTGTGTCTTACCCATTCACCAAAATGAGTGAGCAAGTCCAGCTTTCCTCCAGGTGAAAGCCAAACTTATCAGCAGGCATTCCAGCTTTTCCAAGCTTCTGTTCGATGAGACCCACCTCCCACTGGCCATAGCAGATCACTTGTTCTTCCTCAAACACTCTACACTGTCCCCAGTTACAGTTTTGTTTAAAGGTTTTACTCCTCCAGGTTGAGGAATTTCTTCTCATACTTAAGACACAGTCTACAAAAAGCACTCTAAAGTTCCCCAGAGAAGTAAATTGATTTTTTTCTGCATCTAATCTCCATCACAATTCCTCTTTTATAGAAACTATATGTGTTTTGTCATTAACTGCATACACATTTGACTTCTTTAAAACTCTGAAGTTAGGCTGGGTGCCGGTGGCTCACGCCTGTAATCCTAGCTACTGAGGAGGCTGAGATCTGAGGATCGAGGATTGAAGTCAGCTCAAGCAGAAAAGCCCCTGTGAGGCTCTTATCTCCAATAAACGATTCAAAAGAACCAGAAGTAGCACTGTGGCTCAAGTGGTAGAGTGCTAGCCTTGAGCACAAAGAGGCTCAGGGACAGCGCCCAGGGCCTGAGTTCAAGCCCCAGGACCAGGGCATATGCAAAAAATACTCTAACGTTAACAGAGGGGGAAGCAGGAGGAGGAATAGAAGGAATAAGGAGAAGGAGCTGGAGGAGGAAGGAAGAGAAAGACAGTAATAGAAGTTTAAGGAAGCCCAGTGCTGGTGGCTCATGCCTGTAAACCTAGCTACTCAGGAGGCTGAGATCTGAGGATCCCAGTGTAAAGCCAGCCTGGGCAGGAAAGTCTGTGAGACTCTTACTTCCAATCAACCACAAGAAAATCAGAAGTGGTGCTGTGGCTCAAGTGATAGTGCTTGCCTTGAGCTGAAGAGGTCAGGAACCTCTACGCCCAGGCCCAGAGTTCAACTGACCAAAACAAAAAAAAAAGAAAGAAAGAAAAAAAGAAGTTAAAGGAAATAGTGTTTATCTGGGAAACAAAGAATTGCAATTCCCATCAACTAAACTAGAACACCCTTGAATAGAATACTATAAAGCAATGTGGGAGGCAAGTTTTTTAAAGTTTTTTTGTGTTGTTGTTGTCAGTCATGGGGCCTGAACTCTGGGCCTGGGCACTGTCCCTCAGCTCTTCAGCTCAAGGCTAGCGTTCTACTACACAGCACCACGTCTGGCTTTTTCTGCTTATGTAGTGCTGAGGAATCAAACCCAGGGCCTCAAGCATGAAGGCAAGCACTCCACCACTGGCCACCTTCCCAGCCCCTTGTTTTGTTTTTAAATAGGGATTTCCTCAGTAGTTTTTGAAGGCAAGTCATTGGCTGGACAGAAATAAAAAATTTCAACCCCCTCTTGAATGGTTAGTAATTAGGGTACTCCTAGCTAAGGAATGTTGAAGGTTGGCTGATAATGGCTTCAACTGTTTATCCAAGTCCTTTGTAACATTCTATGGTTTAACCTTTGAGGGCACTATGCTCCACATTTCCTGATATCACTTTAGTTAAGCTAGGCAGGGTGGTCTGTAGTTGTAGTTTAGGACAACCTGGACAATTGTCTTAGGCATAGTGGTTCATGCTTGCAACTGGGAGGCTGAGACAGAAGGATCCTCTCTTTGAGGTCAACCTGGGCTAGATAATGTGATGCTGTCTCCAGAAAAAAACAACCAAGAAAGGTGTGTTTTTTGTTTGTTTTTGCCTGAACTGGCTCTTTGAAGTCTAGGGCCTAGAGCATTTACTTAGCTTCCCCTAGCATCAAAGCTGGTGCTTTACACTTGAGCCTTATTTCCACTTTTTTTTTTTTTGCTAGTTAATTGTAGCTAAAAGTCTCTTGGATTTAGTGTTTGGAAGTGTGGCTCAGTTGGTAGAGCTAGTACTAGCCAGTGAGCAAGGGCCACTAGGCATTGAGTTCAAGTCGTGGTCTTGGACCACAGGGGGAAAAAAAAAGAAAAAGAGAAGTCTCTCAGGCTTGTTTGTTTGGACTAACTTTGAACTGCCATTCTCAATCTTTAGCCTCCTGAATAGCTTGGTTTTTGGTTTGTTTGCTTGCTTTTTTCTTGTTTGTTTGATCTGCTAGTCCTGGAGCTTGGGCTCTGTCCCTGAGCTTCTTTTCCTCAAGGCTAGCGCACTACCACTTGAGCCACAGGTTCACGTCTGGCTTTTTCTGAGTAGTTTCCTGCCTGGGCTGGCTTTGAACCGTGATCCTCAGATCTCAGGTTCCTGAGTAGCTAGAATTACAGGTATGAGCCACCAGCATCCAGCTGAATAGCTGGTTTTATAGGTATGAGCATCTGGCTAGGTATTAGTTTTACTTTTGATGACTTCATTTTTCTTTCACAGCAGGTGGAGGCTGAGTATAGAGTAACAGACTTCCTGCACACAATAGTTTGTGTTTTGGCAGTACAGGGGTTAAACTCAGGGTCTTGAATTTGCTAGACTGGCACTCTACCACTTTCACTTTTTCTGACTTGGTTGCCCTCCCAGGTTTTCCTCTCAAAACTTTTTGGACTGTTGAATTCTTCTTTTCTGCTTTTTCTTTGTTTTTTTGTTGGTTGTGGGGCCTGAACTCTGGGCCTAGGCAATTCAGCAATTCAGCTCCAGGCTAACGCTCTACCACTAGAGCCACAGCACCACTTCCAGCTTTTTCTGTTTATGTGGTGCTAAAGAACTGAACCCAGAGCCTCATGCATGCGAGGCAAGCACTTAACCATAGCCACCTTCCCAGCCCCTGCTTTTTCTTTTCTTACAATAATTCTTTTTGAAAAATCGTGTGTGTGTGTGTGTGTGTGTGTGTGTGTGTGTGTGTATTAATACTGGAGCTTAAACCTGGGACATTATTTTATCACTTACCTTTTTTGCTGCAGGCTGGCTAGAGAGCTCAACGTCCAGCTTTTTAGTGGTTAATTAGAAATAAGAATCTTTTCTGCCTGGGCTGGCTTTGAACCACAATCCTCAGATTTCAGCCTTCTAAGTAGCTAGTATTACAGGTGAGCCACCAGCACCATGCTTTAGTTAATAGTTTACAGCAGGTTGAATGAAGCAGATATAATAATGTGGCTGTTTTCAACTAAGCCAAAAATGAAAGATTCAAATTTAAAAATTATGGTTTTATGTAAAGTATATTTTCTTTCCCTAAACAAAACAAAATCTTTATGTGTTTTATGATGCTGAAGTTCCAGCCTAGGTGTTCTCACCCGTGCTCGGCCAGCACTACTACTGGATTACATTCCCCAAACACAAAAATGTACTTATGTAAACACATAATAATCATATTGTATTTTAATAAACCAAAACATAAAAAAAATTCTCAATAAAGTTTTGAAGTTGGAAAAAGGTTGCCTAGAATGTTCCAGACTCTGAATCTGATATCCATTGATATCCAGCACTATCAAAAACTTAGAGAGGTTTTCCTTATCATAAATTTTGAAACATAAAGGTCAAATCAAAGCATTGTTTCCAACAGCGCAAGAGGAACGGAGATCAAAAGGCTTCAGAGCTTCTGCCCTAGAATGCTCTCTTCTTATGCTGCTAGCGAACCCCAGTGGACAGTCTCAGGTATTAACAACTGCGCTCAAGACAACCTTCCCTAAGCTGGCTCTCTATGCCCTCTTCAGTTACACTATCCTATTCTATTTTCCCTGCACAGGGTGCCTGAGTGTGTGTGTGTGTGTGTGTGCGCGCGCGCTGCGGCTTGAACTCAGGGCCTAGGATCTGTCCCTGAGCTCTTTCACTCAAGGCTAGGGCTCTACCTTCCGAACCACAGCTCCACTTGCAGCTTTTTGGTAACTGATTGGAGATAGGCGTGTCAAGGACTTAACCTCCTGGCCTGGTTTGAACGGCCGATCTTCAGATCTCCCCCTCCTGAGTGGCTAGGATTATAGGCGTGAGCCCTGGCGCCCGGCTCCCCTCAAGTTTTAAACTTAGGTACGCGACAGACAGAATGAAACGATCCGCGCTCTAGATGTAAGCGAGGGCTCTTCCCCCTGCAACCTCAAGTCCGCGGCCAGTCTTTCCGGGGGAAAGTCTGCCCTTTGCACCGATCCCCTTACGCGATAGAGGCTTAATAGGGTCGGGGAAGGACCCAGGGCGTTTCGAAGCTTGATTGTCCTGAGAGGGGCCTGAGGATGCGGCTGGCAGCTCGCGCACAGAACCCTTACTCGAAGCACGCCGGCCTCTTCACCGTTCTAGAGGAAGCCTGCCCACGTCCCTTTGCGCCTGCGCGGCCACACCCTACGCCCCTTCGCGCTCCGCCTCCTGATCAAGCTGAGGCTCCTTGGGACTTGGGCAGCACTTCACGACAGCGTCGTCGCTTTCCGGCTGGCCGCGCAGGTGCTGATGTGTCGAGGGGGCGGAGCCGAGGCTGGTGGAGTTCGGAGGTGCTGCTGGCTGCGGCCGCACGGTGGTATGGCTGTGTCCCGGTCCGCGCGGGCCCCCCTCGACTCAGGTAGGATGGGGGCGGCCGTGCGGGCGCAGACAGAAGGACGCTGGTTTCAGAGGGGCGGAGCCGGAGACGCCTAGTGGGACCTAGAGAATGGGAGTTCTGTCATGTGTGAGGTTGGGGACCGTGGAGATCCTGAGAGGGGGAAGTTTCTGGTGGTCAGAGATCAGAGAACCAGGAGACATTACCCCTGGGCTGTTAAGGCGGGAAGTTCTGAGATTTGGAGTGGAGGCAGACTTCAACCCTGCTCACACATGGTCTCTTCTCATTGGTTGTAGATAAAGGACAGAAAGACAAGCCTGGACAGACCTCAGGGCCCAGGCCAGGCAGCCAAATGGGAAAACTTCTGGGCTTTGAATGGAAAGATTTATCTAGCTGGCAAAGGCTAGTGACCTTGCTTAATCGACCAACGGATCCAGCAAACCTGGCTGTCTTTCGTTTTCTCTTCGGTGAGTCCCCTTTTGGGGTGGTAGCACTTGGGCTTGGGAAAATGACAGTCGTCTGTTTTGGGGGTACTGAGTAGACTTAGCTTCCTTGTCCATATTGATGAAGATATTATGGAAGATGTCTTTGTAAAGTTTAGGATCATACCTGGCTTGGTCACCTCTAGTTAGGGTTTGGTGGCCAGGAAATGCTTGGATCTGAAGCTATATGAAATCAGAAGCAGAGGAACAAGGACCCAGTTTACTTGTCATATGAAGTTACCAGGCAATTATGCCTAGGACTTCAGAGAAACACAAACAGGGGTAAGGGACAATTTGGCTGTGATTCCCTAATCTAGAGCTTCCTAACACAAAGGTTACAGGCATGTGCCCTTGTACTGGCTTATAGATATATCAAGTGTATCACCCTCTTAGCCCAGTAGTTGTTAACTGAGGGAATTTTGCCCCCTGGACACATTAGACAATATATACAGACATTTTTAGTTGTCACAACTTGAGGGGTAAAGGAATAGTTGACTGCTAACATCTGTGCAGGCACCTGGGATGCTGCTCCTTGGTGTCTTGTGATGCACTGGCAACCATCCCAGCAAATAATTAACCAGATTGGTTAATGTTACTAAACCAGAGATTGAGAAACCCTGCCTTAAGCAAGCCCCTTATTCAAATATCACTTTTTTGTTGGGAATGCCAAGAAGGAAAAACAATGTTGGGAAGGATCCCTTGCAGCAGTTCCTATAGCTCAGTGAGATGTATCTGTTATAAATGTTAGAACCCTGGGCTGGGAAGGTGGCTCAGTGGTAGAGCACTTGCCTTGCATGCATGAGGCCCTGGGTTGGATTCCTTAGCACCACATATGCAGAAAAAGCTGGAAATGGCCCTGTGGCTCAAGTGGTAGAGTCCTAGTCTTGAGCTAAGAGCTAAGGAACAGCACCCAGGTCTAGAGTTCAGGCCCCACGACCGACTAAATAAATAAATAAAAAATGTTAGAACCCTAACAGCTTTGTTTTTTGTTTCTGTGCTGATACCGGGGCTTGAACTCAAGAGCCTGGGCACTATACCTTAGCCTTATTACTCAACCACATCTCCACAGGGTGTGTGTGTGTGTGTGTGTGAGTGTGTGTGTGTGTGTGTGTGTGTGCACTATACCTTAGCCTTATTACTCAACCACATCTCCACAGGGGTGTGTGTGTGTGTGTGTGTGTGTGTGTGTGTAGTGAACTCAAGAGCCTGGGCACTATACCTTAGCCTTATCACTCAACCACATCTCCACAGGGGTGTGTGTGTGTGTGTGTCTAGTATTTGACTTCCGGGCCTGACCTTGCTAAGCAAGTGATTTACCACTTGAACCGTATTTCCAGTTATAGAACTCTATTTTCTTAGCATTTTGTACATTTCTCTCATTTAACTGTTTCTAAAACCCTATGAAGTGTTATAACTCACTTTTTTTTTTTTTGGTCATGGGGCTCGAACTCTGGGCCTGGGCGCTGTCCTTCAGCTCTTCAGCGCAAGGTGAACACTACCACTTGAGCCACAGAGTCCCTTCCAGTTTTCTGGTGGAGATAAGAGTGTCAGACTTTCCTGCCCAGACTGGCTTTGAAGTGTGATCCTCAGATCTCAGCCTCCTGAGTAGCTAGGATTACAGGCGTGAGCCAACTGGCATTAACCCACTTTTCACAAAGCGGAATTGGCTCACTGAGCTGTGAGGACTATTTGATGCGTGATTAACATACTGCCTTGTGACAATAAGCTCAGTAGATTTTGTTGAATAACTGACAGTGCTAAAATTAGACAAGAAGTCTGGTAGTCTTGGAGCTAGTCATGCTCAATTGTGTTCTATGTATTCTATAACTTCTTCAGTTGAAGCATAATGTTCCTTCCCCTATTGCCTTTACAGCATTCTTGATGGTACTGGACATTCCCCAGGAGCGGGGACTCAGCTCCTTAGACCGAAAATACCTAGATGGACTGGATGTGTGCCGCTTCCCCTTGCTGGATGCTCTGCGTCCCCTGCCACTTGACTGGATGTATCTTGTCTACACTATCATGTTTCTGGGTGAGGACAACTGTGGGAAAGATGGGAGTATTGACTGGCCTTTCAGAAACACAGAAATAAGAAGCGTGCTGGTGAATGACAAGTCTTGGGCGCCTATTTCACTTCTCCTATGATTCAGTTTCATACTACTGCTCTGTGTGTCATGTGAGCTGTGATCCCATAACTTTTCTTAAAATATTAAGATAACATTCAATTTTCACTTGGTTTTACCTGTTATAAACTATCGATGACTTTTTATTTTTTATTTTATTTTTTTTTGTTGGTCGTGGGGCTTGAACTCTGGGCCTGGGCATTGTCCCTCAGCTCTTCAACTCAAGGCGAGCGCTCTACCACTTGAGCTACAGCGCCACTTTCAATGACTTTTTAAAATCCCAGTCACAGCCTATTCCCAGGGAAGTTGGGCCTGTGGTGACTCTTCTTACTCCTCTCCCCACAAATCTCAGGGGCACTGGGCATGATGCTGGGCCTGTGTTACCGGATAAGCTGTGTGTTATTCCTGCTGCCATACTGGTATGTGTTTCTCCTGGACAAGACATCATGGAACAACCATTCCTATCTGTATGGTTTGTTGGCCTTTCAGCTGACATTCATGGATGCAAACCACTACTGGTATGAATCTGGGGGTTTATGGGGGAGGGTTGGCTGGGTAAAGATGCTTATCAGAGATAGGAACCCAGTGGAGTCCTAGAAATTGTCCTTGTGGGAATATTTTAAACTATATTTTGTAAAATACAGTTACATGGTCACACTTAAGTGGATTTGGGAGGGGGAAGGGCCAGACAGCTAGGGTGATTGCAATGACCAAAAGCAAAATGGTTCTACCCATTTACTCTTTCCATATCTCTCTAGGTGCCTTGATTTATCTACTTCCTGTAACCTCTTAGTAAGAAGACGGAAAGACTAAAGCCAGATATAGCTGTTTTCAGATACTCCAAGGGTGCTTATGTGTGAGAGAGAAAGCAAATTTCTTTCTTTTTTTTTTGTCTGTGTGAGCCCAGAGGGGCAGAGTTAGAGCCAAGAGTAGATATTACTGTGAAATGGAGATGACATCAAGAGGAGATGGACAGACCAAGGCTGCTCAGCAGGATAGGGAGGAAATAACCCTCCCCCATCTCTGGCTTAGGTGACCACCTCTTAAGGAATGTGGGCAAAGGATTTGGAGTAGGGTGGCAGAACACATGACCTTAAGGACTTCTCATTGGTTATGAGCAAAGCAAATATGAAATGTCAGTAATATGGGTATAGGAACAACATCTCAAATACTGAATTCATTAGCAGTCATCAGTATGCATCATCGATGAATATATACAAATTCCCTTTCTGTAAAACTTTTTTTTTTTTGTCACTTGTGGGGCTTGAACTGTGGGCCTGGGTGCTGTCCCTCAGCTCTTCAGCTCAAGGCTAGCACTCTACCACTTGAGCCACAGCAGCACTTCCTGTTTTCTGAGTGGTTTGTTGGAGATAAGAGTCTCACATACTTTCCTGCCGGGGCTGGCTTTGAACTGCGATTCTCAGATCTCAGCCTTCTGAGTAGTTAGGATTACAGGTGTAAATCACCTGGGCCTGGCTCTGAAACTTTTTGATTCTGTTTTTTGTATGGAGGATTAAATCCAGGGCTTTTTGCATGTTAAGTGTTTACTTTAATGATAATGAGCTATATCACTATTCAGCAGACCCCACTTGTGTAAAACTTTCAACTTTTTTTTTTTTTGTCTGCCTGGGTCTTTTCTTTTAATACATATTTTTTTATTGTAAAGATACTGTATACCTGCTTTAAAAAAAAGATAACTGTACAGAGAGGTTACTGTTACACGAGTAAGGTACTGAGTACATTTCCTATTGAGCATTGTTACCTCTCCTTTGTTTTTCCCTTCCCTCCCCATTCCTTTTCGCTCCCCCTCTCTCCCCGAGTCCTGGGTCTTAAACTCAGGATTTAGGTATTGTCCCTTATCCTCTTTGTGTTCAAGTCTAGTGTTCTACTAATTGAACCACAGCACCACTTTTGGCTTTTCCTGAGTAGTTTATTGGCTGCAAGAGTCTCATGGACTTTCCTGCCTGGGCTGGCTTTGTTTTTGTTTTTTTTTTTAGATTTTTTTTTGGGTCCGGTCGTGGGCCTGAACTCTGGGCCTGGGCACTGTCCCTCAGCTCAAGGCTAGCGCTCTACCACTTGAGCCACAGCACCACTTCCGGGTTTTTCTTTTTGCTTATGTGGTGCTGAGGAATCGAACCCAGGGCCTCATGCATGCAAGGCAAGCGCTCTACCACTGAGCCACCTTCCCAGCCCCCTGGGCTGGCTTTGAACCACAGTCCTCGGATCTCAGCCATCTGAGTAGCTAGGATTATAAGCATGAGATGCTGGCACTTGGCTAACTTTCATCTCCTTTAGGATGTCCAGCTATGAGGTTTATGATGTCCAGTTGAGGTTTATGTTATTCTTATTTGGAAGTACTAGAGTTTGAACTTAAGTCCTTATGCTTGCTAGGCAAGTGATAATACCACTTGGGTTATGGCCTCCAACTGCTTCTTTGTTTGTTTGTCTAGAAATGGAGTGTTACTATATAGCTCAGGCTGGCCTGGATCTCTCTCTGTAGTCCGGCTGACTTTGAATTTATGATCCTCCTCAACTTCCCAAGGGTTAGGTTCATACATATGTACCACCACAACTTACTAGCAGGCAGTTTTGACAAAATATCTCTCAGAAGTTCCATTTTAAAGACTTGAATTAAAAAAAAAAATTACCTATCTCTGGGCATTGGTAGCTCATACCTGTAGCCCTAGCTACTCAAGAGACTGAGATTTGAAGATCCTAGTTCAAAGCCAGCCCAGTTAGGAAAGTCCATGAGACTCTTATCTCCAATCAGCTACCAAAAAAACCTGGAAATTGGAGCTATGGTTCAAATGGTAGCCTAGCCTTGAGCCAAAAAAGCTCAAAGACAGTACCCAGGCCTGAGGCCAAGCCCTTAGACAGGCACACACACACAATTAGAGCCAGGCTCTGGTGGATCACACCTAAAATTCTAGCTACTCAGGAGGCTAAACCTGCAGGATCAAGGTTTGAAGCCAATCTAGGCAGGAAAGTTTGATAAACACTTATCTCCAATTAATTAGCAAAAATACTTGATAAGATGTGTAGCTTAAGCGGTAGAGCAACAACAGTGAGCCAGAAAGCCGAGCAAGAATGGAAAGCCTTGAGTTCAAGCCCTGGTACTGACACATTAAAAAAAAAAAAAAAAACCCAACAAGGAAGTTCATTGTACTATTCTCATTTTATAGATGACGAATGTCAGTCTTAGGGAAGTGAAGTATGTGCCTAAGGTCACAATAGGCAAAAAATAAGTGAGAGTGCAATGTCCTTTAAGAGTCCAGAATGTGGGGCTGGGAAGGTGGCTCAGTGGTAGAGCGCTTGCCTTGCATGCAGGAGGCCCTGGGTTCGAGTCCTAGCACCACATAAGCAAAAAGAAAAAAGCCGGAAGTAGTGCTGTGGCTCAAGTGGTAGAGCGCTAGCCTTGAGCTGAAGAGCTGAGGGACAGCGCCCAGGCCCAGAGTTCAGGCCCCATGACCGGACTCCCCCCCCCCCCCAAAAAAAAAAAGTCCAGAGTGTGTGTGTGTGTGTGTGTGTGTGCGTGCGTGCGTGTGCGTGCGTGCGTGCGTGCTTGCCAGACCAGAAAAAAGTCCAGAGTGTGTGTGTGTGTGTGTGTGTGTGTGTGTGTGTGTGTGTGTGTGTGTGCGCGCGCGCTTGCCAGTCCAGGGGCTTGAACTCTGGGCCTGAGCACTGTCCCTGAGCTTTTGTGCTCAAGGCTAGTGCTCTACCACTTAAGCCACAGCTCCACTTCTATCTTTTTGCGGCTAATTGGAGATGAGTCTCATGGACTTCCAGTGAGTCTAGTGTTCTTGACTTAAACTGTATGTTCCCCTTTCCCAATTTCTTGAAAACATGTTTTGCTTCCCTCCCTCCCCCCACAATACATCAGGTGTTAGTAACTTGGCAGATAACACTTGAACTAGACACTGGCATCAGATCTATAAGTATTAGCTAATGTTGTACATTCTGCTGTGGAATTATTTGAATTTTTCTAATTTCTTAATTTTTTTTTTTTTTGTGTGAAGTTGAGGATCAAATTGAGGTCCTTAGCTGGGCACCAGTGGCTCACGCCAGTAATCCTAGATACTCAGGAGGCTGAGATCTGAGTATCACAGTTCAAAGCTAGCCTGGGCAGAAAAGTCTGTGAGACTCATCTCCAATAAACTACTCAGAAAAAGCCAGAAGTGGTGCTGTAGCTCAAGTGGTAGAGCACTAGCCTTGAGCACAAAGAGGCTTATGGACAGTATCCAGGCCCAGAATTCAAGCCCCGACCAGCAAAGAAAAAAACATGAGGGCCTTGCAAATGGCTAGGGCAAGTACTATATAACTAAGTCAAAGTTCCACCCTAAGATTTTTATTTTTAACATAATTCACTGAGCTGGTTGCTGGTAGCTGGTAGCTCATGCCTGTAATCCTCGTTACCAGGAAGTTGTCTCAGTTAAAAGCCAGCTAGAGCAGACAAATCCTAAAGATTTTTTTCTCCCAATTAACTAACAGAGAAGCTGAAAGTGGAAGTGTGGTTCAAGTGATAGAGTGCCAGCCTTGAGTGAAACAATGTAAGCAAGAGTGTTAGGTCCTAAGTTCAAGCCTTATTACCAGCAAAAAAAAAAAAATGTCAATACATTGTATAGCTAGGAATGGTGGCTCAGTGCCTGTAATCTTACCCTAGAGGTAGAAACAGGAGGATTGAGAATTTGAAGCCAGCCTGGGCTACCTAGCAAAAGCCTATCTCAAAAAACAAAACAAGAATAAATGATAATACACTAAACATGTATATGAACATGTATGTATATTTACTTAAATCTTTGGCTTTTCAGAAATTCCCCAAATTTATTCTCTAGGCATATTCTAGACTTTGATCCTTTGGTTCCTGAGTTGACTTGACTAGGACAAACTCAATTGTGAGCTAATAATACACATTGAACTTTTTGTTATAATTTATTACAGTCTCTGATATGGTTAAACATAATTTCATGATGGTGTAAGAGCATATCTGTATAGCTATTATGTTATTCACTTGATATAATCAATAAATTACATGATAAAATAAGCTTTGTGTTACATCATCTTACCCATCAGTAGAATAATGCAAGTGCTCTGAGTACATTTAATGTGGCCTGCCGAACTAGGATATTTAGCAGGTTACGTATATTAGAGACATTTTCAACTTACGATTGGTTTACTAAGATATAACCTTGCCGGGCGCTGGTGGCTCACACCTGTAATCCTAGCTATTCAGGAAGCTGAGATCTGAGGAGCGCTGTTCAAAGCCAGCTCAGGCAGGAAAGACCATGAGACTAACCTTCAACTAACCAACGGTAAACCAAAAGTGGAGCTGTGACTCAAAGTGGTAAAGCACTAGTCTTGAGCAAAAGAACTCAGGGGCAGTGCCTAGGCCCTGAGTTCAAGTCCTATGGCTGACAAACAAAAAACATGAAACATAAAAGTCCATTTTAGGTTAGGAACATTTATACTAGGAATATTTGTTTTTATGACTTGATCACTATTAGAATTTGTTCCTATATTTCTAAAAGTTTCAGAGTAGCCCAGAGGGTCAGAGAGGACACAAGAGATTACTGAGGTAGATTTGCCATAATTAAAAGGAAAAGTAGATAAGTAACTAGACTAAGAAACTCCTCTGTGTTTTACCCCTCTTGGTGTAGGTCTGTGGATGGCCTGCTGAATTCCCGTAAGAGGAATGCCCATGTACCCCTTTGGAACTATGCAGTACTGCGTGGCCAGGTATGGGATTTGAAGACAGGAAGTGTCCCTTGACAGCCATCCCATTGCCAAAAAGTCACTTCTGTGCTTCATGACTTCTTCCTTGGTGCTTAGTGTTGTGCCTGGCATAGGTAGAATGTAAGTAAGTGTTGGATGACTGAATATTTGAGATGAATAGAGGCATGTATCTCTTCTGCCTTGGGCCCTAGACTAGATCAGAACCTACTTAATTCTTGACTGTTTGTAGAAAACATAGTTCCTTCCTTTTTGTTTGAACATTTGTGTTGCATATTGTGTCTGCAGATCTTCATTGTGTATTTCATTGCGGGTGTGAAAAAGCTGGATGCAGACTGGGTTGAAGGTTATTCCATGGAACACTTGTCCCGGCACTGGCTCTTCAGTCCCTTCAAGTGAGTAGAAGGCAGGGTTGAAGCCTTGTTAGGTATGGATAGAGTAAGAGACTCGTGTTCTTTAGGACTGCAGTAATGGCTGCTCCCTGAATTTGCCTCACACCTTCCCCTGTCCACTCATCTCCCTTTAGAGCCAAAGACAGTCAGTGACATTAAAGAATTGAAGCCTAGCTGAAGACTTAAGGCATACAGCAGAGATGGGCAAGAAGGGCAAAATAAATAAAGAAGGGGCCAGAACTAGTACCCCCAGAACTTGCATTGGGGATTGCTTTTGTCCTTAAGAGCTAAGAGCTCCTTAGCAAGTATATTGAGGATGGACAGCTATAGTTCTTGCTCTGTCAAAACCATTACCAACTCTAAAGCAAAAGTTTACCTCTGATTTTCTTTCTTCCTCTCATTTTATTTTGGTTGCTTTTTCTTTCTGTATTATGTTCTACTCCCTACATTAGACAGGCATCCACTGTTTAACAGTTTCTTTTCATTCATACCTTCTGAGGAACGTGGTTCCCACAATACACACACTTGCCAATTAATTTTATCCTAGGAGATCTGTTCTTGCTCAGTACATACGGTATTTTGGGGCAGGGAGACACCTGAAAATGTAAAGGGCTTGGGAAATTCATTGTAGAGTATTTTTGTGGGTGGTTAGATATGTAGGCACTATCTACCTCAATGGTAGGGTGGATCCTTTTCAAGGACAGGGTACCAGATGCAGATGTACATTGTTTTGTTATGTGCTGGGATTGCTGGGTTCCCCAGTGAGCTGGAGGTGGACGTTTGTCTGTCTCTGCAGATTGGTGTTGTCCGAGGAACTGACTAGCCTGCTGGTGGTACATTGGTGTGGATTGCTTCTTGACCTCTCCGCTGGTTTCCTGCTCTTCTTTGATGTCTCAAGATCTATTGGCTTCTTCTTCGTATCCTACTTCCACTGCATGAATTCTCAACTCTTCAGCATTGGTCAGTACCTGTAGCTTGGCAGGAAACCTGCACACAGGTTTGTCAAGGGGACTGGTGAGAGGTGGTGTCTGCAAGTGGGAGATAGTGAATACAGAAACTTAATTAGGATTAAGAGGATTGGGCTTTCTGGGCTCAGTATGTTACATAATGAGAAAAAATAAATGTCCTATACTTAAGACCTTCTTTTCCCTCCAATCCTGGGGCTTGAACTGGGTCTGAGCTCCTTTTGCTTAAGGTTAGCACTCTACCACTGGAACTACAGAGCTACTTCCAGCTTGTTCTGTGATTAGTTGGTGGTAAGAGTCACAGATTTTCCTGCCCAGGTTGGCTTTCAACTGCAGTCCTCAAATCTCAGCCTCTTGAGTAGCTAGGATTACAGGTGTAAGCAACAGGTGCCCAGCTCATACAAAACATTTTTACATTGGCTCTTAAAAGTGTCTTTATGATGACAAGATACAATGTTCTTATAGAGTTTAGCATGGGGATAAGATGACTATTGTAGGCCTAAATTCGGTAAAGATATGACTCCATTGTCCAATCCCCCAAAGACACTGACAGTTTCTTGAAGTAAACATTTTGATTACTTCATTTCATTTGATTCAAGTTTTTCTTTTTCTTTCTTTCTTTTTTTTGGGGTGGGGGGTCCAGTCGTGAGCCTGAACTCTGGGCCTGGGTGCTGTCCCTCAGCTCTTCAGCTCAAGGCTAGTGCTCTACCACTTGAGCGCCACAGCACCACTTCTGGCTTTTTTCTTTTTGCTTATGTGGTGCTGAGGAATCGAACCCAGGGCCTCAGGCATGCAAGGCAAGCGCTCTACCACTGAGCTACCTTCCCAGCCTCTCAAGTTTTTCTTATTATCATCTCTATGCTAGGCAGCAAAAGGTACATGGAAACTGCTGCCTCATCAATCCATTTGAACTTGGAGCTTGAATTTAGGACCTGGGAGCTGTTCCTGAGCTTCTGCTTAAGGCTAGCACTCTACCACTTTAGTCACAGTGCCACTTCTGGTCTTTTCTGAGTAGTTTATTGGAGGTGAGAGTCTCCTGAACTTTCCTGCCCAGACTGATCTTGAACTGTGATTCTTAGATCTTAGCCTCCTGAGTAGCTAGGATTACAGGTGTGAGCCACCAGCTAAGAACTATTTTTAAGTGGAATATCTGGGAGATGCTTCTTAAGGGAAGGTGGTTCAGGGAGCCTAAACAGAGCCCTAAGGCGTTTCCTTCTTGCTTTCTTAGGTATGTTCCCCTATGTCATGCTGGCCAGCAGTCCTCTCTTCTGCTCCCCTGAGTGGCCTCGGAAGCTGATATCCCACTGCCCGAAAAGCCTACAGGAACTGTTGCCCCTCAAGGCTGCCCCTCAACCCAGCGCTTCCTGTGTATATAAGAGGAGCCGGACCAAAAGTGGCCAGAAGCCAGGACTGCGCCATCAGCTGGGAACAGCCTTTACCCTGCTCTACCTTCTTGAGCAGCTGTTCCTGCCCTATTCCCATTTCCTTACCCAGGTTTGTAAGATCTCCAGGTATATAGCAGAGGGTGCGCTTGGGAAGCAGTGGAGGTGACAGTAGTTGAGAAGGAAAGGGGCTGGACCTCAGCTGAGCTGACTTCCCCTCTGCTTTGCCCTCCCAGGGTTATAACAACTGGACAAACGGGCTGTATGGCTATTCCTGGGACATGATGGTACATTCCCGCTCCCACCAGCATGTGAAGATCACCTACCGTGATGGCCTTACTGGCGAGCAGGGCTACCTTAACCCTGGGGTGAGATGTCTGATGCTGACAGCTGACTGTTCTTTACAGCCCCTTTGAGTTTTGGGGCCGATTTGATCCTATATACTTAAGCAAATATGGGTCCCTGCTTTTTCTCAAAAGTCAGAATGAACTTTTTTTTTTGGGGGGGTCTAGTCATGGGGCCTGAACTCTGGGCCTGGGCGCTGTCCCTCAGCTCTTCAGCTCAAGGCTAACGCTCTACCACTTGAGCCACAGCTCCACTTCCAGCTTTTTTCTTTTTGCTTATGTGGTGCTGAGGAATCGAACCGAGGGCCTCAGGCATGCAAGGCAAGTGCTCTACCACTGAGCCACCTTCCCAGCCCCCAGAATGAACTTTTTTTTGTGTGCCAGTCCTGGGACTTGAACTCAAGGCCTGGGCACTGTCTCTAAGCTTCTTTTGCTCAAAGCTAGCACTGTACCGCTTGAGCCACACCGCCACTTCTGGCTTTTTTCTGTTTATGTGGCACTGAGGAATCAAACCCAGAGCTTTGTGCATGCTAGGCAAACACTCTACCACTAAACCACATTCCTACCCCCCCTTTGTTTTTTTTAAATATGGGGAGAGATTGGACAATGATTGCCACTTGTTTAGACAACTTTGATATAGGAAAGGTAGGTATCAGTAACCTAGTAATGAAAAATTCATTCCCAAAGATAAGTTCCTTTTTTTTTTTTTTTTGGCCAAAATAAACAGCAGATGGAGATCTGTTTGTGCCATTGGCAGTGCATGCTCTGTCTGGGAGGTTGATGATGTTGAAGCGGGACTAACGGAGGGGTTTGGGACAGGTATTTACACAGAGCCGGCGATGGAAGGATCACGCAGACATGCTGAAGCAATATGCCACTTGCCTGAGCCTCCTGCTTCCCAAGTACAATGTCACTGAGCCCCAGATCTACTTTGATATTTGGGTCTCCATCAATGACCGCTTCCAGCAGAGGTGGGCAAGGGTAGCAGAGAAGGGGAAAAAAAATGAAGCACAGCCTCTCTTTACCCAGATGAATGGCTCATGTTCCCCGTGTTGTCTTGCTTAAAAGAGCCATCCTCTCTAGTGCATGTTGGGGTTGTTATGGTCATAGGCATTGCTGGTCACTTCCAGCAGGGGGCACTATCATCCTGGAGAAAAGCAAACTGACTTGTGCTTTTCAACAGTTAACACAATGCCTTCTCTCCAGGTGGCCACTAACCCCCATTCTTTCTAGTGCTCCAGGATCTCTTTCCCCTTCTCTCTGCCATGGACTTGCAATAACCAGCTGACACCAGATCGTTTCTTCTGTTTGGAAATCCTGTTTCCCCTTCATGGGTACAATGATAAAAGGAACAAAACCAGTTCTGGTGGGTTGGGTGGCTGTGGCCACCTTGGAACATGATTTTCTTCCCTAAGGCTTTTTGACCCTCGTGTGGACATTGTGCAGGCCTTCTGGTCCCCCTTTCAGCGCACGCCTTGGGTGCAACCACTCTTGATGGACCTGTCTCCCTGGAGAACCAAGTTACAGGAAATTAAGAGCAGCCTGGACAACCACACCGAAGTAGTCTTCATTGCAGATTTCCCTGGTATGGAGCAAAATGAGGAGAGACTGTGCTCTTTCCTTGGCTAGCAACATTGCATAAGATGGAGTGGTTCCAGAGGTGGGTGGGTTTCAGAGGTGATGGTGTTGAAGGTATGATGTGTCTCTTCTGGCTGGGAGTGAGTTTACTCAACAGTGGGATGGGATGTTCATTTCTATTGTCCCCGGCAGGGCTGCACTTGGAGAATTTTGTGAGTGAAGATCTTGGCAACACTAGCATCCAGCTGCTGCAGGGGGAGGTAACTGTGGAATTGGTGGCAGAACAGAAGAATCAGACTCTTCACGAGGGAGAAAAAATGCAGGTATTTCACTGTTATTTCTCAGGAGGCTGAGACAGGAGGATCATGCTTTGAAGCCAGTTTGAGCAAAACAGTCCATGAAACTCTTTTTTTGCTCGGTTGTGGGGCTTGAACTCTGGGCTTGGGTGCTGTCCCTGCTGAAAGTTCAGCTCAAAGTGAGCGCTCTACCTCTTGAGCCACAGTGCCACTTCCGGTTTTCTAGTGGTTTATTGGAGATGAAGAGTCTCACGGACTTTCCTGCCCGTGCTGGCTTTGAACCGTGATTCTCAGATCTCAGCCTCCTCTGTAGCTAGGATTACGGGTGTGAGCCACCGGTGCCCAGCCATGAAACTCTTTAATTAGCCACCAGAAAACTGGAAGTGGCTCTGTGGCTCAAAGTGTTCATAGAACACTATAGTTTTGAATGCCAAAGCTCAAGGACAAGCACCCATGCCCTGAGTTCTAGCCTTATAATCACCAACAAAAAAAAGCTGCAGTAGAGATGTGACTAAAGTGGTAGAGTATCAGCCTTGAGTGAAAAAAGCCAAGAGCATGAGACCCTTAGTGCAAGCCCTAGTAACAATCAGAAGAAAAAAAGCCAGGTGCTGGTGGCTCACACCTGTAATCCTAGCTACTGAGGAGGCTGAGATCTGAGGATCACGATTCAAAGCCAGCCTGGACAGGAAAGTCCATGAGACTCTTATTTCCAGTAAACCACCAGAAAACTGGAAGTGGCGCTCAAGTGGTAGAGTTTTCACCTTGAGCTGAAGAGCTGAGGGACAATGTCCAGGCCCAGAATTCTCAAGCCCTATTACTGACAAAAACAAAACAAACAAACCCAAAGAACTCCACCAGTGGTAAAAAGTTTATATGAGTAGGGATCATATTATAGACCAGTACCGTGGAATTTTAAAAAGTAATTTCAGCTGGGTGGGGTGGTATACCACAAAAACAGACAAGGAAAAGGGCTTCAGTTAGGGATGTAGCTCAGAGGTTGAATACACAAACACACACCCCTTGCTTTGGGGACTTTACATAAAATTTCAAGGGTCACTTTCTTCAGACTCCAAAACACAATGAGGAAAAAACATGGAAGGAAAACGAGTAGGGAGGCTGGCCAGGGAAAAGCTAGAGAGTGAAATATATCCATTTCCTCCCCTTTCTCAGTTGCCTGCTGGAGAATACCATAAGGTGTATACAATATCACCTAGTCCTTCCTGCTACATGTATGTCTATGTCAACACTACAGAGGTCGCACTGGAGCAGGACCTGGCCTATCTGCAAGAATTAAAGGAGAAAGTGGAAAATGGAACTGGTGAGTATGTGAAAGTTGAGATAGCCCTTGGTCTATCAAATGAAGATATTGCCAATGAAGAATGGACTTGATAGAAGGGCCTTCTAAGGGAGTGATTATCTCAGTGATTCTTTTGCTGTCTTCTGGGCAGAAACAGGACCTCTACCTCCAGAGCTGCAGCCTCTGTTGGAAGGGGAAATAAAAGGAGGCCCTGAGCCAACACCTCTGGTTCAGACCTTTCTTAGACGCCAACAAAGGCTCCAGGAGATTGAACGTCGGCGAAATACCCCTTTCTATGAGAGACTCTTGCGTTTCTTGCTGAGAAAGCTGTATGTGTTTCGACGCAGGTCAGTTTCACCCACAGCACTTATCATTTCTGCCAGATGGTAACTTTTTGCTAGTGAAGTTAACACTAGATACTCTACCCCAGGAAAGGACAGTCTAGCTCTAGATCTTTCCCCTTGAACTTCTCTCCCTGATTCAGTGTAAGTGGCTGGTGACTGACGACCCACTATTCTACTTCACCTTCCCTTTAATTTATTCCTGCCCTACCCTCGTATCTACCAGACTGCACAAACAGGGTACACTTCCAGCTGGGATATGGAAAGGTCACTGAGGGTGACATCTCATACTATGGGGGGGGGGGCGGGGGCGATCTAGGGACCATGTGCCTCCGAGGTTTTTTTTTTTTTTTTGTCGTGCTACTTGAACTCTGGGCCTGGGCACTGTCACTCAGCTCTTCAGCTCAAGCCAAGTGCTCTATCACTTGAGCCACAGTGCCATTTCCGGTATTCTGATGGTTTATTGGAGATAAAGTTTCATGGCTTTTCCTGCCTGGGCTGGTTTTGAACTGCAATCCTCAGATCTCAGCCTCCTGAGTAGCTAGAATTACAGGCATGAGCCACCAGTGCCTGGCCTCTTAAGGATTTTACTAGAACTAAGTTGAAAGTTTAGACTGGCTAAACTTTTTTAAATGACTTTTTCTTGTTTTTCAGCTTCCTGATGACTCGAATTTCACTTCGAAATCTGCTCCTAGGCCGTCCTTCCCTAGAGCAGCTGGCCCAAGAGGTGACATATGCAAACCTGCGACCCTTTGAGCCAGTCACAGAATCAAGTCCTTCAAATGGAGATTATTCAAATCTTGATATTCCTGAGCCAGATGCTGAACATAACCACCCAGATTTATAAAGGGGCCCAGATATTTAGTGCAGATGTAGAAACAGCCAGCCACAGGCCTATTATTTGTGCAATGGACATGTATTTGAGAGTTATTTTTAATGCTTTTTTCCTTCAAAGCTCTTTGATAGCTTGTAAGAGCTAAGGAAATAAAGCAATTTTTTTTTTTTTTTTTTGGTGGGGAGGGGGGGTTGTACTAGGTTTTAAATTCTGGGCCTTAAGCTTGCTAGGCAGTCAGGCACTCTACCAATTTGAGCCTCAACCCCAACCATTTTTGCTTTATTTTTCTGATAGGTTCTCATGTTTGTTTATATCCAAGCCAGCTTGGATATAAAGTTGCTAGGTTACAGGCATGTGCCACCATTGCCCAGCTTTTATTGAGATGAAGTGTAATTTTTTGCCTGGGCTGGGGTGTACCAGTTCACTTGATCTCTGGTTCCTCCTGAGTAGTTGGGATTACAGAGAGCCTGGCTAAAGATTTTAAAATCCAGGACTAAGGGACCATGAAGTTAAAAGCAATGTGGAATGTCCACTTAGAATTAAAAGAAAGGAGTGGGTGCTGGTGGCTCATGCCTGTAATCTTAGCTACTCAGGAGGTTGAGGTAGGAGGATTGTGATTCAAAGCCAGCCCAGGCCAGAAAGTCCCTGAGACTCATCTCCAATTAACCACCAGAAAACTGTAAGTGGTGCTGTTGGTGGTGGTAGAGCGGTGGCCTTGAGCTGAAGAGCTCAGGGACAACACTCAGGCTGAGTTCAAGCCCTATAACTGACCCAAAAAAAAAAAAAAAAAAA
>NW_012267428.1:1088000-1104623 GCF_000151885.1 Dipodomys ordii | reverse complement strand
TCACGGTCTCTCCTGCCCGGGCTGGCTTTGAACCACGATCCTCAGATCTCAGCCTCCTGAGTAGCTAGGATTACAGGCATGAGCCACCAGCGCCCGGCTAGGCCTTGGCTTTTGTGATCAGCATTTTGTAACCAGCATTTTGTGCTGGTTAAATGGAGATTAGAGGACTTTTCTGCCTGGGCTCAGAACCACAATCCTCAGATCTTAGTCTCTTTAGTAGCATGGATTGTAGGTGTAACCCACCAGTGCCTAGCTCCATTTACCTAACACTGAATCAACCTTCCATATATACTTTTTCCATCTTTACCACTTGGATCCTTTTAGTTTTCATTCATACTGGGATCTAGTCAGAGGTAGATGGTAACAGGATCATGTTTATTAGTATAGGCTGGGACTAAGAAAACTTAATCCAAAGTATTGTGTGGACTATTGATGGCCATGCCACATAGGGTACCCTGAATTACATGGGTTTTGAAGCCTTTCTGCTTTATGGTAAAAGCATACACCTTAGTCTTCCAAGCTAACAGAAGCACATCTTCCATTTGGGAACTCCATGCTGGATACTAAGGTTTGACTCAGGGCCTTGCATCCTCACATTTTTTTTTCACTCATGGCCACATACATCCTTACTTAAGGCTGTTTGCTTATTTGGAGGTTGGGTCTTTAGGTTTGTCTGGCCAGGTTGGCTTCATCCCAAGTAAGATTACGGGCCTGAGCCACCTGGTGCCCCATGGCACCTTTCTTTATACTAGGGTTTAGAACGCAGCACTGAGTGCATGACTTTTCCTTTGTTAGTATACTAACCACCTTCCACCTACACACCAACTTTTCCCAAGAAAAGGGGGTCTAGACTAGCAAACAGTAGACTTAACCTCACCTTAAATTTAAGATTTATTCACCCAATCCTTATTACCATTGCTTGGCCAACATGGTTATTCTGTGGAGCCCAAATTGACATTCTCCTGCATCAACAAGCATATGCTACCCATTAATTTGTAGATTCCTTCAAACTTTTCATTACAAAAATTTTAAAGCCTTTTGTAACCCTCCATAGAACTAACATAGGCAGGTTAACAAAGGCACTGGTAACATGGTTGCAATCCTGGCTATTCAGGAGGCTACAGTCTGAGGACAAAGATTTGAAACTAGCCTTGGCTATTATCTTCAGTTAACCATCAAAAAGCTGGAAGTGGAGGGCTGGGAAGGTGGCTCAGTGGTAGAGCGCTTGCCTTGCATGCATGAGGCCCTGGGTTCGATTCCCCAGCACCACATAAGCAAAGAGACAAAAGCCGGAAGTGGTACTATGGCTCAAGTGGTAGAGCGCTAGCCTTGAGCTGAAGAGCTGACGGACAGTGCCCAGGCCCAGAGTTCAGGCCCCACGACTGGACCAAAAAAAAAAAAGCTGGAAGTGGAGTAGCAGCTCAGTGGTAGAGTGCTAACCTTGAGCAAAAAAATAAAAAAATCACAAGGTCCTGAGTTCAATCTTCAACAAGACAGTCACAAAAAGTTGAGCTACCTGATACCACTTGGCATCATACCGCCAGAAACAGGCCAAATGACTTCAGTTCTTTCTTTAGTTCCTAGGTCAAGGCCAATGTAAGTTTATTTCTATATAAGCTGTCATAAGGTGTTATTTCATGTTTTAATTCCTTTTGAAATTGTCTTTATGTAATAAAAACTTTTCAGATTATATGTGACATAGAAATGGTACCACATACCTTCAGTTTCATTTGCTGTAATTCCAAAAATCCATGGTGTTTCGGAGTATAGGATATTATGTCTAAATTTTTTTGGGGGGGGGGCAGGTCATGGCGCCTAAACTTTGGGCCTGGGCGCTGTCCCTCAGCTCTTAAGCTCAAGGCTAGTGCTCTACCACTTGAGCCACAGCACCATTTCTGACCTTTTCTGCTTAAGTGGTACTTACAAAGAATCCAACCCAGGGTCTCATGCATGCAAGGCAAGCACTCTACCACTGAGCCACCTCCCCAGCCCCTCTAAATTTGCTTTTTTTAAAAGAAAGCCTATTCTAGCTAGGTGCTGGTGGCTCACGTCTATAATCCTAGCTATTCAGGAGGCTGAGATCTGAGGATCACTGTTCAAAGCCAGCCCTGGCAGGAAAGACTATGACACTCTTATTTCCAATAAAGCCACCAGAAAACTGGAAGTGGCGCTGTAGCTCGTGGTAGAATGCTCTCATTGAGCTGAAGAGCTGAGGGACAGTGCCCAGGCCCAGAGTTCAAATCCTATGACCAACAAAAAAAAGAAAAAAAAGACTATTCTTCATGTAGGGGTAGCCTTATTAAGTCTATAATGTAAACCCATAAGGAGATAAGAGGATTGAGAAAATTTTTCTGAAATTGCTGATTATAATATTCAAAGTCATACAACCACAGCACTTAAAAAAAATAATGAACACAGTTAGGGTAGAACCTAGCATTTTTATTTAGATCTTCATTAAACTGTTGGAATTGAGAACCAGACATACGTAATAAACCTCCAAAAATAGATCCTGAAAGGCACTTTCTGCTTAGGGCAAGCAGTCATGGAATAAGCATGTAAACAAGCTGGCTTCTCTGTACCACACCAGCCAAGTCAGCTTTCTCCATGGCCAGCTGCACCAGCTCTGCCCTCCCTTCTGTTAACACCACCAGCCAGACCCCCTGTAGGTCTAACCCAAGGTTTTTCTGTAGGACACCTTGGCCTACCTGGGAATGCTGGACACATGTTGTTAAAGGAATCATGGTGTTGAGGAAAAAAAAAATTTTTTTAAAAAGCTGCCATCTGAGGTGATGGCTTCTCTGTACTTACGCCATACCACAGAATACAATAAATAAGCATTAGAAAATGTTCAAGTATGAAGGGATTTCCTCCTCCCCGCCAAAAGCACTGCTCTCTGAAGGAAGCTGGTTTCTCTGTAGCTACACCAGCTGTTCAGAAAGCTCATTGGACCTGGTTTTGAAAATAAAACAAAGTTAAAAACCCTGGGAGGAGTTATTGTGCAGTGTGGAGTACTCAGTCTTTCTTATAAAGAAAAAAAAAGTTATCTGGTACCAAAGTGTGCAACCTACAGACCCTCAGGTACTGCCCTGTGACTTCTCTGTATGACATCACAAGGGTGCCAAGTGCCTGTTTTTCTAGACTAGGAGTTGGTAAGGTTTGGCTAGTGCTGAAACCATGCATAGGGTTGGTTTACTAAATAAAAACCTTATTACGTACGTCCTCCAAAAGACAGCTAAACGTGGAGAGATTTTGATTTGGTGCTGTTAAAGAGGTGGCAATTAAGAGCATAAGCACCAGGGAGATGGTAACTGCCTTTTTTTTTTTTTGGTCAGGCTAGAGCTCCAACTGGAACCTGCGTTACATGCAAGATTGACTGGATAGGGAACACTCCCTGACAAAGAGCTACATAATTAGAAATGGATCAGATTACAGGGAGGATAAGGGGAAGGGCTTCACATTCATAAGAGCTCAAGACATTACAAATTCATGCTGACAGGGCTATGGCATTGCCAGACAGGCTATAATGGAACTACAAGTACTTTACGTGCACATCACAAGGACATTTTCAGTGTTTGGTGGGAAAGTAAATGCAATAGACTTTGGAGGGTTGGGCAACTGGGTGATAGGGCACAAATTTCGAAGCATTATTTACTACAAGTGGTGTTTGTTTCTAGGCAGTTACATGGTTCACCTATGCTCACTAAATTCATTATAATGGTGAACAAAACACCTAGGGACAGAATAAGCAAGCTCAACTTACAGTCCCCCACAAAAGCTAAAATTCATGTCATTAACTGACTGCAACTGATCAGGAGCTGAAAGAGGACAGGAAAATTTAGGAATAAAGGCCCTTTCCCTCAGAGCTTGAAGGCTTCTCTGTAACCTACGCCAACAAGTCTGGGGAAAAAAGGCTAACACTTTCAATATTTAAGTTTTTTGGGCACTTCCCATGGGAAGCTGTCCCTACCAAAGTGGCCATAGGCTGCAGTCCTCTGATAAATTGGCTTCTTCAGATCCAGATCCCTGGAATATATAAGTCCGTAACTTAATATGAAGCATTTAATTAAAATGAAGCAAAACAAACAGCAAGACTCAATTTTCAAGAACTCTGGCAAATGAGTTCAGTTCTCTCTGAGGTATGCTAGGAAAAAAGTTCATGGCAAAAGTATGTTACTTCCCTGGTGTCCAGACTCCTTGCACAGTCCTTATTAGTAACTATAGTTCTTGTTTTCCGGCCCTGGCTTAACAAATATGAAAACTTGTCATTACTTTGAGTTCATGGAATACTTACCAAGGTCACATTGCCGACTATGGTTATTTTCTTTGTAACAACCTTGAACATTCGAATCACTTATCTGTTAATTTCTTAATGTGAAAACCTAAAAGTGTTGTTCACAAAGCCCAATATCGAATATAGTAAACTTTCTAGGGTAGTTTAAGGTACAGAGCAATACAATTTTGTATCTCTCGTCTAACTCTCCTCTGAAAACAAAACAGCATCTTCTAGGAAGTACTTCCCCATTTGAGGAGTCTACCTTTACCTCCTTGGATTTTAATATGTATACACACACCCTCTACTTCTCACTAGCAATAGGCTTTACCATCTTTACCTGACAATGACCCCAGGGCGAAGATCAAAATTCTTCTTCACAATCTCTAATAGTTCTCTCTCACTCTTCTGAGAGGTACCATAATGGAAAATGGAGATAGACAATGGATGAGATACTCCAATAGCGTAAGAGACCTAAAAGGACCCAAATATTTTAAGAGTCAGTAACTGAAAAACATTCTTAGGTAACACATTGATACAAATATAGCTATGTACATTATTGAAAATACCCTCCTCCCACTCACATGACTTTATTTCAGTTACAATGAAGAGTATATATACCTGAACAAGAACCCTTCTGCACAGACCTCCTTTAACAAGAGATTTTGCCACCCAACGAGCAGCATAAGCAGCTGAACGGTCCACCTTGGTATAATCCTTTCCTGAAAAGGCACCTCCTCCATGAGCTCCCCAACCACCGTAAGTGTCCACAATAATTTTCCGGCCAGTCAAACCAGCATCACCCTGAAATTACAGAATTTAAATCATTCCAGGCTTAATCCTTTCCACAATAAACAGCTCTAAGTTAGTTTGCCTATTCGGTGTCATGGAAGATTCACATGCTGACATTAGAAAGCCTAGTTAAAAAAAAAAAAGGTGACAGTCAAAATTTTCTAAGTAACCAATGACCCAAAACAAAGAACACTGAATTTGATATTACCTGAGGTCCACCAATAACAAATCTTCCACTTGGCTGCAGGTGATAGATTGTATCCTCATCAAGATATTTTGCAGGTACAACAGCTTTGATCACTTTCTCCTTTAGGGCATCCCTCATTTCATCAAGACAAACTTCCTCATCATGTTGAACGGATATAACAATTGTGTGGACTCTGATGGGAAGCACAGCACCTCGATCTTGCATATACTGCACAGTCACCTTGAAAGCAACATCAATCATCAGAACGTAATCCACCCAACAGTAGTTTAGTTTTCTATCCTAAGTCAAAATATCAACCATAATTAAAACAACTTTATGGATTTTCTGTGCCAGTGTAATGTAAGACACTATACCTTCACCAATCTTTACTTACTTGAGTTTTAGAATCTGGGCGTAACCACGGCAAAGTGCCATTGCGGCGTAGTTCAGCCAGTTTGGCATTTAGCTTGTGTGCTAAGACAATAGTTAAAGGCATACACTCCTCAGTTTCATCAGTGGCATAACCAAACATCAGTCCCTAAAAAAGGGAAAATCATTCATGTGATCGATCCCAAATTTCAGAATTTGGTATTAGAGGAGATTCAAACAGCTTCTTACAATACCTGGTCTCCTGCACCAATGTCTTCCTCATTTCGGTCAAGATGAACACCTTGAGCAATATCTGGTGATTGTTGTTCCAAGGCAACCAGCACATTACAAGTCTTGTAGTCAAACCCTATAAACAAAACACAGTAAATCTCAGGAAAAACAAAAAGACCCAAAAAATTCACAATGTAACAGTAGCCAAGCTACTTTTCACTTGCCCTAAATACTGATTTGAAAACTTTAGGGGGGTGTGTGGGGTGTGTGTGTGGTTTCAAAGGTTTAAATTGCCAACTGTTCTAATAGTATGAAATCTTGCCCCACCCAGGACATGAGACCCTTTGTCCAATATACCCATACTGTATATACTACCCACCTAAGCACCCAAATAGCTTTTCACTGTCAAACAGTGCTTGTACTCAAATGTTTATTTTACTGGGGTTGGGAAGGTGGCTCAGTGGTAGAACGCTTGCCCTGAGCTGAAGAGCTGAGGGACAGCACTTAGACCCAGAGTCCAGGCCCCACGACTGGACCAAAAAAAAAAAAAAAATTTTTTTTTTTACTAATATGAATGCTAGAGGTGGGCATCAATGGCTCACACCTGTAATCAGTCCTAGCTACCCAGGAGGCTGAGATCTGAGGATCAAGAGATGGAAACTAGGCATATAAGAAACATCTCTACTGGGGCTGGGAAGGTGGCTCAGTGGTAGAGCGCTTGCCTTACATGCCTGAGGCCCTGGGTTCGATTCCTCAGCACCACATAAGCAAAAAGAAAAAAGCTGGAAGTGGTGCTAGCTCAAGTGGTAGAGCACTAGCCTTGAGCTGAAGAGCTGAGGGACAGTGCCCAGGCCCAGAGTTCAGGCCCCACGACCGGACCCCCCCCCCCAAAAAAAGAAACATCTCTACTTAACGACAAAAAGCCAGAAGTGGAGCTGTGGCTCAAGTGATAGAATACTAGGCACAAAAGTTCATGGACCCGTTCCCCCCCAAAAAGGAATGTTAGAAATTCAAATATATTGAAGAAAAATGTTAAAGTGCTTCCTTTTAGTTAAAAAAATCATTTTGACATCAGGAAAGAATGTCACTTTTTAGAAAATGGCTAAGTAAAGCACAGTAAACCTACAGGAGTGGAGTTAGGGATCAGTAGATCAGTTTTCAGCTGTATTTGTATGTGCAAAAATAAAGAGCCTGGGAGGAGGATTTAAAACATACCTTTAGAAGAATCATCATATCCAATGTGTTTAATGGCTTCACGAACAACTTTCTGGTAGTCAATGGCAGCTCTGGATGTAATTTCCCCAGCAAGAAGAATCATTCCAGTTTTAGCAACAGTTTCTAATAAAAGAGAGGTTCAGATTCAAATGCTATTTTCATAGCAAAAAAACAAAAAAATAAACAAAACCCTTTCAATATATAACCTTTCTACCAGTTAAGCAATGTCCTGAACCTACCACAAGCCACTTTGGCATCAGGATCCTGCTGAAGGTGGGCATCCAGGACAGCATCACTGATCTGGTCACAAATCTTATCTGGGGGGGGGAAAAAAATCGACTTAATTTCATTAACTCATTATTTACCTGAACCTTATTATGTTCTTTTCCTTATATTAACTCTTACTTCAAGTTTTTAACCTTATTGTGATTATAACAAACTTTACCAACTTGAAGTTAAACAACTCAGTAGCATAAAACATGGAGATTTAAACTGCTAATTAAAGCACTGCTTTAAACAGAAGCTGTTTGCCAGAATATTGGATATAGCAGTATACATTACTTAGAATTCAGTTCTGGACTGGGAGTGTGGTTTAGTGGTGAGTGCTTGCCTAGCATGTATGAAGCCCTGGGTTTGATTCCTCAGTACCACATAAACAGAAAAGGTCGGAAGAAGTGCTGTGGCTCAAGCAGTAGAATGCTAGCCTTGAGCACAAGGGCCAGGACTGGCAAAAAAAAAAAAAAAATAAGAATTCAGTTCTACCTCTAGTAGTCCAGCCTTACTCAGAATGGTGACTCATGCATGATATCCTTGCTACTTAGAAGTCTGAGATCTGAGGATCAAGGTTCAAAGCCAGCCAGGGCAGGAAAGTCTGTGAGACTTTTATCTCCAATTAACCATGAGAAAACCGTAAGTGGCCCTGTGCCTCAAGTGGTAGAATGCTCACCTTGAGCTGAAGAGGTCAGTCACAGTGCCCAGGCCCAGAGTTCTAAGCCCCAAAACTGACCAAGGAAAAAAAACCAAAAAACCCACAACTTACATTAAAATTTTAACCAGGACCAGCACCAGAAAAACCCCACCTAACCAACCACAAGAGCAAACTGTCTTCCCAAGGTCTTTCTTTATCCATCATTTCAAAATATATTTTTTGAAGTTTCAACAAGGATTTTATTAGTGGGCTATTGTAGAAAAAGAAAAAAAAGGGACTGAGCAAGTGGCTCAGTGGTAGAGCGCTTGCCTTACATGCATGAGGCCCTGGGTTCGATTCCTCAGCACCACATAAGCAGGAAAAAAAAAAGGAAAAAAAATGGGAGGGCTAGGAATGTGGCTTAGTGGTAGAGTGCTTGCCTAGCATGCATGAAGCTCTGGGTTCGATTCCTCAGCACCACATAAACAGAAAAGGCCAGAAGTGGTGCTGTGGCTAGCTTTGAGCAAAAAAAGGTCAAGGACAGTGTCCCAGCCCTGAGCTCAAGCCCAATGTCTGGCAAAAAAAAAAAAAAAAGGGAGAAACATTTTTGCTAATTTTGTAATCAATAATATGTCCCCTACGTGAGACAGTAACTCCACCCCACAAATGTACTGAGCAAACCCCAATGCACCTTGTGATTTGGAAGAACTGGGGTCATATGTAAATCAGTGTCCTTAATCTTGTGAAATGCCACATAGGGCAACAAGAGAAGTCAATTAAAGATAAAAACTTTGAAAGAATTAGGACTTTTATGAACAAAAAAAAGAGTAATCACTTGGTTTTATTGCTTGTTCAGGAATAGGAGCTTGCTTAAACAGCCTGGAAAATTCACCGATGTGTTCTTGAAGCTCTTAATTTCAATACATGTCACCCAATACTAGGAAAGAACAAATACCCTCCCCAAAATTTTTACAACCATCCAAACCCGAATCCAACAAAATGTGCGTTGCAGTTAAGCCAGAAGATCAGACTTAAATCTGAGAACTGCCACAAAAGCCTGTGAGCTTAAATGATCACATTAATGAAGGGCAGATCAAACATCTGGTGAGAGCTAAGCCTTACAACCACACACATTAAAAAAAAAAAAAAACCCACAAAAACACCTGACCTTCAAGTATGTTACTTGTGAGATTTCCTTATAGGCAAAGCCCAGTAACCAGAGAGAAGCAGACCCTGAAATCATGAAGATTAGTTAATTGTGGGAACCTAAGGGCAGTAGCTAAATATTATTGAATGGTGGGATCAAGCCGGGATTGAAAGTTTCTGGAAATGGCTTCAGTGCGTGTAAATTGAACTCCATAATGGCGGTTCAATGGACAAAGCCCTGGGAAGTAAAACCTCCTGTAAGGGTGGTTAAGATCGAGACTTTAAATGGAAACCTCGTGCAATGGGAGCTTACTCTTAATTCGCGCTTCCCATCCTTTTCACTCCATATAAGGCCTGCCTTCCCCAACACACAGTACTATATTTAGTGAGGAGCTGTCACCTTGAAGGCAAGGCCATACTCGCTCAAAGCAAGGCTATGATGTCCGTGTGAGGGTGCCCGGAGCCACTGACAATAAAGAGCTAAGGACACTGCGGGGCACGAGTCCCCAAGTCGCTCAAACCCGGAGCCCGGGCAGGGGAGGCCCGCGGCTCCCCCTCGCCCAGATGCCAGCCACATGCGGCGAACACGTGGTCGAGCTGCAATGCGGGGCGCGCGCTCCCGAAGGCGGACACGAGCACACGGGGCGGGTCGCCCACTGGAACGGCTCGGGACGACGAGCCTCAGAAAAGGAAATAAGTCTCCTCCCTGGGCAGGGCAGGAGCTCTCGCGGGCTCCCGCCCTTCTCGTTTTCTGGAATCTTCCTCATTCCGGGAGCGCGCGGCCGGATGGGAGGCCGAGGGGAAGGGGGAGGGGAGCGGCGGCCACGCGCTCGGCACCGGCTGGCTCCACGAGAAAGGCGCGCGGCCGCTGCCCTTGCCCACTGCCCGGAGAGGCGCGGGCTGGGCCACCAGCGCGCCCCGGCCGGCCGAGTCCCCGCCGCCGCCGCCGCCCCGGCCCCTCACCGCGCTCCAGACCCTCCATCGCCTCACCTGGGTGGCCTTCCCCCACAGACTCGGAGGTGAAGAGGAACGTGCCCTCCTCGATGAACGCCTCGTGGAAGCCGTTGAGCTGCCCGTTCATGTTGGCTGGCGGTGAAAGATCAAGCGGCGGTCAAGCGGTGTCGGGGAGGAAAAAGCAGCGGCCAGGCAACGACTGCGAAATGCGCAAGGCAAAAGGCGAGGTTCCACTCCCAGCGGGCAGACGGCGCCGAGCGAACGAAGCGGCGGGCGGTGCGGCCCAGTATTTATAGAGCAGCGCCTGCGCGCGCCCGGCTCGGGCCCCGCCCCTCGGCGCCGCGCGCCAATGCGCCACCGGCGCGGGCTCGGAGGCTCGCGAAGGAGGGGGAGGGCGGGGGGGAGGAGAGGGAGGGAGAGAGTAGTGCGCCGAGCTGAGCCAGGGCTGAACCAATCTGCAGCCCGGAAGAGGGAGCGGAGACACCTGTCCTTCCGGCCAGGAGTTAGCCTCTTAAGTAATTTTCATAAAAGGGGAACGGATATGGGCGTATATTGGATCTGTGTCCTCCGCCGGTGGATGTGGAAGGAGAGAGAGGACTCGGCTTTTGGGGTCCGGCTCCCCTGCTTCGTGACATGGTACCTCCCTTCCCGACCGTTGGCCGGGATCTCTGTGGGCGAGGTCGGCCCCCCTTCACCCCCAGTGGTAGCGGCGGGGCTGGCGGGGGTTTTGTGCCCCGGATCCGCCGAGGGGGGGGTGTCTTTCCGCCACGACCCCCCCCCCGCCCCAGCTTTCAAGAGTCCTTGAGTACGGGGAGGCGGTGGCTCCTCGCCATGTGAGAGTGGCCATGTTGGCTGGCCCTGGCGGGCTGCTTCGCCCAGCCTGATCCAGTGCCGCCCCGTTCACTGCGGCCCGGCTGGCGAAAATGGCAGGGGAGCGAACCAATCAGACGGGCTGCTCGTCCTCGCCTCGGCCCCGCAGTGTCTTCCAGAAGGACCCCGAGGCGCGGGTCCGCGCTGTGGCCGGCCTCCTCCGTCCCCGAAGAAGGCCGCGCCCCAGCCTGTGCGGCCCGAGTCCCCGTTCGGGATGCTGCTTCATGGGGGAGATCCCTGTGCCTCGCTTCTGTGTCTTCGGGACGTGTCCTGATGACACTTTCCTCTGTGAAATTCCCATGAGCGGAATTGTAGGGGGGAGAATCAAACGTGAGCTGCCAGTCACCAGGAGGCAGGTGTCCCTGGGGAGCTGGTGACTCGATGACCCCCAAGAGCGCCAGCCCATGACAGGAACACCGGGTTTCATGTGTGATTACTAAGGAACGGCCTGCACCTCCTTACCATGGATGCCCCTTTATGCCGAAGAGGCAGCCTGCCTGGTGACAAGCCCTCCAAAGTGTGTCATTCGGTGTATTGGGGAAATTCTTGAAGGACCAGGTGCGAGGTTGAGGAAGGCTTACAGGGAAACAAAAGGGAGCCCTCGGGCAGTGGTAGGGGTTCCCACAGACAAGGTAGGAAAAGGGTCCTCCCCAGATTTAAATCACCACAACCAGGGGCACTCAAACAGGCATTCAGAAAAGGTTAAAAGAGACGTAATTGTTAATTTCTCAGTTTTTGCTTTTCAAACCAACCCTTCAAATACATGACTTAATTTTTTAAATCTATGACCTCTTATTAAAAGCAGAGAGTGCTAATTTACTAACTCAAATGGGTAATAAAACTGTCACCTGGAGCAAAATGCATGTGTGGGCTGGTCAGTGCATTATCTCCCAGAAGAAAAATCTATAGAGGAAGCCAGAGTATAATTAGAAGGTTGTTTTATTAATGGGAAGTCAAAAGGAAGGGATTAGTTAAATTCAATGATTAGGTCATTAAATCCTGATACACCCCTTTGCTACCAGCTCTACGCTGGGTTCTTCCTGCCAAGCAGATTAGAATTAGCTGTACATACTTGCTTACCTACTTCTCTTTCTTACATAATCCAGTGGTTAAAGTAGGGAATTTGAAATCATGCCTCTTGACAACCACCTCTATACCTCAGTGTCCTCAGCTTGTAAAACTGGGAAAATAATAGTATCCTCACAAGATTGTTTCAAGAGTTAAATAAAATCATACAAGTAATTTTTTTTGTGTGCCAGTTCTGGTGCTTGAACTCAGGGCCTGAACTCTGTCCCTGAACCTCTTTGTGCTTAAGGCTAGCATTCTACCTCTTGAACCACAGTACCATTTGAGGCTCTGAGTAGTATTGGACTTGAGTCTCATGCTCTTTCCTGCCTGGGCTGGCTTTGATCTGGGATCCTCAGATCTCAGCCTCCTGAGTAGCTAGGATTGCAGGCTTAAGCCACTGGCACCTGGCTACAAGTAAATTCTTTAAACACAGTATGTAGCACACACACACACACACACACACACACACGTATTTTTAATCACCCAAGTCCTTGTGGCTCATGACTAATCCTAGAGAGACTTGAGATCTGGAAGATTGAGGTTCAAAGCCAGCTTGAGTAGAAAAGTCTATGAGACTCATCTACAGAATAACCAGCAAAAACCTGGTCTAGAGGCATATAGTTCAAGTGATAAAGTGAGTTCAAATTCTAGTGCTGGAAATAAAAAACTAAAAATTTAGATATTTTTGTTATCACCTGTCATTGGCTTCCACTCTAAAATAGCTATATACTCTTAAAGACCTGAGTGTAATTTTGCTGCTGCTGCTTCAACCTTACCCTGTACAATACACCTTTTGTCTGCATTTTGAATTTCTTCTAGTATTAGTTACAATTCAATTTGAGCAATTGATTTGCATCAAAACAGCGGGAGCCAGTGATGTCTAAAGCTTGTTTTTCCAGTGTTTTCAAAGCTGAAACAGGAATTCAAGGCCAGCCTGGGCTGCACAGTAAGACCCTGTCTAAAAGAAAAAAAAAATAAAAAAGCACACCAATAAAAACAAACTGACACAAAGCCCAACACTGGTAGCTTATTCCTATAGCCCTCAGTACTCAGGAGGCTGAGATCTCAGGATCAGGGTTTGAATCCAGCCCAGACAGGAAAGTTCTTGAGACTTCGATTAAGGACCAGAAAAGCCTGAAGTGGTAGAATGTTAGCTTTGAGCAAAAAAGCTCAGGGGTAGCACCCAGGTCCCTGAGTTCAGCCCTAGGATGGGAACACACACACACAAACACACAGAATGCATATAAGTACACACAAGAATGCTTGAGAGGGAAAGAGAAGAAAGGGAAGAAGGAAAGGAGACCAAAAGGCATGTGAGCCAGGCGTTAGTGACTCACTTAGGAAGCCAAGATCTGAGGATCAAAGTTCAAAGCCAGACTGAGACCTCTTTTTTTGTTTTTGGTCTATAGTGAGATTTGAACTCAGAGCATGGGCTATTTCCCTGAATTTTTTCTGCTCAAGGCTAGTGCTTTACCACTTTGAGCCACAGTGCCACTTTTGGTTTTCTGGTGGTTAATTGGAGATACGAGTCTTGTGGGCCGGGCACTGGTGGCTCTTGCCTGTAATCCTAGCTACTCAGACGGTTGAGATCTGAGGATCGCAGTTCGAAGGCAGCCCCAGACAGAAAAGTCTCCATGAAACTCTTGTCTCTAACAAATGATTCAAAAACCCACAGCTCAAAGTAGTTCTAGCTTTGAGCACAAAAAGGCTTATGGACAGCTCCCAGGCCCTGAGTTCACAACCAACAAGAAAAAAAAAGTCTCATGGATTTTCCTGCCCCAGCTTGCTTCAAACTATGATCCTCAGATCTCAATTTCCTGAGTAGCTAGGATTATAAGCCTGAGCTACCAGGTCTAGGCTGTGACTCTTATCTCCAATTAACCAGAAAAAAGCAGGAAGCGAAAAGTACATTCCAATTGGTAGAGCACCAGCCTTGAGCAGAGAAAGCCAAGCAAGAGCTCAAGGTCCTGACTTCAATAAATGACATAAAAAAGGCAAGTGAATATAAGGGATAGCAGAAGGAAGTAGGGAAATTACAGACCTTGATGATTATGTGTGGTCAATGAAAAGAGATCCTTTTGCTTATGTCACAAGTATAATTAATTGGGGAACTCTTCACTAATGGAAGCACAGGGCCCTCCTGAGTGGCATTATATTGCTGATTTCATAGATAACTGCCCTGAAGATAAAACAAACCACAAATTATTAGTTTATTTCATAGTTAGCATTAGTGGGATTTGTTAAATGTACAGTGTTCTAACGCACATAGGCATAATCTAATCACTGTCTAAATGTTCCAGATTTCTCAACCCAGGTAGCATTAATGTAGCAGTGGTGCCATTAAAGTGGTAAAATTAGTTGGGTGCTGCTGGCTCATGCTCTTAATCCTATCTACTCAGAAGACTGAGATCTGAGGATTGCAGTTCAAAGCCAACCCGGGCAGGAAAGTCTATGAGACTCTCATCTCCAATAAACAGCTCAGGCCAGGCACTGGTGGTTCATGCCTGTAATCTTAGCTAGTCAGGAAGCTGAGATCTGAGGATCACGGTTCAAAGCCAGCTCAGGCAGGAAAGTCAGTGAGACTCTTATCTCCAATAAACCACTAGAAAACCAAAAGTGGCACTGTGGCTCAGGCGATAGAACACTCGCCTTTAGCTGAAGAGCGCAGGGACAGCACCCAAGCCCAGAGTTCAAGCCCCACGACCGACCAAAAAAAAAAAACCCACAAAAAACAAACAAACAAAAAAAAACAACTCAGAAATTTCCAGAAGTGGGCTGGGAAGGTGGCTCAGTGGTAGAGCGCTTGCCTTGCATGCCTGAGGCGCTGGGTTCGATTCCTCAGCACCACATAAGCAAAAAGAAAAAAGCCGGAAGTGGTGCTGTGGCTCAAGTGGTAGAGCGCTAGCCTTGAGCTGAAGAGCTGAGGGACAGCGCCCAGGCCCAGGGTTCAGGCCCCACGACTGGACCAAAAAAAAAAAAAAAAAGAAGAAGAAGAAATATCCAGAAGTGGTACTATGTGTGGCTCAAGTGGTAGAGTGCTAGCCTTGAACACAAACAGGCTCAGGGACAGTGTGCAGGCCCTGAGTTCAAGCACCAGGACCAGAAAAAAAAAAGATGAAGTTGAGCTTGAATAAACAGGTAGTTATGACTCAAGATAGCAAAACTCCACAAGTCTTCACCAGTCAGAGAAAGCCATCAAGAAGACAGACAGACAGATAGACAGAAAGAGAGAGAGAGAGAAAGAAAGAAGAAGGAAGGAAAGGAAAGAAAGGGCATTTAACAATGCAAAAAATGCAAGAAACTGCTGATTTGACTGGAGAAAAGAGGAAGAGGGGTATCAAAGAGCAATAGAGAGGAAGGTGTGGAAAGGCTGAGAAGGAAGCTCCTGCTATGAACCTTAAGAGAACCTTTTCTGTGCAGATAAATCAGGAAGAAACAAATCTAGACCAGATCTCTTCTTTAGAGCCAAAGTTTAGGTTCAAATGACTTAAGATGAAAGCTAATTCTACTAGGATCAGAAATTAGGATTATATAAATCTTCTCATTTTTAGGCTTCAAACCACAATTTTCAGATCTCAACTTCTTGAGTAGCTAGGATGATAGGCTTGAGCCACCAGAGCCTGTCTAGGATCAGCACTTTCTATGGCATAGCTCCCATAGGGAAACTCTCCAAGTACCAAATGACCTGCTTCTGAAGAGTCAGCACCACTACAGAAACTTCTGTGGGACAGACAGTTCCATGCTTCTCCTTATTAATTCTTCTGAAATCATCTTGTTTTCACTGGGTTTTAATTTTATTTTTGCAGTGTCTAAGACTGAACTTATGTCCTTGTGCATCATAGACAAGTGCTCATCATAGACAAGGCACATTTCCCACTCCCCAAGTTTTGCTTTTTAGATATACAAACTACAACTACTTATTATACACACAAATAGCCGCACTCTGAGTACTGCCATATCCTCAGTTTAAGCAGTACTGTTCTGAGATACTCTATTCCCAGAGGCAACACTGCTCTAATGCATTGCTTTAGTATGAAAATCCTACTTGGAGACACTTTGTTCATGGTGCCTACACTCTGAGCCTTGAGAACTATGTTTTCCAAGCCACTTGATAAATAGCTCGCACACATGGTCTGAATGTGCAGACTCTGCCCTCTCTTTGGACTTCTAACCCTGCCACCAATGATACTGCCAGGCTCTCCCCTTGGCCTCCAGCCATGAGATTCCTCTTAAGGCACACTTGGCAGCACAGGATGTGGGAAAGGCTGAAGACATTTGTATAATACCCAGAGGGATTTATCTTGTTTTGTGATCCTTGGGATTGAACACAGGACCTTGCACATGCTAGGTAAGTACTCTACCACTGAGCTATACCCCCAGCCCTCCAGTTTTTATAAGAAACCAAGTTACCTATCACAACTTTAATAATAAATATGTTCTTATGCAATTTCTTATTTTGGAAACTAAATGATGAATACAGATATTCCTTCCTTATAGTATTTTTTTGTTGTTTTTTATGGGTTCCCCCACACACTTGAACTCAGTGCCTGGGTGCTTGCTGTCCCTGAGTTTTTGTTCAAAGTGATCAGTCTACGACTTGGGCCACAATGCCAC
>NW_012267428.1:1054070-1087511 GCF_000151885.1 Dipodomys ordii | reverse complement strand
TCCTCAGATCTCAGACTCCTTATTAGCTAGGATTGCAGGCATGAGCCATTGATGCTGGGTTTAGTTATTTCTTTTTTAAAAAATAAAACAATTAGGCTGGAAATGTAGCTTAGTGGTAGAGTGCTTGCCTAGCATACATGAAACCTTGGATTTGAATCCTTAGTACCACATAAACAGAAAAAGCAGGAAGTGACATTGTGGCTTAAGTGGTAGAGTGCTATCCTTGAGCAAAAGAAGCTCAGAGACAGTGCCCAAGCCCGGAGTTCAAGCCCTAGGACTGGCAAAAATAACAATAAAAATTATATATTTATTTATTTTGTTGGTTGTGAGGCTTGAACTCTGGGCCTGGGCGCTGTCCCTGAGCTCTTCAGCTCAAGGCAAACAATCTACCACTTGAGCCACAACGCCACTTCTAGTTTTCTGGTGGATGGTTGGAGATAAGAGTCTCATGGGGAATTTCTTGCTCAAGCTGGCTTTGAACCACAATCCTCGGATCTGTCTCTTGTGTAGCTAGGATTACAGGTGTGAGCCACCAACGCCCAGCAAATTATATATTTATTTGGGATTTATATGTGTTTTATATTCTTGTTCAAGGAAACTAGAAATAACAGACTTGGATATTTTAACTTCCTTGTCTCCATTGTCTTTTTATCTGTTGTGGGGTCTGGGCACTGTCCCTGAGCGTCTCTGTGCCCAAGCTAGTGTTCTACCACTTGAGCTATAGTGTCACTTCCAGCTTTTTCTGTTTATGTGGTACTGAGGATTCAAATCCAGGGCTTCATGAATGCTAGGCAAGCACTCTACCACCAAGCCACATTCCTATCCCATGTTTTGTGGTGGTTTTTGTTTTTGTTTTTTGTCAGTCATGGGGCCTGAACTCTGGGCCTGGGCAGTGTCCCTCAGCTCTTCAGCCCAAGGCTAGCACTCTATCACTTGAGCCACTGTGCCACTTCCAGCTTTTTCTGCTTATGTGGTGCTGAGGAATCGACCCCAAGGCCTCATGCATGCAAGGCAAGCAAGCACTCTACCACTGAGTCACCTTCCTAGCCCTTGTGTTTTGAGTTTTTAAACACTATTATTACATTTGCTTTTTGGCTGACACATTAAAAAATAAAAATTATACATACTGATGATATACTGTGAGGTTTTTTTGACAGTATTAGATCTCACACTTACTTGACTTCCTTGCTCAGCTAGCGCTCCACCACTTGAGTGTTGCCTCCAACCTTGCTTTTTGCTGGTTGTGTTGGAGATGGAGTCTCATGGATTTTTGTAAATTCACCATCCTGTATTATTTGTCCAGCTGTTCCACTATTATTTGTTGAAAGGAATTTTCTCTCACTGAATAGTTGTGGCACCTTGTTGAAAATTCAGTTGACTGTCATGTATGGGTGTGTTTCTGGATTACTAGTTCTATTCCTCCAAACATTCTTTGATGCGCTTTATCACTTTTATATGGACTGGTGTTATCTTTCATATGTACAATCTATATGTAGTCTATGTAAGGCTGTGAGTTTGAGTCCCAGCAATGCAAGAAGAGAAAAGTAAAAGTAAAGATAAAAGGAGAGGGGCTGGGAAGGTGGCTCAGTGGTAGAGCGCTTGCCTTGCATGCCTGAGGCCCTGGGTTCGATTCCTCAGCACCACATAAACAAAAAGAGAAAAGCCGGAAGTGGCGCTGTGGCGCAAGTGGTAGAGCGCTAGCCTTGAGCTGAAGAGCTGAGGGACAGCGCACAGGCCCAGAGTTCAAGCCCCACAACCGGACCCAAAAAAATAAAAAAAGATAAAAGGAGAAAAGAGGAAAGGAGAGGGGAGAAGAGCAGAAAAGAATAAAAAAGAAAAAGAGGAAAGAAAAGACGGTTCAGTTGGGCATGTGTACTCACATTCCCAGCTATGAAGCAGGCTGAGACAGATGAATGCTGTGAGCCAGGAGTTCATGCCAGCCTGGACAAAATAGTGACATCCTGTCTCTTAAACAAAAGCACAAACTATATTCACCTATAAAAATAAATATTTGAAGAGATATATATGTTTAATGTGTTAAACATTATACTTGTTATATATTTATAGATATATTCCATGGCCAGGCACCAGTGGCTCACGCCCATAATCCTAGCTACTCAGGAGGCTGAGATCAGCTGAGATCAGCCTCCTGAAACCTGTTTTGAGACCAGCCTGAGGCAGAAGAGTTTGCAAGACTCCATCTCCCAAATAACCAAAAAGGAACAGATGGCATTTTCAAGAGACAAAGTATCAGTAATGAAAGAAAAAGCTAAGTGAAAGTATGAGTTCAAGCCCTAGCACCACACCCACACACCCCCCCCACACACACAATGTGGAACAGGGTGTCAGTGGCTCACACCTGTAATCCCAGCTACTTAGGAGGCTGAGATTTGAGAACTGCTGTTTGAAACCAGCCCAGGTAGGAAAGTCCATAAGACTCTTATCTCCAATAAACTATGTCCCCCAAAACCTGAAATGGAGCTCTGGCTCAAATTGTAGTGTGCTAGTCTTGAGCAAAAGAGATCAGGGACAACTAGCTCCTGGGTTCAAGCCCCAGGACCAACACCCCCCCAAAAAAAGTGGAAGCTACCATCTACCAAAGGATAAATAAATAAAACATAGCAAAGCAATGCCCTGAACTATTGCTTGATCATAAAAAAGTACTTATACTCCAGCAAATTAATAATATATTAGTTTTATAACTCTGTGTGTGTGTGTGCGCATATGTGTGTGCTAATCCTATGGCTTGAGCTTGTGCTTAGCTTTTTTGCTCAAGGATGGCACTCTACAACTTGAATCACATCTCCACTTCTGGCTTTTTGCTGGTTAATTGTAGATTAAGTCTTATGGAGTTGTCAGAAATCTAACCAGACTGCCTTCTAATCTCAATCTTCTGAATACCTAGAATTAGAAGCATGAGCCACCAGTACCAGGTCCTATAGTGTGTGTGTGTGTGTGTGTGTGTGTTATTGGGAATTGAGCCGGTGGCTTCATGTATGTTAATCAACTGCTCTACCACTGAACTATATCCCCAGCCCTAGATTCAGCAGATTTGAATCATTTTTCACCAGCTTTTGTAGTTATAACTATACAGTTGTCTTATTATTTCATAATAGGACAAAAGAGGATTTACTGATCCCACTATTTAAACACTGTAAATGAACGTTTGTGCAAACAACCTTTTCATATATTTGGAGTTCTTCCTTTAGAAATGATTCCCAAAGTACAATAATTGGTCAAAATAGAAGTACTAGGTTAAAGTTTATTGACTTGTGCTGTGGTCCTTTCTCAAAGAGTTAAGTGGCCTCGTGTCTGGCTAATTTTCCTGATGCTTGAGGATGTTATACACAGATGGTAGAAAGGAGAAGGTGGTGGTGCTTCAAGGGAGCTGGCCGACCAAACACCAGCAGAACAAAAGCCTAGGTAACTGGCCCTTTCCTAGAACTGTCTGGGATGCTCAAACCCCCGATTGGCTAAGGCAAACCTTGTGAAATCTATCAACTTCCCTGAGAAATCAGATAATGGTTCAAACACCCAGACTCAATATGGTAATTTCCATACAAGCAGAAAGAACAGTTTACAAGAAATAACAAATAGCCCATAAACAGGTGAAAAAATACTCAGTCTCTACTTATAGTCAAATGTAAAGCAAAAATGAAATTCCATTTTTTTTCTGATCTGTCAATTTGGAAACAAATCAAAGTTTGGTAATACCTAGTGCTTAAAAGTTTGTGAAAAAATAGGTGTTTTCATACATTGCTGCTGTGAGTGTAAACAGGTTCACCTCTTCCAGAGGGCAATTTAACAATGTCTGTCAACATTTGGAATACTTGAGTCAGCATTTCCCTAACTAGTAATTTGCCCTAGGGAAATATTGGCAAAATATGCTCAAATCATGAGTAAATATGTTCACTACAATATTGTAATAACAATTTTGGAAAACACTCAGACATTCCTCAGCATAAGACCTATTAAATACATTTGTATATTGGACAGTATGCAATCATTAAAACATTTTTTAAAACCCACAATATGCATGACAATATGATCTCATGTGTGTTAAATTTTAAGAATTGAGAGACAGGTATACATAGATTGTGTGTGTGTGTGTGTGTGTGTGTGTGTGTGTGTGTGTGTGTGAATTCAGGGCCTAGGTACCATCCCTTTTTCACTCAAGGCTAGCACTCTACCACTTGAGCCACAACTCCACTTCCAGCTTTTTGCTGATTACTTGGAGATAAGAATCTCACTGACTTTTCTGCTTAGGCTGACTTCAAACTGCAGTCTTCATATCTCAGCCTCCAGAGTAGCTACAGTTACAGGTGTGAGCCAGTGGTACCTAGCAAACTCATCATCTTACATCTATAATCTAAGCTATTGGAGAGGCAGAGATTGGGAAGATCTGATTGAGAGCCAGCCCAGGCAAAAAGTTCTCAATACCAGGACCTCCATGTCAACCAATAGCTGGGTGTGGTAGTGTGTATCTATCATCTAAGCTACAGCAGGGAAGATTGTGGTGTAGTTATCCTGGACAAAAAGTGAGACTTTATCTCAAAAATAATGAGAATAAAAAGGGGCTAGAGGTGAGGCTCAAATGGTAGAATGCCTGCTTAATAAGTATGAAATCTTAAAAAAAAAAGTATGAAGTCTTTAGTTCACACTCAAGGACTGCCAAAAATTCATACATGCATGCATAAATACATAAATAAATAAAAAGTCTTTGGAAAGTAAATAACAAACATGGAGAGGGGCTGGGAATGTGGCTCAATGGTAGAGTGCTTGCCTTGCATGCTCTGGGTTCGATTCCTCAGTACCACATAAACAGAAAGGGCCAGAAGTGGCACCGTGGCGCAAGTGATAGAGTGCTAGCCTTGAGCAAAAAGAAGCTCAGGAGCAGTGCCCAGGCCTTGAGTTCAAGCCCCAGGAATGGCAAACAAACAAACAAACATGGAGAGATAATAGAGAGGGAGATGAGGGATCTCTTATATTTGGGAGATAATGCTTGTCCTGACACAGGACAACCTTGTGTTAGCTACATTAATAAAACCATTGGGCCAGGTGCTGGTGGCTCACACCGGTAATCTTAGCAACTCAGGAGGCTGAGATCTGAGGATCTCAGTTTGAAGCCAAACTGGTCAGGCGTCTAAGAGAATCTTATCTCTAATTCTTTTTTTTTTTTTGGGTCCAGTTGTGGGGCCTGAACTCTGGGCATGGGCACTGTCCCTCAGCTTTTCAGCTCAAGGCTACCACTCTACCACTTGAGCCACAGCGCCACTTCCAGCTTTTTTTTCCTTTTTGCTTATGTGGTGCTGGGGAATCGAACCCAGGGCCTCATGCATGCAAGGCAAGCGCTCTACCACTGAGCCACCTTCCCAGCCCTCTTATCTCTAATTCTCAGCTAGAAAATGGGAAGTGAAGCATGGCTCAAGTGATAGAGCACTAGCCCTGAACAAAAAAGCTCAGAGAATGCCCAGGCCCCGAGTTCAGGCCCTAAAATCAGCAAAAACAAACAAAAAAATGCCATTGGGATATTTGGGGTTTTGAATCCCTCAGAGCAGTTTTGTTTCTTCTTCCCAACAAGGTCCTTAGTGGTGAATAGTGTTAATAACACAATTTTCACTCTATCAAAATGTCTAGTGTTATTGTCCCTCCAAGAGTCCTCTTTGGTCCATTTCTAACCTTAAGCCTGGGGTATTCATGCTATCACTAGGGCTTGAACTCAGGTCCTCTTGCTCACTGAGCTGCTTTTGCCTAAGGCTAGGGCTCTACCACTTGAGCTACGGTACCACTTCCAATTTTTTCTTAGTTTATTGGAGATAAGAGTCCCACAGATTTTCCAGATTGGCTTTGAATCCTGGTCCTCAGATCTCAGCCTCCTGAATAGCTAAGATTACAGGTGTGAGCTACCAGTGTGTGATTAAGTCACATTCACTAGATTCATCCATACTGTTGAGTGCTCTATGTTGCTTATTTCCATTTCTGTAAAATATTCCATTACGTGGATAGCCCACAATTTACTTAACCATTCAAATTTGATGGTGGATAATTTGGGTGCTTTCTTTTTTTTTCTTACCAGTCCTGGAGCTTGCACTCGGGGCCTGGGCACCTTCCACATTCCCAGCCTTGGGTGTTTTCCTGTTTGGAACTATGTGTTTTTTGTTTTTTGGTTTTTTTTTTGTTTTGTTTTTGGTTGGTTATAGGGCTTGAACTCTGGGCCTGAGCGCTATCCCTCAGCTCTTCAGCTCAAGGCTAGCACTCTACCATTTGAGCCACAGCACCACTTCTGGTTTTTTAAGTAGTTTATTGGAGATAAGTGTCTCACGAACTTTCCTGCCTGGGCTGACTTTGAACTGTGATCATCAGATCTCAGCTAAGAGTAGCTAGGATTACAGTCATGAGCCACCAGTGCCTGGCCTGTTTGGAACTCTTGTAATGTCAGCTATGTAGAAACCACTGAAAGTATCCAGTACAGAGATAAGAACAAAGATCACCCTGGACCAAGTTGTTTTTGTTTGACTCATCTCTGTATCGCCAGCATTTTACACATGCCTAGGATAATGCCTTGCAAAGCAAGGAGAGCACTTTTCCTTATATTCTAGGATGAGAAGATAATACCTGGAATATTGCGTGTATGCTTAGGCACCATATTTTAAATGTCTATAGAAGTGGTCATAGTGTTATATCTAGAATCTGTGTGATATCATGTTGGGTGGGAGGCACTGAATACATTTGTCATGGAAACAAGAACAAAAAGGATCCAATATGAGCAAGGTTGCTGTGTGTATGTATATGCATACATGCGTACATGTTTGCTTGCTTGCTTGTATGTGCTCACCAGTACTAAGGCTTGAACTCAGGGCCTAAGTGCTGTCCCTTAACTTTTTCACTCAAGGCTGGTGCTCAACCACTTGAATTACAGCTCCACTTTTGGATTTTTGGTGATTAATTAGAGATAAGAGTCACAGATTTTTCTGCCAAGGCTGGTTTTAAACTGTGATTCTCAGATCTAAGCCTCCTGAATAGCTAGGATTACAGGTAAGAGCCACCAGGGCCCAACTATAGGGTTGGTTTTGAAAACAGTATTGGCTAAATATCTGAGGAAGAATACTTTTTTATCGTTTATGATACTGATTAATATTTATAGTGTGCTTACCATACACCAGGTCTTGGTATGTACTCAGGGCTGGTATCCATTAGTTCAATACAAGAATAACATTTAAAAATATAATTTTATTGTTACTATTAAGGTGTTGTACAGAGTGGTGACTATTTCATAAATCAGGTAATGAGTAAATTTCTTGGACAATGTCATCCCTTCTTGTGCTTTTCCCCAAGAATGACTTTTAAATAAAGAGAGTTGAACATGAGCTGCCTGGTGAAATTGTGATCAGTGCATGGCTACAGACAATCTCTTACCCCCAATATACACTTCCTCCTTTTCTAATGGATCTTCCTTCTTTCCAGAATATTCTATAGCACCTCTGTGGGCCACTTCATAGTAGAAAAGTTCCAAAGTGTTTCTATAAGAAGCTTCCTTCATATGCTCTCCCTTTTCTCCAGGGCTTCTCTATTGCCATCTCTATTGCTTTCTCCCTCCCTTCAACTACCGAAAACAATTACTTGGTGAGATGTCTTTGATAGGAAGGTTGTGGGAAGAAGGGATATGGCTACAGCAGATCCGATCTTTCAGGTAACTAAGGGTCCTTTTTACAGTACTTTAAAACTTGCTTTTTGGTTTTGTTTTAGACAAAAAGTATGAGGCAGGAGCAATGACATTTGCAAAGGGCCCTGTGAGGGAGAGAAATACAGAAGAAATCCTTCTCCAGCTGTATCTGTCCATATTTGTAACTTTAAGCCCTACACAGGGGCAGGGGGGGGGGGAACCCAGACAAGTAAATCTGCGTTGCAAGGAAGGTGTTTGTTAGAAGCAGCAAAATGATGTCCTCCTCCCAGAGAACACAGTGCTGCTGGCTTGGGGACAAGATGTTTTATCTATCCATTGGCGCCTGAAGCCTAAGCCTGATGCCTGTGGAATCACAAAAGGAGGCAGTAGTCTGAGCCAGACAAGCAGGCCCTAGAGGGTTGGGCAGGCTGCCTCACACCCTGCCTGCCCTCCCCCTCCCTCTCTGTTCTAGAACCCTGCTCCATTTCTCTCTTTACTCCTTCGGAGTTCTCTAATTTTATTTTCTTTTTCAGAAGCTGGGTGACATATGGGCAGATTCCAGAAGCCTTTCTCCCCTTCGCTCCTGCAGCCATAGCTTTTATCTTTGATTTCTTCTCTGTAGGACAGAGCCAGACACTCACTGACGGTGTTCACATGATAAATATCAACAGTCCTGACTTTTCCCTCTGGGGTCCTCAAATCGCCTTGCAACACCTCCCTCCCTGACTTTATCTTCCCTCCCCATCCCCCCCCTCCCAGCTCAGCCTTGTTTGTGCTTAAAGTGGATTAGCACTTACTGTAGACCAGCAGGGGCCTGCTCTTGGACTTGATGAGAATCAAAACAGAGATTACCTTATTTGACTTAGAAATTTTTCCACTTGAAAGATAGAATCCCCCCCCCCATCCCCCAGAGAAATCCACTGGAGCTTACACATATACCACTTTAGGCTAGATTTTAAAAATAGTTTGCCAGCTGTTTGCTCAGTCGTGTTTTGGGTTTTTGCCTTTGATTCATTTAGGGTCCATTTGGGAACCCAGGCCAAGAGGAGACACAGGGGCTGCCAAGCTTGCAGGGCCCTGGATGCCTGGGGACTTTCCCAGGAGCCCTGGCAGTGGTTGCCATGGGCCTTTAGAAACAAACCCACTGATTCCTGGCACCAAGGCCTGCATCTCACCCAGAGAAAATGACCATGGAGCATAACCTCCCTGCCTCCCAGGACTGCTCCCCCAGACCTCATCTCATTTGGAGCTGTCAATTCTCAGACTAAGTCTGAAAGAAAAGCCGTGAAGGAAGACTGTTCTCAACTAGAAGGTTCTTTCACATTCTTCATGGCTAAATATTGACATTCATTCTGAGTAACCTTCAGGTGATGCATACAGTCATCTGCTGCCCAGAACTCTCATCCTATTGCCCCTTCTCCTCCCAGACAGCCTTTTATCTCTCAGGTCTTAGCCAGAATGTCACTTTCCCAGAAAATGAATGAGGAGCAGCAGAGTGTAGTTCTTAAGAACAGCAGGATGGCAGAGTATGAGTATTGGCTGGGCACTCAGGAGCAATGTGTCCTTTTCCTGGTCATTCAACCTTTCTTTGCCTGTCAGCTTTACCTTCTGTAATATGGAGATAATGATAATACTTATGCCATTTAAATTGTTACAAAGTGAAGGTTTAGTGTGTTAATATATGCTGTAAGGAATATTGTAAAATGTTCAAAACAAATAATAAGTCCACTGTCCAACAATACATCGATCTTCATTGCTGTGAAGTTCATCTCCAAAGGTTGGCTTGCCTCTGGTGCCCCTCCCTGAGGAGCCATGGTCTCCAGAACTGTTTTCTTGGTTTAAAAACAATATATTTTTTTAATTTTTTGCCTTTTTAAGTCTAGCAGCAACTAGTTGTACAAAGAGGTTTCATTTTGACATGTCCATTAACCTTGAGTAGACTCACACCCTCCATCTCTCTCCCTCATCTCCCTTTCCCATCCTGTACCTTTTTACACAACACCTGTCTTTGTTTGTCTTTATTAGTTGATTTATTATCTTCTTTGGGAGGCAGGAACTGGCCTGTATTGTGCTTTATGATCCAGTCCTCACAGGCTATGCTATTCCTGGTTTATGGGATCCTCTAGAAATGTTTATACTAAATATACAAAAGAAGAAATGCTGAAAGGCAAATGTGATTCAGAAGACAGAAACTCGGGGCTCTTAGGTCATTTTTTTCTGTTTGTATTTGCTTAGTCTGTAACCTTGGCCTTTTCATTTTCATTTTGTTGGTCTGTTAAACGAAAAGATAGTTGATGTGTTTGGAGTTCCAGGATTATGAGGATAAGGTTTTGTAATCACATTATTTGCAGGGCCCCTCTGCTATTTTTTCAAAATTTAATGGTAAATGTATGCTAAAGACAAGGTCATGGGCTGGGAAGGTGGCTCAGTGGTAGAGCGCTTGCCTTGCACGCATGAGGCCCTGGGTTCGATTCCTCAGCACCACTGTGGCTCACATGGTAGGGCACTAGCCTTGAGCTGAAGAGCTGAGAGACAGCGCCCAGGCCCAGAGTTCAGGCCCCACAACCAGACCCCTCCCCCCCCCAAAAAAAAGAAAAGGTCATATAAAGCCAGGTGCTGGTGACTCAAGCCTGTAATCCCAGCTACTAAAGAGACTGAGATCTGAGGACCAGAGTTCAAAGCCAGCCTGGGCAAGAAAGTGTGTGAAACTCACTCTTATTTCCAGTTAACCACAAAAAAAAGCCAAAAATGAGACTGTTGTTCAAGTGGTAGAGCTCCAGCCTTGAGCAAAAAAACTAAAGAACAATACCCCTCTTATATGTACTGCCTCATCCTACCCCCTTCTATACTTGTGTTGCTCCTTCTCTGGCTTTTCTTACTTTCTCCTACATTAATAGGCATCACATAATAATATGCTGCATTGTATAACTTTGAACATTATGTAGAATAAATCACACTGCATGTATTCTTTTTTTATTATTATGAAAACACCGTACAGAGGAGTTACGATTACATGAGTAAGATAATGAGTACAGGCTGGGAAGATGGCTCAGTGGTAGAGTGCTTGCCTTGCATGCATGAGGCCCTGGGTTCGATTCCTCAGCACCACATACACAGAAAAAGCTGGAAGTGGGTGCTATGGCTCAAGTGGTAGAGTGCTAGCCTTGAGCTGAAGAGCTCAGAACAGTGCCTAGGCCCAGAGTTCAAGCTCCACGACCAGCAAAAATAAAAATAAAAAGTGAAAAAAGATAACGAGTACATTTCTTATCAAGCATTGTTGCCTCCTCCTTTGTTTCCCCTTCCTATCCCTTCCCATCTCCCCCCCCCCCATAGATTCTTGTGTTTTTTTTTTTTTGGTCCGGTCATGGGGCCTGAACTCTGGGCCTGGGCGCTGTCCCTCAGCTCTTCAGCTCAAGGCTAGCGCTCTACCACTTGAGCTACAGTGCCACTTCCGGCTTTCTTTTTTCTTTTTGCTTATGTGGTGCTGAGGAATCGAACCCAGGGCCTCATGCATGCAAGGCAAGCGCTCTACCACTGAGCCACCTTCCCAGCCCCGATTCTTGTGTTTTTTATCCTTACCTCAACACGATGCTGTGACATTAGTCTCTACTAGCTGTATAAAATCCCACCAGGTGAACACTGCCATTTTCTTCTCTGTTCTTCTACCAAAGGAACACCTAGGGTTTTTTTTGTTTTTGTTTTATGTTTTTTGTTTTGTTTTTTGCTATTACTGACTGCTATGAATGCTTTCGAGAGGGATGGTGAAGTCTACAGTCAAGAGAATTTTTCCCTCTAGGGATACTTCTGGGTCATAAGATTGACACATTTTCAAGTGATTTAGATGATGTTAAATTGATTTTCTGAAGGAGGTCCCCAGAGTCACCTCTCATTCCAAGCCACAGTTTTACTGTTGTCACTTTTGGGCTCCATTAGACCTGTTTTAAGTCAGAGTTGGGGCAAAGCCCACCAGTTTGTACTGCAGAGGCCTCCCCTAAAGTTAACAGGTGACAATTTGGCGTGACAATTCAGATCTTCCCTTGACCCAAGGCCAAACTGCCCATAAAAGCCTGGCACATGTGGTTCATCATAATCCTAGTATCTATCAGGAGACTGAGAGTTGGGAGGGTTAGTGTTAGTACCATCCACGAGCAAGCCTAGGCAAACAAATCTATAAGACTCTCATCTCCAACTAACCAGCCAAAAGTTAGACATGGAGGCCTTGAGTAGAAAAAGCTAAGCAAGAGCAAAAGACCCTGAGTTCAAGCCCTAGTATACACATACAACCGTGAAAATAAAGATACTGGGAATAAATTCATGAGAAGGATTTTAGAAAGAATAACCAAGGGATCAAGCGACAAAGCACCTGCCTAGCAAGTATAAGGTCTAAGTTCAAACCCCAGAACTGTCAATAACTAAAACCAAACTCCAAAACAAAAAAACCCATTTATAGTTGGGCACTGGTGGTTCACGCCTGTAACCCTAGCTACTTAGGAGGTTGAGATCTGAAGATAGTGGTTTGAAGTCAGCCCTGGCAGGAAAGTCCTTCTTTTATTTCTGGTCCTGGGGCTTTAACTCAGGGCCTGAGCTCTGTCCCTGAGCCTCTCTGTGCTCAAGGCTAGTGCTCTACCACTAGAGCCACATTATCACTTCTGGCTTTTTCTATTTATATAGTGATAAGGAATTGAATCTAGGGCTTCATGCATGCTAGGAAAGCACTCTACCACTAAGCCACGTTCCCAGCTCCATGAAACTCTTTATTGCCAATAAACTACTCAGAAAAAGCTGGAAGTGACACTGTGGCTCAAGTGGTAGAGTGCTGGCCTTGAGCTTAAGAGCTCAGGACAGCACCCAGGCCCAGAGTTCAAGCCCCATGACCGACAAAAAAAAAAAAAAGCTGGGTGTCAGTGGCTCACACCTATAATCCTAGCTACTCAGGAGGCTGTGATCTGAGGATCACGGTTCAAAGCCAGCCCGGACAGGAAAGTCTGTGAAACCCTTACCACCCGAAAACTGGAAGTGGTACTGTGGCTCAAGTGGTAGAGCTCAAGCTCCAGGACTGGCAAAAAACAAAAAAAAACTCCATTTACAAAACCTTTCTCCCATATTCTCTCTCTTTTATTCTACCCCCAATCTATTGGATTCCATAGAATAAAACCTAGAAATAAACCCAGAATAAACCCAGCCAAGACATACAAAGCTCTCCTCCCATGGCTTTGACCCTTTGGCCACCTCTACATAAGTGTACAAAAATGTCCCCCAAGAAACAGTTTCATGGGTCAGACCTCTCCAAGCCAGCAATGGACTCTGATTTGGACTCTGCTCTGTGATCAGGCTTTACTTTCATTGTTATCCACTTTCTTCACCCCTTCCACCACTCCTCCTCTCTCCTCCAGCAAGCTCCTAACACCAAGTTCTTCAGCTCCCTCCAGCCTGTGTCAGCCTTGCTCTACTTCCAGTTTCTCTCCACTCAGAATCTTCCCTTCTGTTTTCTATTCCATCCTTTAAGGTCCTACCTCCTTGAAGCCTTCCTGACCATCTTACAATTTAACCATTTTCCTCTCTGCGCAACTTGTATCCTAACCCAGTATATGTAATTTATTCCACACAGACAGCCCAAGTGAACTGTATTACCCCTAGAAGGCAGAAATCATTACATTCATGAAGGGCAGGGCCTTCCACACCTGGTGTGGGCCCACACCAATGGGCTAATATTGTGTATGTACAAATGTTTATTTATATTTGTAGTACTGGGGCTTATTTCCAGTCTCTGTTTATTTTCATACAAAAAAATCACATCTTAGGACATGATAGCAGCATGATTATATAGAGGAAAAAACACAAAGAAATAATAGTCTCCTTTTCTATTTTAGATCAGGCCTTCCTTTTTGACACCCTCTTCCCTTTAGGAAAAACTGTAACTAATCAGTCAAAAACACTCAGCTTAACTTCTTTATCCTGTCAAGGGAGGAAGCAAAACTCTAGAGAATAGAGAAGTTGAAAGAGCAAACTAATACATTTCTTTTAATGACTCCAATAGCCAGGAAAGGTAAATAAGCAATTTGGACCTGAGATAAAAGGTCACTGGCAGCTGAGGCAGGCCTTCCAGGTGCTTCTGGGCCAGGGTTTGGGATGGAAGGCTAAAGAAGCTGCCACTGCCAAGTGAATCTGTGTCTGCAGGTAAGTTGTGACAGGAAAGCTGCTGACCAGCAAAAGGAGTCACAGTGAATCCTGGTGACCAGCTCTGAAACACCAATAGGCGAATATTGATATATTTAAATGTTTATATTTGTGGTACTGAGGTTTGAACCCAGGAATTCATCCGTGTTAGGAAAGCACTTGAGTTGTACTCTTAACTTGGTTGGTTGTTTTGTTTGTTTGTTTCATTTTTCTCAGTACTGGGTTTGATCTCAGAGCCTCATGCTTGCTAGGCTGGCACCAAATTGCTAAGCCGCTCTTGAAGCCTGTTTTTCACTGGTTATTCCTGAGATAGGGTTCTACTTCTTGCTCAGGAGTGTACTTAGGCTCCAATCTATCTTGTTTAGGTTTCTCATCATTGCTGAGATCACAGGCACATAATACCCTACCTAATTTCTTCTGTTGAGATAGCGGTCTCGTAGACTTTTCTGCCTAGGCTGACCTGGAACCAAGCTCCTCCCCCAGCTTAGCCTACTATGATAGGTATAAGCCATGGTGCTGGGCTCCCTTTTTTGTGTGCTGGTCCTGGGACTTGGACTCAGGGCCTGGGTGCTGTCCCTGAGCTTTTATGCTCAAGGCTAGTGCTCTACTACCTGAGCTATAGCACCATTTCCCGTTTTCTGGTGGTTAATTAGAGATAAGTGCCTCATAGACTTTTCTGCCTAAGTTGGCTTTGAACTGTGATCCTCAGATCTCAGCCTCCTGAGTAGCTAGTATTTTAGGTGTAAGACACCAGTGTCCTGCTCAAACTTTCTGTATATGGTACTATGCTCTTTCTTGCAGTGCTGGGGATCAAACTGAGAAACTTACTTCTGTCAAGCAAGTGTTCTACTACTTGGTTCTATGTCTTTTGTATAATACAGTGGCTTAGGCACAGTCTTAGCAGAAAATTCCAGAGAAGAGTCTTTCCTTAGCATTAAACTTCCCTCAGCAATAAATTTTGAGCTAAAGTCTGGCACTGGTCCATGCCTGCAATCCGAGCTACTCAGAAGGCTGAGATCAGCCCGGGCAGACACATCTGTGAGACTCTTAACTTCAACTAACCAAACAAAGGTCAGAAGTTCTGGTGTGTCTCAAGTGGTAGAGTTCCAGCCTGGATCCAAAAAGCCGAGCAAGAGGAGGAGGTCCCAAGTTCAAGCTCCACTGTACACACACACACACACACACACACACACACACACACACACAGCTTCCAAGTAGGTTTCCCCAAACTAGCATCCACTAAACTGCAGATAGGACCCTCCACAAAATGACAAGCTGTTGGGGCTGCAGATCAAACAGTCGGGCAGCTTGTCTGTGGGCCAGGCCACAATAGTAGGACTGGCAGGTTGAGCAAGCTCACTCTGAAATCATCACTTGTTTTTGGCTGTCACATCTTGGCAGAGATGCTCTATAGCCTACAGTGGGCATTAGCCACAAAGCTGGCAAAGTTTCAAGAAGGAAAGAACCCATTTGGCTTTTTTTATTTTTATTTTTGCCAGTCTTAGGGCTTGAACTCAGGGCCTGGACGCCGTCCCTGAGCTTTTTTGTTCAAGGCTAGCACTCTACCACTTGAGCCACACCACCACTTCCAGCTTTTTCTGTTACTGAGGAATCAAACCCAGGGCTTCATACATGCTAGGCAAGCACTCTACCACTAAGCCACATTGCCAGCCCCTATTTTACTATCTTTTTATTCTAGCAAATTAAAGAATCTTAAAGGAAAGACTCTGTCTCATAGCATTGTTTATAACTGTATAATTTACACTTGGCTACCCTGACTTTATTTGTCTGTAATACTCCTGGCAGAAGACTACAGGTTTTATGAAAAAGGAAACATCTTAGGGTATTTGAGCATTCTACTTTGGATGGTTTTTTGGTTGTTTTTTGCCAGTCCTTGGGCTTGAACTCAGGCCTGGACACTGTACCTGAGCTTCTTTTGCTCAAGAATAGCACTTTACCACTTGAGCCACAGCGTCACTTCTGTCTTTTTCTCTTTATGTGGTACTGAGGAATCAAACCCAGGGCTTCATGCATGCTAGGCAAGCATTCTACCATTAAGCCTCATTCACAGCCTTGGGTGTATTTCTTTTATCCATCTTTATTCCTGATACTCTGGGGGCAAAAGTCATAAAAGAGGTTAACAACAGTGATCTCTTCCAAACCCAGGAGCTATGAGGGCAGTATAATGAGAAATGTAAAACTCAATGTTCTCATAGAACATAATCCCAACCAGAGGTCATGAAGAAAGAATTCTCAGTTCCTGTCCTAGCAGAATCATTTCCAGAGAAATGAAGCTGTGATCACATGAAGTTCTAATGGGATGAGTACTCATGTTCTTGAAAGAAGATTAGCGATTAGAGTCGATAGTGACATCACTATAAAGCTAAGCAAGCCAAATTGAATTACTCTTCACTCAAATAATGCTCCATGCACTGGCTATTACCTGCTCTGGCTGGGGATGGTTTGTCTCAATTCCACTCCTAATCAGTTTCCATCATGCTGCTAGAATTAACCAAAGAAGGACAAAATTAAAACAATGGATTCTCATGAAAATGGCTCTGACATTTTATTCCACAAAACTCAGAAATTATCTCTTCAGTCTGTCAGGGTCTGCACACTCAGATTAATGCTATGTCTGACTTTGCTCTTAGCTTTAACAAGCTCCTTGCCTCATGGTTCTCCTGAAAGAGTTGGTGGGGAAAAATGTTTATTTTTGTGGTACTAATATGTGGGGGAATATTACTTTGCTGTTCCTTTGATTGTTTCTGTGGTATATTATCCTCCTGTAATCTTAGCTACTGAGGAGGCTGAGATCTGAGAAATGCGGTTCAAAGTCAGCACAGATAGGAAGGTTTGTGAGACTTTTTTTCTCCAATTAACTACCAATAGCCAGAAATGGAGCTGTGGCTCAAATGATAGAGTGCTAGCCTTGAGCAAAATGATCAGGTATAATGCACAGACCCTGAATTCAAGCCCCAAGACCAGTAAAAACAAAAAGATAGGACATGACTTCAAGTCCCTGTTTAGGTACGTCAGTGTCCCTTACTCAGACTGAAGGAAATACAGAAGACTGGGGCTGGGAATGTGGCTTAGTGGTAGAGTGCCTTCCTAGCATACATGAAGCTCTGGGTTCAATTCCTCAGTACCACATAAACAGAAAAGGGCAGAAGTAGTGTTGTGGATCAAGTGTAGCCTTCATCAAAAGAAGCTCAGGAGGGCTGGGAAGGTGGCTCAGTGGTAGAGCACTTGCCTTGCATGCTTGAGGCCCTGGGTTCGATTCCTCAGCACCACATAAGCAAAAAGAAAAAAGCCGGAAGTGGCGCTGTGGCTCAAGTGGTAGAGCACTAGCCTTGAGCTGAAGAGCTTAGGGACAGCACCCAGGCCCAGATTTTAGGCCCACAACCGGACCCAAAAATTTGTGATGGGGCTGGGAATGTAGCTTAGTGGTAGAGTGCTTGCCTAGCATGCATGAAGCCCTGGGTTTGATTCCTCAGTATTAGATAGACAGAAAAAGCTGCAAGTGGCACTGTGGCTCAAGTAGAATGCTAGAGTTGAGTAAAAGAAACTCAGAGAAGTGCCCAGGCACTGAGTTCAAGCCCCAGGACTGGCAAAAAAATTGTGGATGTATGTTTAGACTAACTCAGTAGTTAGGAACTACTTGGGGGTAGGCATTTTCAGCGTATGCCAATATTGCATTTCTTCCCAAAAATTTGGCCAGTGATTTATTCATCAGTAGAGTCATCTGTAGCATTTTTCACTATACAGTCCTTATGATTATTCCTATTTCCCTCCACCCTTCTGCATTTTTATTAGATTTGTCCTGTAAGAAAAGCATATTTGCTGGGTGCCAGTGGCTTACACTTGTATCCTAGCTATTCAAAAGGCTGAGATTTGAGGGTCACAGTTTGAAGCCAGCCTGGGCAGGAAAGTCCATGAGACTCATCTCCAAACCACCGCCAGAAAACCAGAAGTGGCATTGTGGTAGTATAGCTCTAGCCTTGAATGAAAAAGCTCAAGGGCTGCACCCAGGCACTGAGTTCAAGCTCCATGCTCAACAGAGAAAAAAAGTATATTCCTTCTTTACCATTTTTGTATGTATTCAGTCATTCAGTCATGTGTGGGCTCATTTCTATTAGTTGTATTTTGGGGGGTATAATGTAATATTGTTATCATTTACTGTTACTAAATTTGTTGCAGCTTCAGAAAAAAAAATGATTAAAGGACCAAAGTCAATTTAGCAAAAAATGAGGCAGGATAAGTTAGGGAAAATGAGGCATGGTAAACAGTAGCCAGGACTTCAGGAATAAACACTGTTATTTGGAAACATAGAAGCACCTTTTTCTTTGCTTTAACTGCTGTACTCGATAAGCTTCAATGTTAGAATAAGGGGGAAAACAAAGAATAAGAGCACCTCTATCTGACCTTGCTTGCTAGCCCCAAATAATTAGTATGCTCTAAAAACTGAGCAAGGATATCATTAGAGAAGAAGAACAAGAAGAAAAAGAAGAAGAAGAAGAAGAAAGAGGAGGAGGAAGAGGAGAAAGAGGAGAGGGGAGGAGGAAGAGGAGGAGGGGGAGGAGCAAGAGGAGAGGAGGGGGAGGAGGAAGGGGAGGAAGAGGAAGAGGGAAGAGGAAGAAAGAAGATACATATTCTAGGAAAGCAAATACTTGGGAAAATGACTTCTCCTGGCACAAAGCACTTATCTTGTAATGACCTCTCCGCAGGCTTCTCTGTTCTGCACTGGCCTCTCTCTGTATGCCTCTTGGATCTACATAAACCTCTTGGCTCTGTGCAGGCCTCTCCACTAGCCCTGGGTCTCCTCAGGCCTGAGGAGAGCCCAGGCACTGCTCCGTTCCAGGCGGTGCTTCCCTTGTGGCATATCTCTATTTCTCCCCTCTCTCTAGAACATCCAACCTATATATAGTGAGGGCCCTGCCCCCCAGCAACCCCTTGACCGCTCCCCAGCAGCCTGGCATGCATGGCATGCATGGTGGTGACATCAGTGTGGGGTGGGAAGTCCCACCTGGTTCTCACATTACCCACTGGTTTTCATGTCTAATCAAAACATTGGTTTTTAGGTCCTTCTTTTGGGCCAAATCTTAAACTTTCCCTGTGGGAGGAGGCAGGTCCAGCAGATTACAACAGACCATCCTTTAACCTTTTCCAATTGGAATGTCCAGGTTGAAGAGATGGGCTGGATCTGGGATGGGTTGTGGTAGTGTCTGTCTCTTAGCGGCTTCAATGGATTTTCACACCTCCTGCTGGGTTTCCTGAAAATTTCTACATAGACTGGTTAAGAATATATTACATAGGCTTGGCAGGCTGAGGCCCCACTGGTTTTCAAGATAGTTTTAGGCAGAGGCCTGGGACAATTTACCAGGATGACAAATAACCAGATATAGAAAGACACAGAAGGCTTGAGCCTGTAACCATTTTTCACACATGCAGTCTCCACACTTGCACACTTGTTTTCACTGTTTTCCATGCCTCTTCCTTTAATCTTGTCCTGCCCCATTTTCCAAAAACTGACTCTGGTCCCTTGATCTTAAAAGAGCTTGATGGGTAACTTCTTCAGGTTGACTCAGGGGTGCTGACCCTACTTGCCAGGAACCTATAACCTTAGCCTGTTAGATTAGATGTCATTAAAAACAATGTTATTTCAAACTGGAAATTATGTACCAAATTTAATTACTGCACAGACTTTTTTTAATACCTTTAGTTGGAGGAAGGCTGGGTAGGGATCACCTGAAACTAAACTGGCCTGACTCTTTTATCTAATTTTAGACAAGAGCACTTTACAACTTTTTACATTGCCAGGACCAGCCAAATGTCCGAACCAAGCCCACAGTTCTCTCTTTAGATTGTCAGAAGACCAAACCAGGCCTGCAACCACCTCTGCCCCTCCTCTTGACTGCCACCACACACACAGGGAGGGGGACACAGTAGGCCTGTGATCAGGCCCAGCTGGAAGCTGGAACTTTTATTCCCCCAGATATATCCAAATGAGCAACAAAAACACAGATCCACATTTAACACTGGTACCAATTCCAAAAGCAAGAAAAGACAAAAACCAAAGACTCAGTTGGGGCCTAGTGGGCCCCTAGCTCATCCCTACCAGGACTCAGTCTGCTGAGTGGGCCTGCCATGCCCACTCAGCAAGCTAAACTCCCTACTGTATAGTATGTGAGCACTACCAGATACCGGGTGGACTGTCCAGAGACCCCCCACAACCATGGCCAGACAAGATGCCAGGTAGGGGTCCCCCTTCAACCATGGTTGGATCAGATGCCAGGTAGAATCCAACCACAGCCAGACTAAATGCCATGGTGAGTGGTCTGTCTCAATCATGGCCCTACAGAACAGAACCTCATGGTGCTGTCACTGTGGTAGTGGAGGTAGTGGATGGGTTGCCAAGTGTCTCCACTACCTATCATCTTCACTGTTCCAGATGGATCGATCCCCAGAATTCAGAAAACATGCAGACAGAAGACAAGACAGAGATTTACTTCTGGAAGATTTCTGACTCTGAAAAGACTTTTTTTTTTTATGGCATGTCTGGCATCCACGAGCCACCTGACAGAGCAGCAGAAAGACCATGGTGCCTTGAAATGTTTTGGTGGGTGCCTCTCCTGTGGGGATCTTCATACCCCCCAGGAGCCAGCCTGCCAAGGCCATCCACCAGTATCTCCAAGGAATCCAAATGTCAACACCAAAAGACAGATAAGACAGCCAATTGGCCACAGACACTTAACCCATATGTCTCACATGTCCTAGATGACTTTTTGAGGAAGTCCCCAATGGCTTCTCAAAGAATCTCCAGATGACTTTTCAAAGCATTCCCAGATGACCTCTTGAGGTGGTCCCAGAAAACCACTCAAAGAGGGCCCAGATGACTTCTCAAAGAGGTCCTAGATGGCTTCTCAAGGAAGCCATGCCCAGGAGGCATGGGTGACATCTCATCTTGGCCTTAGACTTGGGAAGTAGTGCTGCATCCAGCCTTTCACTGAGTCTCCCCAGATGCAGGCCTACCCAGAAGCTTCCTCAGGCCTTTCTTTGGGCCTCTCCCCTGGCCTGGGCTCACCTCAGGCCTGAGGAGAGCCTGGGCACTGCTCCGCTCTGGGAGGCACATCTCTTGTGGCCTGTTTCTTTATTTTTCCTCTCTCTCCAGAATTCCCAGCCTCTATCTATCTATCTATCTATCTATCTATCTATCTATCTATCTATCTATCTATCTATCTATCTATCTATCTATCTGTCTGTCTGTCTGTCTGTCTGTCTGTCTGTCTGTCTGTCTGTCTGTCTGTCTGTCTGTCTATCTATGTGTGTGTGTGTGTGTCTGTCTGTCTGTCTGTCTGCCTGCCTGCCTGCCTGCCTGCCTGCCTGCCTGTCTGTCTGTCTATTTATGGTAACCACCTCCCCCAGCCACCCTCTGATATTCCACTCCCCAGCAGCCTGGCTGATGGTGTGCATAGCATGCGTGGTGGTGACATCAGCATGAGGCCCAAACATCAACGATCAAAGCTTAGTGAGCAGGCCAGTCTTAGAGACCCTGAGCCCAAGTAATAACACCAAGAGTAATTAAATGTGCCAGATGTGAGAACAAAGAAAAATCACTTATTCTAGAATAACCTTAAGGCAAACCATGCTTTTTATTATATATACCCCTGATGCCAAAGCGCTCAGTGTGTCTACCTTTGAGTACCTACCTTCTGTTAGGGTGTAACTCTACCTTTCTGTTTGCCTGCTTGCATGCTTAACAAAGCTCTGCCAAGTTTCCTTCCCATTGTGACTTGTCTGGAAATCCTTATTATGTCATCAAAAATTATGTACTAAAATCTTAAGTGAAGTGTCCCTACTTCTAGAGAGAAACCTCACAAATCCTTATCTGGAATCAGGCCTTTTGTACTGATCCCTCTGTTTTTCTTTTTTCCTTATCATACATGAAGTTTAATTTCAATTGAGAAACATAATTCAACTCATAACATTTTGACTCAGAATTGAAATTTAAAAATAAACACACAGAACATTAAAACATCTATCCTAATAATCACCCAATTAAAATTAACCTTTTCCTCAGCCAGAAATTCAAATCATTTTTAAAAATGGTATTTTGAAATTTCTTAAGTAGATGAAGATAAACCCATGATGCAATTCAAGTATTAAGTATATATGATGCTATTTTAAACTACTGTATACCAAAGGGTTGGGATTTTGTTGTTTGCTTGTTTGTTTGTTTTCTGGGCTGGTTCTGGGGCTTTCACTCTGGGCCAGAGTTCTGTCCCTGAGCTTATGAATGCTCAAAGCTAGTGCTCTACCACTCCAACCACAGCTCTATTTCTGGCTCTGTGTGTGTGTGTGTGTTGTGTGTGTGTTTAATTATACTTAGAAATAAGTGTCTCATAGACTTTCCTGCCTGGACTAACTTTGAACCACAGTCTTCAGATCTCAGCCTTCTGAGCAGCTGGGATTACAAGTGTGAGCTACCAGTGTTCAGCTGCTCCTTTTTTTTTTTTTCAGCCAGTCCTGGGGCTTGAACTCTGAGCCAGGGTGTTACTTGGTGAGCTCCTTTTGTTCAAGATTAGGACTCTACCACTTTGAGCCACAGAACCACTTCCAGCTTTCTGGTGGTTAATTGGAGATAAAAGTCTCATAGGAGCCAGGTGCCAGTGGCTCATGCCTGTAATCCTAGCTACTCAGGAGGCTGAGATCTGAGGATCACAGTTCAAAGTCAGCCTGGGCAGGAAAATCCCTAAGACTCTTATCTCCAATAAACCACCAGAAAAACAGAAGTGGCACTGTGGCTCAAGTGTTAGAGCACTTGCCTTGAGCTGAAGAGCTGAGGAACAGTGCACAGGCCCAGAGTTCAAACCTCATGACTAGAAGGAAAAAAAAAGTCTCACAGGGACTTTTCTGCCCAGGCTGGCTTTGAACTGTGATCCTCAGATCTCAGTCTCCTGAGTAGCTAGGATTATAGGTATGAGCCACCGTGCCCAGCTTTAAACTATCTTTTTTATTCTCTTTATCTTTTTTCTTTTCTTGTCTTTCTCTTCTTTTTTTCTTTCTGCTCTTGAACTTTTTTTTTTTTTTTGGCTGGTTATGGGGCCTGAACTCTGGGCCTGGGTGCTGTCCCTCAGCTCTTCAGATCAAGGCGAGCACTCTACCACTTGAACCACAGCACCACTTCTGGCTTTTTCTGCTTATGTAGTGCTGAGGAACTGAACCCAGGGCCTCCTGCATGCATGGTAAGCACTCTACCACTGAGCCAACTTCCCAGCCCTTCCTTGAACTTTTTTTGCTCAAACCTGACACTCTACCACTTGAGCCATAGCTCCATTTTTAGCTTTTTGGTGGTTAATTGGAGATACGAGCCTCATGAACTTTACTGCCAGAGCTGGTTTCAAACTACGATATTCAGATCTCAAGCTCCTGAGTAGCAAGGATTACAGGCACGAGCCACGATCATGTCCTTTTTCTCCTTGAGGAATGTGTTATAAGAATCCTTTCATCCTCATGCCTGTGGATGACTGAAACCATAAACAGTAATAGAACCTGAATTTACAGCTTTTTCCAAGGTATGCATAACTATAATTCGGATCCCTGTGTTTAACCAGTCTTGCCCCAGATTTTTGCATGGTTCACTCTCGTGCCCTGCCTTGCTTTCTCAGTGAGATCTCCTCCAATTGACCACCCTAAAAGTGATTCTTCATCCTTGCATTCATCTCTCTTCTCTGACTTGTTCATTTTCTAATAGCAATTCCACCACGAGTACTTCCAAGAACACACCCCTCATTAGTTTATGTTCATTGTGAACAATACACATAATTTTAATGTTTATTGTCATTAGTTTCTTTTTTCTTTTCAGTGCTGAGATTTAACCCAGGACTTCATACATGCTGGACAAGTGCTCTACTGCTAAGCCACTTCCCCATCCCTCAGTTTAGCCTTTTTTTTATTATTATTATTGGTATTGGAGCTTGAACTCAGGGCCCTGTGCTCTTGCTTGGCTTTACCATTCATGGCTAGCTCTCTACCACTTTAGCCATAGCCCTCTTTCTGCCTTTTCGGTGGTTAATTGGAGATAAGTGTCTCACAGAACTGGGAATGTAGCCTAGTAGTAAGAGTGCTTGCCTAGCATGCATGAAGCCCTGGGTTCAATTCTTCAGTACCACATAAACAGAAAAGACTAGAAGTGATGCTGTGGCTCAAGTGGTAGAGTGCTAGCCTTGAGCTAAGAGCAGAGGGACAGCGCCCAGGCCCACAGTTCAAGCCCCACAATTGACAAAAAAAAAAAAAAAAGCAAGTGACTGTACATATAACATGAAATGATTAATATAACATATAATATTATAATATAAAAGTATATAAACATTAAGACAATATAATGTTATGAATTTAAGGCAATATAGTATCATCAATAATAATTATTTTCACACCTGGCACTGGTGGCTCATGCCTATAATCCTAGCTACTGCAGAGGGAGAGATCTGAGGGTCTTGGTTCAAAGCCAGCCCTGGCAGGAAAGTCCATGAGACTCTTATCTTCAATTAATCATCAGAAAACCAGAGTTGGAGTTGTGGCTCACTGTGGTAGAGTGTAGCCTTAAGCAAAAGAGTTCAGGGACAGTGCCCAGGCCCTAAATTCAAGCCCCTGCTCACACACAAAAATTACCGTCACTACTATAAAATAGTAGTCTAAAACTATGCCATCGCTCCCACTTTCTTTGTAAGATATCCCTAGTGTTTGAGTCTGCTCTGTCTGGACTACAGTTACCCCTCTCAACCCTTACCCCATTATAATTAGGCCTGAGAGAAGGCCACCCAGCTGCCATGCTCCAAAGTATGCTTCAGAGGACAGGAGCCCACTTCTCCAGGTGGAAGCTGCCAGGTCTTTCCTGTAGATCAAGGGGAAGCAGAGGTCATTGCCCAAGCCTGCCAGCTCTAACAGTTGCTGGATATTGAACTGCTGTGGCACAATCTGCTCCATTGTAGTGTCCTTGAGGCAGCAAGGCACCTCAGCCTCTGCTTGGGCAGGTTCCATGTTGTCTTCAAGCTTCACTGCTTCAAAAGCTTGCTGCCCCTCCAAAACTTCCATGTTTGTATGATCTGCAAGGTCTGGGGTGGCCTCAGTAGCAGGAGTATGGGCTGCTGCCAGCATCTTTGTCCTGGTATTCGGTGCCCTTACCTGTAAGGCACAACAGCAGCTCCTGCTTCTTCTCCCTCTTCTCCTGGGCCAGCAGGCTGACATACTCCTCCTTTTCCTGATACAGCTCATCCAAGACTAACATCTGTTCTTTATAGAATACAATAGATTCTCCAGTGGTGGTCATGTGTCCTAACAGCTGGCTGCATTGATATTGGATTTCATCCGATTGCTTTTGGTAGTCCACCTTCACACAGATCATGGGTGAAGAAGAGTTTCAGCTTCTTCTTGGGCACCTGTGTATCCTGCTGCCTCTCCCCAGACACAACCTGGTGCCAGCTCTTCCGGAAGAAGGCCTGGTGTTCCAGCTGCCAGGGCACTGGGCTGCCAGGTTGGCCAGCAGGCCTGTTGCTCTTCTGCAGTTGATAGCTGAGAATTTCCTTTTTTGACTCAGCAACAAATAGTGCTTCAAGGTAAAAGAATCCCACTTGGTTTGTGGGATGTCTACAAACTATGGGACAGTCACATTGGGGAGAGTTGCCTCCTCATCCTTTTCTTCTTCTTTGCTCATGCCTTTACCTTCCCTAGGGAAAGCCAGGAAGCTCAGCTGGGCCCACAGCTGTTCGTTCTCATGTTTGGTGGCTTCCAGACACTTCAGTATGTCCTGAAACTTCTGAGTTACTCTCTGGTTCCCCAATTTGCTTTGCAACTGCTTCTGCTTCAGCTGTTCCAGCAGCTGGGTGTGTTCATCAGGTGCTGCTGCCAGGCTTCCTTCTCTGAAGTGAGCAGCTGATTAGAGGCCATGTGCTGGACACAGTGGCTCTGAGCTCCTGCAGCTGGACCATGTATTGGTCACACAGCCCCTGCAGATTCTGAGCTGTTTGACTCAGCTCTTTACCTCAATCTCTTTCTATTCTTCTAACTTCTCCTCTATCTGGCCCAATTTCTCCTGCAGATTTCCCACCCCTCACCCCCCCTGATTTCCTGAGTGCAGGATGTTGGCAAGCTCCTCCTTCGCACTGCTCAGCCTGTAGAAGGCATCCTGCCACTTTGCCACCTGATCTTTAAGCTTTCAGTTGTGCAAGATTGTGCATCTCATCCTATGTTCACTTTCAGTTGTCTCAAGGAGCCTGTGCCAGTCCTGGGCTTGTTGTCTCTGTATCTCCACCTGCTGCTCCAGGTTCTAGAGACTAAGGTTCCGGTTTGCCTGCATTTGCATGTGAAGTTGCTCCTCCATGATCTGTAGCTCTTTCTGCAACTGATAGGACTTGGCCTGCAGCTGCAGCTCAGCTTGAGATGCTCTTGCGCCAGGCGGCTGCAGGGTTGGCAGCTCTAGGTTGGTCTCTAGTTCAAAAACCTGTCTCACCCCTGGCTCTTTCTCCTGTTGGAACCTCTCCTTCCACAAGGAGCTCTCCACCTTCAAGTCCTCTGCAATGTTGTCACTCTCCAACCTTCATTTTTTCATTCTTTCATGTTCTCTAGATCTCTCTCTAGCTCTATCTACTCCTCCATTACCTTTTGTTGGTTATTATCTCAAGGTGGATATTCACTAGAAAATTGAAGGAGGACTTTGGACATATTACTGATTCCAGTGTCAGTGGAAAGTGCTGGCAAGGAAGGACACGGGGAGGTTCAGAAACAGTGTGGTCTTTGGTCACATCTCTGATTGAGTTACAGTCTCCAGTGGTGTTTGTCTTGGGGTTACCTCCTTTTTAATTTTCTTGTTTTTGTTGGCTTCAGTGGGCCACTAGAACAATTCCTCTGCAGGAATTCTTGCAGCAGTTTCTTTCCTGCAAGTAATTTTTTTCTTCTTGTTTGCTACAACATCCCAAGAGCTGGGCCAGGGAAGTAGGGGGAGGGGCATTCCCAGGCTCTCTGAAACCACCTTTATTCTTGCAATCACTATGTCTACTTCCTATAGGATCTCCAAAATCACCTTGATTCTCTCAATCACCCTGTGGCACCTCTACCTCTCTCTTAACTGCTGGTAGTTGTATGAGCCAATAGAGAGAATGCCAGAGGAACTAGAGAGCATGGAATGTGGGTGTAGTCTTTATATCCCATTGGTCAGAGAGAAACATAAAATTAAAAGGGTGGGGCCAGATCCTGGAGTCACAATGGGACCTTCTCCTGCAGCCCCTTATCTAATCCACCCTGCCCACTAGGGGGGCAGAGCAGAACCAGCTCTATTTGTGTTGCCTGCACAGCTGTACTGGAGATGGTTCAAAACTATGACGTCCATCACACAATTGTCATCACTGTGTGATCCCGAGAGGCCTCTCTCAGGTCATTTCCTTAGACCCTCTCATGCCGTACTTTCATGACTAGTGTGTGGAGGGGGGATCAGACCCCAGACTCAAGTGGTGAGTGAGTGACAGGCAACAGAGATACTGTATCACTTTACAGTCCCTCTCCTAATTTTATAACTTGGCCCCACATACTCATGTCTTAGATAACCACCAATGTATTTACCATCCAGTCCTCCTTTCTGTCCCAGTTCCACAACTCCCCCATTCCTTCCTGGTAAGTTCCTGATCCTGTCCTCTTCCCTCCTGGTTCCATCCTGGATCCATTTCCTAGCTATTACTACTCTCTAACCTCTAGTGGACCCTGATCCCATAAGTGCAGGGGCATTGTCTCCAACTAGCCTTTCTCTTGGGATTCTACTCAAAGACTCAACTGAAAAGTTGCCAGGGGCCTTAATACTACACAGTGTGCTTGTGTTCCTCTCTCCCACCCTGACCCAACTGCAACCCACTTGGCTCTCATCAAGATCCTCTTCCAGTAGACTTACTGACCACATTTTAAATGTTTAATATCCACATGTGACTCACTAGTGTCTATCATATTGTGCAGGCCTATACATTTCATTTTCCTTACTCAATAAAAGAATGATTATGCAAAAGTAGCTGATATTAAAATGCATGTTCTTAGTGAAGGTGAGTATAAACTAGAAAATACAATTAACAGCCGGGTGCCAATGGCTCATGCCTGTAATCCTAGCTACTCAGGAAGCTGAGATCTGAGTGAGGATCACAGTTCAAAGCCAGACTGGGCAGGAAAGTCTGTGAGCCTCTTATCTCCAATAAACCACCAGAAAACTAGAAGTGGCACTGTGGCTCAAGTGGTAGAATGTTCACCTTGAGCTGAAGAGCTCAGTGACAGTGCCCAGGCCCAGAATTCAAGTCAGAAAAAAAAAAAAGGAAAAGAAAATACAATGAACAATCTCAGACAATAGGATTTCACTAAATCCTGGTGGTTTTTCTCTGTTTATGGCTATTTGATTGACAGGTATAAACTCTCCTAAGTGTTTTTTTTTTTCTTTAAATTTATTTTTGTCAGTCATAGGGCTTGAACTCAGGGCCTGGGTGCTGTCCCTGAGCTTCTTTTGCTCTAGGGTATAGCACTCTACCCTTTGAGCCGCAATACTACTTCTGGCTTTTTCTGTTTATATGGTACTGAGGAATCAAACCCAGGGCTTCACACATGCTAGGCAAGCACTCTACCATTAAGCTACATTCTCAGCCTTGTTTTAACCCTATTGGTAAGGACTCATACACATTTGCAGGGTTGGCTGGTTACAAACAACACAGCTGACAGTTATATTGCAAGTCAAGAAGCAAATACTTCCAGGAAATATAAGTATAATGGTGGCTGCTTACAAGATGAAGACATTTTGGTTTGACAGAAAAAAATGCTTTTCTAGCAATAGCAATAAGAAAAAGATTACAAATGTTTTCCAGCTCAAGAACTATATAACTTCATTTCACAAAACTTAGGAGAGAGCTGGGAGGGGCTGGGAAGGTGGCTCAGTGGTAGAGCACTTGCCTTGCATGCTCAAGGCCCTGGGTTCGATTCCTCAGCACCACATAAGCAAAAAGAAAAAAGCTGGAAGTGGTGCTGTGGCTCAAGTGGTAGAGCGCTAGCCTTGAGCTGAAGAGCTGAGGGACAGTGCCCAGGCCCAGAGTTCAGGCCCCACGATCGGACCCCCCCCCAAAAAAAGAGAGATCTGGGAATGTAGCTTAGTGGTAGAGAGCTTGCCTAGCATTCATGAAGCCCTTGGTTCGAGTCCTCAGTACCACAGAAAAGCCAGAAGTGGCACTGTGGCTCAAGTGGCACCAAAAGCCAGAAGTGACACTGTAGCTCAAGTGATAGAGTGCTAGTTTTGAGCAAAAGAAGCTCAGGAACGGTGCCCAGGCCCTGAGTTCAAGCCCAGGACTGGCAAAGAAAAAAAAAGTAGGACTAAAACAACAGACTCCTGGAGTGAGAACTTTTTCACTGATAGAATGCTTTTTGGCTTCCTTAATCACACCCCCTGGGAGCCAATCACAGCTTTTTATGGTCTTTAAATCATCCCCCTGGTAGCCAATCAGCCTGTGAACCAAGCTCCTACTGGGGAGGAAGAACAGCACCAATCCTTGTGTTAGGAGTCCTGCCCCATGTGCCTGTTTAACTCTGGAGAGAGTGGCTATGCACTCTTCTGTGCCAAAGTAAATTACTTTAAGAGATCTCATACACACACACACACACACACACACACACACACACACACACACACACACACACACACATACATACACATATATGTATGTATAATTTTTTTAACCTGGTCTTGAGGCTTGAACTCTGGGCCTGGGCACTGTTCCTGAGCTGCTTTTGCTCACAGTTAGCATTTTACCACTTGAACTACAGCGCCACTTCCAGCTTTTTCTGTGATTTAATTGGAAATAAGAGTCTCACAGACTTTCCTGCTTGGGCTGGCTTTGAATGGCAGCCTTCTGAGTAGCTAGGATATATGTGTGAGCCTCCAGCACCTGGCTCTCCTTTATCTTTTGTGTGTCTAGTTTTCTGAGACCAATTTCTTGAGTGTCTCATTTTGACAGTGGAGGGTCCTGTGCTTCCAAATACTGGGAACTTGTCTGGGATCCTCATTCCATCCCGGAAGTGGGGGTGGGGCTTCCTTTCTGGGGAGACATGTACTGCTGTCCAGTTGCAGCAGCCTTAAGGCTGGAGTGGCTCCGATGACTTCCAGGATCAGTGGGTGAATTAACACAGACTCTTGGAGATTTCTCCAATGTGGATAAAAGAGCTCTAAAAGCCATGTGCCAGTAACTTTGAAATCTGAGAAGCATAGTTCAAAGCCAGCCATTGACTACTAGGCCTCTGCCCTTCCAAGTCAGGGTCTGTTACATCTGCTCTTGGATCTGTAGGTTCTTAGCCACCAGGTTGCTACTGCAGCTGCTGCCCACCAGCTTCAGCTTGGCATAAGAGGGGAGCGCCAGGCTGGAGCTGTCCACTTATGCCAGGATCTGCTGGCCCAGGACAGTACGGATGTAGCTACACTTGGCCTGGGAGCCTGGGGCCACGTGGAATCCTTGGTGGCAGGAAAAAAAAGCAGTGAGCCTTGGCCAGGGGAACCTACCAGCAAAGCCACAGTAAAGCTGGCTTCTAACTTTTTCTTTCTTTTCCACCCTTCCTTCCTTCCTCCCATCCCTCCTTCTTTCCTTTCTTTTCTTGCTAGTCCTGGGGCCTGAGTGCTGTCCCTGAACCTCCTTGTGCTTAAGGCTAGCATTCTACCAATTGAGCCACTTCTGTGTCCCTTCTGGATTTTTCTGTTAACTTATTGGAGATAAGAGTCTCACAGACTTTCCTGCTCAGGCTGGCTCTGATCTGTGATCCTCAGATCTCAGCCTCCTGAGTAGCTAGGATTACAGGTGTGAGCCACCAGCACCTGGCTTCTAACTTTCTTAACATCAGGAGTTTGGCTTACTTTTCACTGGTCTTTTCCCATTGTTTTTGCCATCTTTTTAGCTTAAAGGATATATGGTCAAATGTCTATGAATCAGAGGGAAGTTCTAAATGCCCAGGCTAAGTAGTGGTACCATGAGAACTAAGTTTGAGAAGCCCAGAGCACTCTAAAACCAGTCCTCCAGAGAATTCCTAGCTGGATGGCCTTGGCAAAAGCCTGGTTGTTCTGTGTCTGGCAAGGGGGTTGGATCTATGACCTGCTAGATTCGTTTTACATATTGCAGGTGCTATGAGAGAAACACTTGGGCAGGAAGATCACGGCTCTCATCTTTAAGATCCCACGTGGCTGTGGTATAGATAAGATAAACTTGTAAATAGAGGTCAAGGAATCAGAGGACATGTGTGACTCAGCATTCAGAACTTGCCTTGATGGATAAGTGCAGTCATTTTCTCCCTCTCCCAGATGCTGGGCCTTTGTAGCACTCAGGGCACTGAGCCAGGAGGATTGTAAATTGAAGGCCTGCCTGGACAACCATAGCAAAACTCTCAGGGGGAAAAAAAAAGTACATTTGGGCTGGGTTCTAGTGCAATCCTAGCCTCTCAGAAGGCTGAGATCTGAGGATCAGGGTTCAAAGCCAGCCCAGGCAGGAAAGTCCATGAAAATTTTTTTTTTTGTCAGTCATGGGGCTTGAACTCTGGGCCTGGGCACTGTCCCTCAGCTCTCCAGCTCAAGGCTAGTACTCTACCACTTGAGCCACAGCACCACTTCTGGTTTTCTGGTAGTTAATTGGAGATGACTTGTTCAACCACTTTGGAAAGTAGTATGGAGGTTCCTCAAAAGACTCCACATAGAGCTCCCCTATGACCCAGCAATCCCACTTTTGGGCACTTACCCAAATGATCACAAGACCATACTAAAGCTACCAGTACAACTATGTTTATTGCAGCATTATTTACCATAGCTAAGATATGGAACCAACCCAGATGCCCCTCAGTAGTTGAATGGATCAAGAAAATGTGGTATATATACACAATGGAATTCTATGCCTCCATCAGAAGGAATGACATTGCCCCATTTGTTAGGAAATGGAAAGACTTGGAAAAAATTATATTAAGTGAAGTAAGCCAGGCCCAAAGAAACATAGGTCCCATGGTTTCCCTTACTTACAATAACTAGTATATGTCTGAGACAAGCAGAAAAGGTCAGATAAGTTGATGTTAGGTGAAATGAACCCCAAGATAAGGATTTAAATGTTTTTTCTTTCTTGTGATTGTTTCTAACATATTTATAAGATGATTTCTTTGTTGCTTTGTATGTCCCTCCCCCACGGTATAACCCCTGCTTTCACTGTATTTGATGTTGGTATAATTTGTGGAAGGGAAGGGAAAAAACAAATTGTTTAAATAGGGATACAGGTGGCCCCATTGCAACAATGAGATGGAGGAGGCAACAATGCTTGATAAGAAATGTACTCATTACCTTGCCCGTGTAATTTTAACCCCTCTGTACGGCATTTTCACAATAATAATAATAAAAAAAGAGTTTCACAGACTTTCCTGCCCAGGCTGGCTTTGAACTGTGATCCTCAGATCTCAGCTTCCCAAGTAGCTAGGATTACAGGCGTGAGCCACCGGCATCTGGCTCATGAAAAATCTTATCTTCAATTAGCCACCAAAATGCTGAGAAAGCTCAAAGAGCCTGCATGGACTTTCCATTTCTGTTCAAAGAGAAACAAGCCCTTATAGCTCACATGATTTCCTTCAGTTATTTAAACAGTTAGCCCCCTGTCTCTTTCTGAGAGAATCCACCTTTGGAGGAAAAAAGAAAAGGATTTTGGGGTTCTTTCTCCTCTCTGTTCAACTCTTGAGTAAATTCTCTAAATGGTTGGCAATCCCCCTATCCCCTCCATCCGCCTTCTAGGCTCTAAGACTTAGTGATAAATGGTTGACAATCTCCCTATTTCCCACCCCCACCCCACTTGCTTTCCAGGCTCTGACTAAGACTTAGTGATAAATAGTTGGCAACCCCCCTATTTCCCACCCCCACCCCACTTGCCTTCCAGGCTCTGACTAAGACTTAGTGAGTTTACACCCAACAGTGGAATGTTTTAAGGATTCCATAATTCCTCCATACATTTAAACAACCTTTCCCACACCAGCAATAGTCATAGACTGCTTAAACAAATCTCTCATAATTTGACAACTAACACAGAACCCTTTTTTTATTTTGTAGTACTGGAGTTTGAACTCAAGACCTTGTGCTTGCTAGACAGTTGCTCTACTACTTGAGCTACATGTATCTCCAGTTCACAACTCTATTTTTTACCAGTTACCTTACAGTTTTACTTATATAGAAATAGTCCACATTACAGTTATCAGGCCATGCCCATAACCTTTTCCCAATATATATTTTGTGGGGTTTTTGTTTTGTTTTGTTTTGCTTTTGGTGTCAGTACTAGATCTAGTAAGGGCCTGGATATATTCTTTGCTTTTTTCACTCAAGACTAACACTCTACCCCTTCAGCCACAGCTTCACTTCCAGCATTTTGGTTGCCAACTTAAGATTTTCATAGACGGGGCTGGGAAGGTGGCTCAGTGGTAGAGTGCTTGCCTTGCATGCATGAAGCCCTGGGTTCAATTCCTCAGCACCACATAAGCAGAAAAAGCTGGAAGTGGCGCTGTAGCTCAAGTGGTAGAGTGCTAGCCTTGAGCTG
>NW_012267428.1:986856-1052645 GCF_000151885.1 Dipodomys ordii | reverse complement strand
TTTTTTTTCTTTTTGCTTATGTGGTGCTGAGGAATCGAACCCAGGGCCTCATGCATGCAAGGCAAGCGCTCTACCACTGAGCCACCTTCCCAGCCCAAAAGCAGTCTGGGTAGACAAATCTTATTTGTTTTTCTTCTATGAGACTCTTACATCCAAGCAAAAAGCCAGAAGTGAAGGTATGGCCCAAAGGTAGAGTGCCAGCCTTGAGCAAAACAGCTAAGGGACAGAAAGAAAAAAAAAAAGTCAAGTCTGGTTTTATGAAGGGTTATACAAGGTTAATTACATCTTTTATACTATATTTTAACTATATTTTATACAAGGTTAACTACATCTCTATTCCAGCCCTTTGTGTCAATACCTTAACACATGGAGTCATTTTTCTGCAGGTACCTCATGGTCACTTAGGACAGGTCAGGCCAGGGGACCATGTGAGTCTCAAGCGCTAACCATGCTGAGCTTTCCTGAGGCTTGTAAAGATTGACACTATGGGACAAGGTCTTGAGATTCCAATTAGTCATCCTGGCAGCTGCTTCCTGCCTCCCTCCCCACTTGCCTTCTGTTTGGGCCTCTCTGGGGTGGTAAGTGGATAGTGCCTAGACTCATCAATTATTACTGCTGCAAAGCAGATTATACAGCAGTTCGTGTGCCACCTCAGCAGATAAACTGAGTCAGGAGGAGGATTAAGATAAACCATATTACTGCTTGGTATCTGCCATGGTGAGAACTCCATCAGCTCACCCTCCAGCCTCATTCATTCTCACATTGCATGAATATTAGTATTAATATAGTCAAGCACTATGGTATTGGCAATGAACAGACAGATACTTGGGCAGCGACACCAGCTGCAGACAAAGTAAGGAAGGTAAATGAGCAGTGCTGAGAAAAAAAAAATACAGGATGGAATAAAGGAATGATAAAGGGTCAAAAATGTAGAGAAGGTAGCTGTGGAAGGCCTCAGTAAGTGACTGACACTAGAACAAAGGGCTAAACAAGAACTGGGAAGGGATCACAGGCAATCTAGGTGAAGAGCATTATGTTCCAGGAGCATGACTAACTAAATCTAGAAAATGAGCTGGCAGGCGGCAGAGCAGACAATGCTAGTCTCAGAGTCCGTCTTGAGGCCTTGCGTGTATGCGTACATACATGAATGTGTGTGCATGGGGGGAGGAGGTATGCTGGAGCTTGAATTCAGAACCTAGGCACTAAGCCTTTGCTTTTTTTGCTTAGGGGTGGCTCTCTACTATTTGAGCCACAGCTTCACTTCTGGCATTTTGAGAGTCAATAGGATGGCTAATTGAAGATAAGAGTTTCAAGGACTCTCCAGTCTAGGCTGGCTTCAAACCATGATCTTCATATCTCAGCCTCCAGAGTAGCTAGGATTATCGATGTGAGCCAATAGTGCCTGGCTCATGGTGAGATCTTTGGTACTTAACCTCTCCAGTTGCTACCCAGGGTTCTAATTCACAAACCTGCTTTTCCTATGTACTCTCAAGGCACTGGGAGCTCTGTGGACTAAAGGCGGAATGGGGCAACCATCAGGGCTCTTGAAAACACATGGGCAGCTGCTTATGGCATCTGTGCTAGGCCCACCCGTAATACCTGCTCTGAAAGTCTTTAGGCTTTGGGATACAGTGGCCTCCCTTTTTAGGATAAAGGTAAAGAACACATAGGAAGCTGAGCCAAACAAACTGAGTATGTGCAATCTACAAAATACCAAAGGGGACCAAGTTCCCAGTTGAAGCCAGAGAAAGCAGCTGAGTCAGAGGCCAGTATTGCCCAGACCTTGGCCAAGTGGAGGATAGATATTTATGGCAAAGTGCTTGGCAAACAGTGATGCCCTTACCGTGATCCATTTTATTAACTCCAGCTTCTAATTTCTAGCCCGTGCTTCCTGCCAGCATTCCAAGCCCATGCCAAGTGGAGGTCTCTGCTCAGATTGCTGTGCCAGTGACCTGTTGCGGATTCCGGGCCTTGAGTGGGCAGCTGAGCCAGTTGGTTGATTAGCGCTTTAAAGCAAGCTTGCTCATGCCAGGCTTCCCATCATCTAGATGAAGTGATATGTGCCCTGAGGCCAGAGCCAGGTGGGCAGATGTATATTTCTGAGTATCACAGCCTCTCATGGTGCCCAGGCCACTCTGCTCTCAAAAGGATCTGGGCACAGAGAGAAGCCAGAGCCAGAACATTATCAGGAAGGTGTAAACAAAACCAGGCATATTCAGGGGCTGGCAAGGTGGCTCAGTGGTAGAGCGCTTGCCTTGCATGCCTGAGGCCCTGGGTTCGATTCCTCAGCACCACATAAGCAAAAAGAAAAAAGCCGGAAGTGGTGCTGTGGCTCAAGTGGTAGAGCGCCAGCCTTGAGCTGAAGAGCTGAGGGACAGCGCCCAGGCCCAGAGTTCAGGCCCCACGACCAGACCCCCCCAAAAAAAAACACACAAAAAAACCCAGGCATATTCAATATACATATGTGAAAATGGAACCAGGAAATTTGAGGGGATGGATGGGATTAGGAAAGATGGGGGGAATAATGAAAGGGGTGACACTGATCAAGATGCATTGTACTCATGAACTGACATGAGATGAAACCCCTACAACTACTTAAAGATAATAAAAAATAATTAATAACATAAGTAAATAAATAAATCCTGGCGTCACTAGCTTTTCCCAGGGTACTTTGTTCTTTGAACTGGAGAACTGAACTGCATCACCCCAGTTCAAGGAACAAGAAAACACCTTCCAAATGTGGCAAAGTCTTACCTGCCTCCTCAGGGGCTTTTCTTTGTATCCTACAGCTACTAAAAAAAATAAGTTCAAACCAAATGTGTTTGAAAAGGGGAGTGTGCAGGAATTCTGTAGTTTTTCCTTTTTCTTTCTTTAAACGAAGTTATCTACTTGGCCTACTTACTGGGCTCATGAATGCTTGGGGGCGGGCGAGGAGGACAGAACAAAGAAGATTGTGATTAACTGAGAAGCCTAGCAAGACTGGCATCAGTCATGAAAGCTGTGTGACAAAGGACACCTCACTGGAGCAGCAGGACAACCAAGCAGCATTTGCTTCTTAATTATATTATGAAAGTGTGGCTTTTGCTATTACAAAAATGACACTTCTCTTATTAAAAAAAAACTATAGCATCGACTTCATTTTCTTAATTTCCTCCTAAGGTATATAAGTGGCTGTTTAAATTACTTTGTTTCCAGTTTTACTATCTTACCCCAATTTTTTCTTTTTTGTGCCCATCTTGGGGTTTGAACTCAAGGCCTGGGTACTATCCTTGAGCTTTTGTGCTCAAAACTAGTACTCTACCACTTTGAGCCACAGCTCTACTTCCTGTTTTCTGGTGGTTAATTAAAGATAAGAGTCTCACAGTCGGGCTGGGAAGGTGGCTCAGTGGTAGAGCGCTTGCCTTGCATGCTTGAGGCCCTGGGTTCGATTCCTCAGCACCACATAAGCAAAAAGAAAAAAGCCGGAAGTTGCTGTGGTTCAAGTGGTAGAGTGCTAGCCTTGAGCTGAAGAGCTGAGGGACAGCACCCAGGCCCAGAGTTCAGGCCCATGAACGGACCCAAAAAAAAAAAAAGAGTCTCACAGTCTTTCCTGCTAGGGCTGGTTTTGAAACCACTGAACTGCTATCCTCAGATCTCATCCTCCTGAGTAGCTAGTATCAGGCTTGAGCCACTTGCACCTAGCATCCCCATTTTTTCTTTTTGAGACATATACTTCTTATGTAGCTCACTCTGGCCTTGAATTTGAGATCCAACAGCCTCCCAAGTGCTGCAATTTACAGGCATATACCACCTGCCTGGCATTTTTCCATGTATTTTTTAAAATTAAAGTTTATGTATTTATGTGGTGACAATAAAAAGAGAATAAGTTCAGATACTAAAAGTTTCTTGTCAAATGTTTTTTGGTTTTTTTTTTTTTGGGTCCAGTCGTGGGGCCTGAACTCTGGGCCTGGGCGCTATCCCTCAGCTCTTCAGCTCAAGGCTAGCGCTCTACCACTTGAGCCACAGCGACTTCCGGCTTTTTTCTTTTTGCTTATGTGGTGCTGAGGAATCAAACCCAGGGCCTCAGGCATGCAAGGCAAGCGCTCTACCACTGAACCACCTTCCCAGCCCTCTTGTCAAATGTTAATAGAACATCTGGGCTCAAGTAAGGATACTGGAACATTTGTGCTTTGCTGAAGGTTTGTTACTCTTATGGTCTTATTTAATAAAACTATTCAGGTTTACTTTTGTTGAAAAAAAAAATAAGAGAAGCTATGTGCCAGTGTCGGAGATCTGAGGATCACAGTTCGAAGCCAGCCTGGGCAAAAAAGCCAGCCTCACAGACTTTCCTGCTGGCGCTGGCTTCAAATTGTAATCCTTACATCTCTGCCTTATGAGTAGCTAGGATTACAGGTATGAGCCACCAGTGCCTGACTCAGCTTCAATAGTTTTTAAGGAGCTCAGACCCCCCTTCCTCCCCCAACCACATTTCAAGAATCACACAGAGAAAAGTAACAGTGGGCGGGGCTGGGAAGGTGGCTCAGTGGTAGAGTGCTTGCCTTGCATGCATGAGGCCCTGGGGTTGATTCTTCAGCACCACATAAGCAGAAAAAGCCAGAAGTGGTCTTATGGCTCAAGTGGTAGAACAGTAGCCTTGAACTGAGCTGAAGGACCCAGGCCTAGAGTTCAGGCCCCATGACCGACAAAGAAAAAAAAGAAAAGAAAAGAAAAAGGGAACATGGCAAGCAATTCCTAGCTATAGAAATTTCTAAACCTGGTCTTTAAGAAGACACCTACTTCTTGCTGCTCAGAGTAAAATGTAAGACAAAAGTGATGAATAGAGGGTAGGATTGTATTAAAAGAAACAAAGGCTTAATGATTGAACAATTATGATAGTAAAATGAACAAAACAAAACAAAAATGTCTTCTAAAAAACAGTCCAAGTCACCCTCAGAAAGACAGTGGTAAGCCAGGTGCTGGTGACTAATAACTTGTAATCCTAGCTACTCAGGAGGCTGAGATCTGAAGATTGCAGTTCAAAGCCAGCCAGGGTAGGAAAGTCCTTGAGACTCTTATCTCCAACTAACCACCAGAAAATCTGAAGTGAAGCTGTGGCTCAAAGTTGTAGAGCACTATGTTTGGGCAGAAAAGCTTAGGGACAGCATTCAGATGTTGCGTCCAAGCCCCATGACTTTCACAAAAGAAAAAGATATAAAGCAAATATTGTATCTATAATTTTTTTACTTATTTTATTTTGATTTGCATTCAGGGCCTCAAGCTCTCACTTTAGCTTCCCCCATAAGGCTGGCACTCTGCCACTTGAGCCACACCTCTAAGTCAAACATTTTGCTGTATTATTGCAAATAGTCTCTCTAGTTTGTCTGCCCAGACTGTGTTAGAAAACTAATCCTCAGATCTCAGCCTCCTGAATAGTTAAGATTACAAGCATAAGCCACTGGCTTAAACTTTGTTTGTTTGTTTGTTTGTGCCAGTCCTGGGCACTGTTCCTGAGCTTCATTTTGCTCAAGGCTAGCACTCGACCACTTGAGCCACATCGCTACTTCTAGCTTTTTCTGTTTATGTGCTACTGAAGAATCAAACCCAGGGCTTCCTGCACACTAGGAAGCCACTGTACCACTAAGCCACATTCCCAGTCCTAAACTTTAAAATTTGTTTTTTAATGATGCTGGTGGATGAAACCCAGGGCTTCAGGCATGATAGAGCTCTACCACTGAGCCACACTCCAACTCTGCAAACCGTTCCATACTTCAGGAGACAAAGACTATTATTAAGGTATGAAAAGGGCCCTTTAATCCTTCACAGATTCTTTTAAACAAAAGGGCCTCTAGGAAGCTTACAGTCTCTCTTTGCTGTCTCAGCACAAGGCCAAAGGGAAGGGCTTATGTAACAGACATCTGTGCATGGACTTTTATTTATTTTTTTATTTACTTTTGCTTGTTTGTGTGTTTGTTTTTGTGCTACTACTAGGACTTAAACTCAGGTCCTGTCTCAGCTGTTTTACTCGAGGCTGCTGCTCTACCACTTGAACCACTTCTAGCTTTTTTGGGTGGTTGATTGAGGATGAGCCTCACAGGCTTTCCTTCCTTGGCTGACTTTGAACTGTGATCCTTAGTTCTCAGTCTCCTGAGTAGCTAAAATTATAGGCATGAGCTACAGTACCCAGCTCAACTTTCATTTGATAGAATGAGCCCCAGTGTGATTTACGGAAGGCCCACATTTTTTTTTTAATGCCAGCCATGAAACTTGAACTCAGGGCCTGTGTTCTGTCCTTGAGCTCTAAGGTCCGCTCCTGGATGGCAAGCTGACTCCACCCTCCTTGCAGCAAAGTCTCCGCCCAGTACCATATTACCTAGGCAACTGGCACACCTGGAAGAGGTCACATCTGCATCCACTGAGGTCACATCTGGATTTGATGTGGCCATACCTTTCCCCACCCCTAACCTAGATAAGGCCTAGCCCAGGGCCAGTTGCTTTCTTTCCCAGGTCATGGAATGCCAACATGGCCTGTGCCAGCCGGAACGATGAATAAACCTACCCCTTACCTGAACACCAGGTGCATGGTACTGTTCTTACTCAGCCACCTCTCTTCTTAAAAACCTAACATAAATGGTGCCATGACTCGGATAAAGTGCTAGCACTCTTCCACTTGAGCTATAGCACCACTTCCAGTTTTCTAGTGGTTTATTGGATATAAGGGTCTCATAGACTTTCCTGAGTGGGCTGTCTTTGAACCATGATGGTCAGATCTCAGCCTCTTGAGTAGCTAGGATTATAGGTATGATCCACCAGCATGTGGCTCACAAAGTTTTTGTTAGAATTATATCAGCCAAACACTGCTAGTTTGAAGTGAAAACAAAAACAAACAAACTGAAATGATACAACTGATAAAAGGCTATTAGAGGGCTGGGAAGGTGGCTCAGTGGTAGAGTGCTTGCCTAGCATGCATGAAGCCCTGGGTTCAATTCCTCAGCATCACATAAACAGAAAAATCCAGAAGTGGCACTGTGGCTCAAGTGGTAGAGTGCTAGCCTTGAGCAAAAGAAACTCAGGGACAGTGCCCAGGCCCTGAGTTCAAACTCAAAGACTGGCCAAAAAAAAAAAAAAAAAAGACTATTAGACACCTGAAGTTCTACCTGAGCTCTGAAAAAAAAAAAAATCTACCCATTATGAAGGCTACTCATCTGCATACCCCTGCTACATCTCAGGAAAAAGCAAGGCTCAGAGGGAGGAGCTAAGAGCCCCCAGAGCAAAAGTATTGTTAGTTCTTGTAACCTTATCAAGCTACTTCCAACATTTGCTTGGCTGAATTTTTAAGTTTTTACAATCTTTGGTGAGACTGTTCTGGAGAAGTGTCTGTATTATTTCCCAATACCTGTTTCTTAGTGCATATATTGGCCATGGGGCTAGTGACAGACCTAGTTTCATAAATCTCTAGATTTTAAGTAAATAAAGAAACCAGAAGTTTGCTGCACACCTGCTTCTGACTTAAATTATGACTTCTGTACTTGGAACTAATAATATAAGGAATAAGACTTTTGGGGAAATAAAACTTTTGGGGACTTGTCTATTAAGGGGGAACATAGCGGCACCAATGGCTCATACCTGTAATCCCAGGAGCCTGAGATTTGATTATCACAATTCCAAAGCCAGCCAGTTTATCTCCAAAAAAGCCAGAAGTGGAGCTGTGGCTCAAGTGGTAGAATGCTAGCCTTGAGCTGAAAGAAGCTCAGGTATAGCACCTAGGCCCTGAGTTCAAGCCCCAGGACCAGCACAAAAGCAAGAGAATAGACAAAAATCAACATATGGTCTGTATATTTATGAAAACTCTATTGTCAACACTAGGTGTGAATTTCTCAGTGTAATATCTTTCAAGAAGCATGGCAAGTTTAAACACAACCACTCCATCACTACTTATCTCTGAATTGTTTTATGGTCTCAAAATAGTTAAGAAAAACAAAGTAGTACCTTGTAAAAGATGTTCATTAATCTTTCAATAACTTGCTATTTAATAGGAACTTGACCAAGCTATGTGATCCTTGTAAAACCTTAGATTATTTGGGAGCCAGTAAGAAGATAAAAATCCAACAGATGTGAGTTTGGATTAACTGGTGACCTAATAGTTAGTAAGCTATTTAACATTTCTAAGCTGTTGCGTGCTCACTTGTGAAAGGAGAGTATAAACTCATTGGACAAATACATTGTGAACATTCACCATGTTTCCAGCACTGTCCTAGGCACACAGATATAGGCCAAATAAAACAAATATGTTCTTAGCTGGGCACCAGTGGCTCAAGCTGATAATCCTAGCTACCTAGGAGGCTAGATCTGAGGATAGTGGTTCAAAGCCAGCCTGGATAGGAAAGTCCATACGACTCCTACCTCCAATTAACCACCAGAAATCCAGAAGTGGCACTGAGGCTCAAAGTGATAGAGCACTAGCCTTGAGTCCAGGCCATGAGTTCAAACCCCAGGACCAAAACAAAAACGAAAAAAAAACCCACTAGATATATTTTTTCACTCTTGTGGAACTTTTTACTGGGCATGGAAACCTCAAAAAAAAAAACTACACAATTAAATAGCGACTTATGATTGCAGTAAAGAACTCCTTTGGCAGATGCGAGGATTAAAATAAGTTGATGTGTAGTCAGGCAAATTTAAAACTGATGTTTTAAATACTGTGCACAAAATCAAATGGGCAATCATCTTGTTGGTAGTCTTAAATAGTGTATAGATGAGTTAAGTACTCCTCTTCTGCTTTATGCATATATTTAAATGATCCAAAGTAACAATCATCACATTGGGGTCATATTCTTACCAATTTAAGGAGAGAAGCTAAACTTGTTGCTAACTGCTGTCAGGAAGAATAGTTTACATTGGGATTTTAGTTCAGCAATACAGCATTTCCGTAGCATGTACAAGGCCTAGTTGGGCTCCATCTCCAACACCAGAAGAGAGAGAGAAAAAAAAACAACGAGTTTAACATTAACCCTAATTATATCAGCCATGCCTAACCTGTGGTTCTTGAGTTCCAAAGAGTGAGAATGAGGGACTTTGACAAAAAGTTCTTTGCTAAGTTCTCTCTCAGTCCAAGTATTATTCACAGAATAAAATATGTTCTACCCACATCCATGATGTGACTAATAAATTATAGATTAAATGAATTACAAAAGTACTCTTGGTATTTTTTTGTCAGATGTTTTCTTATTCATATCTTATCCTTCTTGGGGCTAGGGCTGGGGCTCAGTGATAGAGCATGTGCCTACCAAGCAGGAGACCCTGCATTCTGTCTTTTAAGAAATAGAATCCAGAAATAGAATCCAGGGTTCTATTTAAGAAATAAAGAGATGAAGAAAGACAGGGAAGAGGCTGGGAAGGTGGCTCAGTGGTAGAGCGCTTGCCTTGCATGCATGAGGCCCTGGGTTCTATTCCTCACCACCACATAAGCAAAAAGAAAAAAGTCAGACGTGGCGCTGTGACTCAAGTGGTAGAGCGCTAGCCTTAAGCTGAAGAGCTGAGGGACAGCGCCCAGGTCCAGAGTTCAGGCCCCATGACCGAACCCCCCAAAAAAAGAAAGAAGGGAAGGAAAGAAGGAATGAAGCAAGCAAGCAAGCAAGGCACAACTAAAACCCTTTAACAACTAACTCCTCATTGCTCTCAGAGCAAAGTCCAGATTGTCTTTTAGGCCCAACAAGACTCTGTTGACCTTTCTTGACACCTGCATCACCTACACCTATTAATCCATCAAGCTGGGACATGAAGACTCTTCTAGGCCATGGATTAGAGCCCCCACAGCTTAACACATTACATATTTTGGCACCAATAGATCCAGGGCTCTTGAGTAGGAAGACATACTTGACCTTCCAATGGGTTTCATGCCAGCTGAGATGGGCATTAGATCCAAGCAGACTCCCCTAAGACCAGTTGTTTCCTGCCTAGATTACTCCTTTTACCCAAATCCCCCCCCCTCTTTTTCTCTTTTTCTCTCTGTCTCTCTCCACCTTCCTTTCCCTCTGGGAATAATGGAGGCCTAGATGAAAGTGAACTTGTTGTTTTATCCCAAACTTTTTCTTCCCAACACAATGGCAATCATACTGCTTTAATGCTCCTCTTGCAATTGTGTACCAGATAGTTTCTGAATTAAAGCCTTCTTTCTTTCAAGGGTTTTACACAAAACAACCGTGGAGCTGACAGAGCTTTTTTTCCCACCCCCTGGTCATGGTACTTGAACTCAGGGCCTGCTGGGTGCTGTCCCTGAGCTTTTGCACTCAAGGCTAGCACTCTACCCCTTTGAACCACAGCACCACTTCTGATTTTCTGGTAAGATAAGAGTCTCACAGATGGGAGCTGTTGGCTCAAGCCCGTAATCCTAGCTACTCTATATAGTTGTTTGTTTTTTTTTTTGTCGGTCGAGGGGCTTGAACTCTGGGCCTGGGCATTGTCCCTCAGCTCTTCAACTCAAGGCGAGCGCTCTACCACTTGAGCTACAGCGCCACTAATCCTAGCTACTCAAGAAGCTAAAAATCTGAGGATCGCAGTTCAAAGCCAGCCCAAGAAGAAAAGTCTCTGTGAGACTCTTATCTCCAATTAACCACTCAAAAACCAAAAATTGTATAGTGCTAGCTCAGGGACAGCACCTAGGCCCTGAGTTCAAGCCCCATAAATGACTAATAATAATAATAATAATTTTAAATATTTTTAAAGAGTCTCACAGATTTTCCTGCTCAGGCGGGCTTTGAATTATAAAACCTCAGATCTCAGACTCCTGAGTAGCTAGTATTACAGGTGTGAGTCACCAATACTCAGCCTCACAAAGCTTCTTTCTTTCTTCCTTCCTTCCTTTCTTTCTTTCTTTCTTTCTTTCTTTCTTTCTTTCTTTCTTTCTTTCTTTCTTTCTTTCTGTCTGTCTGTCTTTCTTTCTTTCTTTCTTTCTTTCTTTCTTTCTTTCTTTCTGTCTTTCTTTCTTCCTTTTTTGTCAGTTGTGGGGCTTGAACTTTGGGCCTGGGTGCTGCCCCTCAGCTTTTCAGCTCAAGGTGAGCACTCTACCACTTGAGCCACAGTGCCACTTTTGGTTTTCTGGTGGTTTATTGGAGGTAAGAGTCTCACAGACTTTCCTGCCTGGGCTGGCTTTGAACCATGATCCTCAGATCTTACCTCCTTAGTAGCTAGGATAACAGGTGTGAGTCATCAGTGCCCGGCTCTCACAGAGCTTCTTGATGTTTGCCCTGAACTCATTTCTTCCTTATTGTATGGAAACCCAAGGTCCTAATGACAGGATGCCAAATATCACCTCAGTTGCCAGAATGTAGATCAGTTTGGGCATAGCCCCTAACACAGACTTTCTTTCTTTTTTTTTGGGTCCGGTCGTGGGGCCTGAACTCTGGGCCTGGGCGCTGTCCCTCAGCTCTTCAGCTCAAGGCTAGCACTCTACCACTTGAGCCACAGTGCCACTTCCTGCTTTTTTTCTCTTTGCTTATGTGGTGCTGAGGAATCGAACCCAGGGCCTCAGGCATGCAAGGCAAGCGCTCTACCACTGAGCCACCTTCCCAGCCCTCTCACAGAATTTCTTGCCCAGGTTGGCTTTGAACTGTTACTCAGCTTCCTGAGTAGCTAGGATTATAGGCATGAGCCACTAGCATCTGGTTTATTTATTTTTATTGATATAGATTTGCTACATAATCCCAGAGGAGAGAAAACACAAATGGTTCAAGGATAGTTGAGAAAACAGTCCTATTTAAAGTGACTGGCTGGGAAGGTGGCTCAGTGGTATAGGGCTTGCCTCGCATGCATGAGGCCCTGGGTTGATTCCTTAGCACCACATAAGCAGAAAAAGCCATAAGTGGTACTATGGCTCAAGTGGTAGAGTGCTAGCTAGTTTTGAGCTGAAGAGCTGAAGGACAGTGCCCAGGCCGAGTTCAAGCCTTATGTCTGACAAAAAACTAAATAAAAATAAAATAAAGTGATGGACTACTAGGAGACAAGAGACAGAGTAAAATATCCAAAAAGAAATGTACTCATGCTGGGCGCAGGTGGCTCAAGCCTGTAATCCTAGCTACTCAGGAGGCTGAGATCTAGGGATCTCGGTTCAAAGCCAGCCCTGGCAGGAAAGTCCGTGACACTCTTATCTCCAATAAACCACTAGAAAACCGGAAGTGGTGCTGTGGCTCCAGCAGTAGAGCACTTGCCTTGAGCTGAAGAGCTGAGGGACAGTGCCCAAACCCAGAGTTCAAGCCCCACAACTGACAAAAAAAAAAAAGAAAGAAAGAAATGTACTCATTACCTTCTGTAACTGTAACCCCACCTGTAAATCACCTATGTAGTAACAATAAAAAATAATAAAATAAAGCCGGGTGCTGGTGGCTCACACCTGTAATCCTAGCTACTCAGGAGGCTGAGATCTGAGGATCGTGGTTCAAAGCCAGCCCGGGCAGGAAAGACCGTGAGACTCCTATCTCCAATAAACCACCAGAAAACTGGAAGTGGCGCTGTAGCTCAAGTGGTAGAGCGCTCGCCTTGAGCTGAAGAGCTGAGGGACAGCGCCCAGGCCCAGAGTTCAAGCCCCACGACCGACAAAAAAAAAAGAAAATAATAAAAATAATAAAATAGTGGACTAAGCCAGGCACCGGCTCACACTTGTAATTCCAGCTATTCAGGAGGTTGAGATCTGAACATCAAGGTTCAAAGCCAGACCAGGAAGAAAAGTCCATGAGACTCTAATTCCAATTAGCCACCAAAAAACAAAAACAAAAAACAGATATGGAGTTGTGGTTAAATTGGTAGAGCTCTAGTCTTCAGCAGAAAATCTCAGGGATAGTGCCCAGTCCCTAATTTCAAGCTCCAGGACTAGAACAAATGAACTAATGAATGAATGAATGAATGAATGAAATGATGGACTAGCATTTGGTGGTACATGGCTCTAATCTCAGCACTCAGGAGGTGAGCCTGGGATCCACAGTAAGATCCTGCCCACTCTAGAAAATAATTGCACAACAGTTTGATTACTACAGTAAATTCCTGAAAAACAATACAAATGTCTCCTAATAAGGAGTTGGGTTAAATAATATGAGTTATATCACAACTAATAGAATACAATACAAAATATAATCCTGGAGAAGTAATCCAATGGTCCTATTTCAATCAGGTGTTCCATCTAGACCAATTGATTCTGGCAAGGTGAATATAGTGCTTTGATTGGCTTGGGAGTGAATCTTGTCCTAACAGGATTTACAGTGTACTGGGCATGCAGTTATATTTTTACAAACATGGCAGCTCCTATAGTCATGGAATTTGGGGAAAACAGTCTGTAAAAATGTACTATTGGGGCAGGAATATAGCTTTCTGGTAGAACACTTAGCTAGCTTGCTGATGGTCCTGGGTTTTTTTGTTTTTGTTTGGTTGTGGGGCTTGAACTCTGGGCCTGAGCACTGTCCCTCAGCTCTTCAGCTCAAGGCAAGCACTCTACCACTTTGAGCTACAGCGCCACTTCGGGACTTCGGGTTTTCTAGTGGTTTATTGGAGATAAGAGTTTCACGGACTTTCCTGCCAGGGCTGGTTTTGAACTGCGATCCTCAGATCTCAGCCTCCTGAGTAGCTAGGATTACAGGCGTGAGCCACCGGCGCCCGGCTGGTCCTGGGTTTTGTTATTAGCCCCATATGAAGAAAAGTAGTGTGTCTCTGGACAGATAGCTCCTTAGGATCACTACAACAGGAAACAGGAGGTTGAAAATCCAGAGGGTGTGCTTCTAAGTCAATGGCTCTATTTTCTACATCTTGGTCAGACATAAGGGCAGAAACAAGGCAGGGAGAGGACAGGAAGAGAAAGAGCCCTTTAGTTCTTGGGATAGAAGCTTGATGTCCACAGAACCCTGTGAGTCTTGCTGCTGTTAGATTTACAGGAAGGGGATAGGGCTTTTCTGTGATATATAATCCTGTTTAAGAGCTCAAATCTGAGACCTAGGGGAAAGTGAGGCCCAATACAACTGTTCTCCTGCCTAGTGCGCTATACCTCATTCCATGTATTGTCAGGATGGAGAACATTTGGGACTTGAGTAAATACAGTGTGAGAATCTGGTCAAAATGACCCTCTCCTGCAAATTTACTTTTGTTGTGTTGGTAAACAGAGATGTCCCAAAATGTCAGATTCTCAGTCTTCTGCCCTTTTCTCTCTACACAAATGCAGGGAATGCATCTAGAAGAGTGTCTTGAAACCTTCCACCTTTGCCTGACCTCCCTGGTGACCCTCCTACTGCTTGTGGGATAGTTGCACTCTACTGTCCCATAAAAGTTTAGCCCCAAAGCTCAATGCTCTCAACTGACCTCATCCGTTTTCCTCTTGCCAGGTTTGAAACCTGGGAAATATTTTCAACTCCTACCTCTTCTTTGGCACAAGTACCTGGTTAGTCACCATGGCGTAGTCATGAAAGCCAATAATGGCTTTCATACACTCATCTCACTGGGTCTGCCTGGGAGCTGGCTGTGGGTGTAAACTTGACACAGAGATCAGGAGATCAGGAGATCAGAACAGAACAGAACATCACCCAGGAAGCTGTCGTCAGTACGGAAAACTGTTACAAGCATCAAAAATGGCCTGAGATGAGGCCCAAAGGGACGAACAGGAAAGGATGGAAGACATGCTGAAAGTCTATGCCAGACCCCCACAGTAATGGTGGGTCATATAAACAGAGCAGTAGGAACTGAAGCTAGCAAGGTACCTGTGACTGGTGGCTCATGCCTATGATCCTAGTTGCTCAGGAGGCTGAGACCCAAGAAGAACAGTTCAAAGTCAGCCCAGGCAGGAAAGTCCGTGAGACTCTTATGAGTTGGACTCTTATCTCCAATGAGCTACAAACAAAACAAAACAAAAAGCTAGAAGTGGAGTATGGTTCCACTTGAGCAAAAAAAAAAAAAAAAGTTCAGGGATAGTGCTCAGGCCCTGAGTTCAAGCCTCAGGACTGGCCCTAAAAAGGAAAAAGAATTAAAGCCAAGTCAAGAGTAAACCCAGAGGCTTAGATGAGAGGATTCTTACAGAATTCTTTTTTTTTGGGGGGGGGGAGGGTCTGGTTGTGGGGCCTGAACTCTGGGCCTGGGCACTGTCCCTCAGCTCTTCAGCTCAAGGCTAGCGCTCTACCACTTGAGCCACCGCGCCACTTCCGGCTTTTTTCTTTTTGCTTATGTGGTGCTGAGGAATCAAACCCAGGCCTCATGCATGCAAGGCAAGTGCTCTACCACTGAGCCACCTTTCCAGCCCTCTTACAGAATTCTTACTGTTGTTGTTAATTTTTTCTTTTGTACCAGGGATTAAACTCATGGCCAGTATCTTCATGTTGGAAGGCTAGCTAGGCAGGCTTCCTTTGTTTTGTCCAAATCGACTGTAATGACAGCTCTCCAAGGTCCCTCACCTATCTTTCCTATCACTTTCCCTTATCTTCTATTGGAACAACCACTCTCGCCTCTCCTGGACTCTACTCTTGTCCATCAGATTCTCCTGATCCCTTCAAGCCTGCCTACGTCCTCTGCTTGGGGAGACTTCTCTTTGTTCTTTCTAACAAAGCCAGTCTGTCTTTTCCATGCCTTCTTGTGTTGGGATTAGAATGAAGGACTGGTGACTTTGGGCCTGGATTATAATGATTACCTCTACTATGCACAGATGTCATAGAAATGACAACATAGTTGTCATGCAGGCTGAATTCCAGGTGATTGGCAGTTCTTTATTTTTCCTTTTAAAATATCTTTTTCTGTTCTCTCAGATGAGCATTAGTCATGCTGCAATTGTACAAAGAACATAAACTTTATCATGTTTTTTGAGAGTGTATTTAAACTAGGGAGAGGCTGAAGGCTGGATCATCTTCATGAGGGTGCTCTGAGGCCAATCCAGTTAGTGGGTATTTGACCTTGAGGGTGAACAAGGTGTTTCATGGTCACAAGCCAAAGTTAATTCAGACCTAGTCTTGAATCTCAGCTTTGCCTCTCTGTGACTTTTGATAAATCCGCTAACCTTTGGAGTCTATGTTTACTAATTATGTGACCCTAGGAAACTACTTTAGACCCTTTGATCCTCATTCATCCTCCAGCTTTAATATGTACATGCTGTATCCTAGGGGCAAATAATTCTGACCAATTATCCATCCTCATGGAGTTTTATATTCTAGAGGGAGGCAGATAACGAACAGGTGGGAGATATGCTATATTTCATTTCATTTATTTTTAGTCAATATAGAATAACCACATATTTATAGAGAACCATGTGATACATCAACTCACATATGCTATGTATAATGATTAAACCATCATCTCAGGCATTTATTTCTCGTGCTGAAAACATTCAGTATCCTTGCTTCTAGATGTTGTATAGCAATAAATAAGTGCGACTCTAGTTACTCAACTGTGCTACAAAATATCAGAATTCATCCCTCTTACATAATTTTTTTTTGCCAATTTTAAATATATTTATTTAAGACATTGCATTTTCCACTTACAATACAGTGCTTTATAAAGTGCAATGTTTATATTTTTCCCTGTGTACATGTTCCATATTCAAGTATTGAGAATGCCCAGTAATTTACTACAGCAGCTTAACTTTTAAAAGCTGCTATAGAAGTTGATAAATTTGGGTCTTTAAATGTTTTCTTGTGTGGAACAATGCTACATGTATGTAAAAATATGGAACACTTCACGAATTTGCGTGTCATCCTTGTGCAGGGGCCATGCTAATCTTCTCTGTATCGTTCCAATTTTAGTATATGTGCTGCCGAAGCGAGCACTTACATAATTATTTTTGAACCCCAGATAGTTTATGTATTTTTACACATACATGTATGTGTGCTTACACACATGTGTGAGATTCCAGAGGTAATTAAGAGCTATGAAAAAATGCAAAGACTAGAACTCTATAGAGTGTGGCATGTGGGAAGGGCTGATGTCTTAATTAGGGTGTTCTATGGAGGCCTCACTGTGAAGGTAACATCTAAAAAGAGACCAGAAGGATATAGGAGAGCCAGCTGTGTGAGTACTATGAGCTGAGAATTCTCGGTTTGTTTTCAATTTGAGAAGTGATCTAAGAGAGGCTGTAGATAAGAGCAGATTTTGGAGAAAAATGAAAGTTTGATTTTGGACAATATTTTGGCCATGTCTATTGAATGCCGAGTTCTGGGTATTGAATAGGCATGTGCATGTTAAAGTGCCAAGTTCAATAGGCATGTTCAAGTACAGGCCAGGGCCAGAGATATAAATCTAGGAGCAGTTTAGAGAGATGAATCATTTTGCTTTTGTGCTGCTCCTAGGGCTTGAACTTAGGGCCTGGGCACTGTCACTGAGCTTTTCTTGCTCAAGGCTTACATTTCACTACTAGAGCCACAGCTCTACTTTTGGCTTTTTTGGTTAATTGGCAATAAGAGTTTCACAGACTTTCCTACTCAGGCTGGTTTTAAACCGTGAATCTCAGATCTCAGCCGCCTGAGTTGCTAGGATTACAGGTGTGAGCCACAGGTATTCATCAAGAGATGGATCTTTTTTTTTTTTTTGTCTGTCGTGGGGCTTGAACTCTGGGCCTGGGTGCTGTCCCTCAGCTCTTCAGCTCAAGGCAAGCGCTCTACCACTTGAGCTACAGCGCCACTTCCGGTTTTCTGGTGGCTTATTGGAGATAGGAGTCTCACAGTCTCTCCTGCCCGGGCTGGCTTTGAACCGAGATCCTCAGATCTCAGCCTCCTGAGTAGCTAGGATTACAGGCATGAGCCACCAGCACCCCGCAAGAGATGGATCTTAAAGCTACAAATCTGAGCAAGATCATCTGGGATGTAAGAAAGGACTTTGGGTCTCTATAGTATTTCACCCTTAGGAAGATGAAAGAAAACTAGAGGGGGTTGGGAAGGTGGCTCAGTGGTAGAGTGCATGCCTCGCCACCACATAAACAGAAAAAGCCGGAAGTGGCGCTGTGGCTCCAGTGGTAGAGCTCTAGCCTTGAGCTGAAGAGCTGAGGGACAGCGCCCAGGACCAGAGTTCATGCCTCATGACCGGCAAAAAAAAAAAAAAGAAAGAAAGAAAGAAAGAAAACTAGAAAAAGAAAGAAAGAGAGGCTAAAAATAGAGAAAGGGGAACCAAAAGTGAGGATGTTTTTAACACATATGAACCATTGTATTGCTGATGGTCTGAATGCAGGCCATAGCAAAGTGAATGTCTTAGTACTTGGTCATCCATATCTCTAGAGGAATGGTATCCTTTATGGAAATTGGGAGTTAAAAGTATAGTGGGGGGCTGGGAATGTGGCTTACTGGTAGAGTGCTTGCCTAGCATACGTAAAGCCGTGGGTTCAATTCCTCAGTACCACATACACAGAAAAGACCAGAAGTGGCACTGTAACTCAGTGATAGAGCGCTAGCCTTGAGCAAAAGAAACTCAGGGACAGTGCCCAGGTCCTGAGTTCAAACCCCAGAACTGGAAAAAAGAAAAAAAAAAATAGTGTAGAGTATTGTGGGAAGCTGAGCTAGGCAGCAGACCATGGACAGAATTCCAGGTGGGCCTTGGGTCCCACAATCAAGCACTGGCCACTGGGGGGAGCCTGTGTCAGGTGAGATCCTGGCTCATTGAGGTGGTGACACTGGACAGAATGAGCAAACAGGAAGAGGAACATGTTTTTGGAGCATGTGAGCTCTTCAGTGAGAACATTGATTTCCAGTGGGGAATCTCACTCCAAGTGGCGCTTCCAGATTCCTTCCCTGTGACCCATGATTGGCCACACCTTAGAGCCACTCTTTCTCCATGCTCAGCAATTTTCCCTCTGATACTAGTCTAACTTTGACATAGAGCACTCTAGCCTTGAGCAAAAAGGCTAGCAGCTCTGTTTTTCTGTCCTCTCAAGTCAGCAGCCCTCTAGTTCATATCTGTCTCTCCTCAGGGTTCCTCTCCCTCTGGTGGGCCCACATCCACTTGAACTGAGCCTGAATTCACAAAATAACCATGACAGCTAATTTCTGTCTTGGGAAAGAAGTAAGTCTTAGCTGGGCGTTGGTGGCTCCTAGCTACTGAGGCTGAGATCTGAGGATTGAGCTTCAAAGCCAGCCTGGGCAGGAAAGTCCATGAGACTCTTTTCTCCAATAAACCACTCAGAAAACTGGAAGTGGTGCTTACCTTGAGCTGAAGAGCTGAGGGACAAGTCCCAGGCCCAGAGTTCAAGCCCCATAACCGACCAAAAACAAAGTCTTCCCCTCGTTCCTCCTTGTTCCTGCTGCCTCACTAATCAGGCACAGCTCATGCCCTATAAAGACACAGTCCCCTCTCATCATCTGTTTCCCAAAAACCTAACCTTCTAAGCACTTTTAGAGAGACCAGATTTCTTTATTTATTTGTTTTTATTTTTGCCAGTCCTGGGACTTGAATTCAGGGCCTGGGCACTGTCTCTGAACTTCTTTTTGCTCAAGGCTAGCGCTTGAGCCACAGCGCCACTTCTAGCTTTTTCTGTTTATGTGGTGCTGAGGAATTGAACCTAGGGCTTCATGCATGGGAGGCAGGCACTCTACCACTAAGCCACCTTCCCAGCCCACCCCCCTTTTTAATTTATTTTTGTGCTGGTCCTACAACCTTCCTGCCAGGGCTGGCTTTGAATCACAATCCTCAAATCTCAGCCTCCTGAGTAGCTAGGGTTACAAGCATGAGCTATCAGCGCCGGGTTGAGACCAGCTTTCTTGAAGATAGCTTTCACATCCAGAACAGAACAGAATAGACAAGGTTCACACCAGAAAAACACTAAGGATCAGAAGGTGGGGTGAGGAGGAGCTGGGAGAGGAGGATGCATAAAGGAACTTGGCATTTTTCAGAAGAATAGTCTCTTTTTGCTATTGTAATTTGCAACAATCTGTTCAGTTCATGGATAAGGACAGAATGTTTCCCACAGGATAATCTCACCCCTAGGGGCTCAGTCCATAGCAACTTTGGCCTTCTGAGCCAATTATGCAGAAAAATACTAATGAGGCTTAGAACCTGAGGGTCAGTGATTTTGGTCAGAGATACAGGATCCAGGTGAAAGCCTTAGGTATCTTGGAAGAACAGAAGGCTATCTGTCTCCCTCAGCATCATTGAGCCCTCATCCCAGCTCAGAGTCCAGCTCACAAGGTGGGATATCACAAGTCTCAAACTCTGCCCTTGAAGTGTCCATAAACACTGTGACAAGATACTCAAAAACCTGACATTGTTTATAAAGCAAAAAGATATTAGGGAGGTGGAATGATGGTATGGGAAAATTAGGAATGTCCCAGTGTTAAGAACTTAAAATCTTGGACTCCTTCTCATCAAAGGAGAAAGGTCAGTGATATTGACCATCTTTTATTATGTCTTAGGCATAATAAAGACTTGCTTTTCTCTGTATTAGACTCCTTTGTACCTTTTGAATGTTCCCCCCATGTGATTATAACATTTAGTAACAAATAATAAAAAGGCATTCAAGTAGTTCTAGGGTTTAGGGCAAAGCCATTGAGCTTTCTTCTTAGATGCCCTTTCTCTGACTCCCTGATGGGTCAGTAAAAGGGTAGGTGAGAAGAAAGAGCATGGTGTGCCCTGCAGGCTGGGGCATCTCATGAACTTTTCCAGTGAACTCTCCGCTCTACCACAGGCCTCCTGCCAGGCCTGAGAGCCAGAGTCTGAGATGGGCAGGTGCAGCTGGCACAGGTTGTACCCTCTAGCACAGGGCATTGTGCTCCCCCCACCCACAGGCCTCAATGGCCTGAGCTCACTTGCCTCTGAATCTGTATTGGTTGCCAGAAATGCTGGGAACATAGATGAGAGGGATATGAAAGTGGGTGTGTGGACATCCTGAGAAGATTGGTCAAGGCTCAGAAGAAAGACCAGAGTCCAAGTAAAACTGGGGTAGATTAGGAAGATCCATTCAACTCGAATGTCAGCAGGGAGGCTAAAGATGGCTACTGCTACCAGTTATGGGTCAAAACCCCCAGAAGTACCAATAATGGAAGATGTGACACTGATCAAGATGCATAAGCTGGCATGTTGAATTGAAACTTCTTTGTACAACTACTTAAAGATATTTTAAAACTAGGTGCTGGTGTCTCACCCCTGTAATCTAGCTACATGGGAGGCTGCAATCTGAGCATCAAGATTCAAAGCTAACTGGGACAGGGAAAGTTGGGAGACTTTTATCTCTAATTAACCACCAAAAAGGTGAAACCACCTAGTAGCACACACAAAAATTAAAATTAAAACTAGAAGTACCAGTTCTTTTTTTTCTTTTTTTTTTGGGTCCGGTCGTGGGGCCTGAACTCTGGGCCTGGGTGCTGTCCCTCAGCTCTTCAGCTCAAGGCTAGCGCTCTGCCACTTGAGCCACAGTGCTACTTGCACCTTTTTTCTTTTTGCTTATGTGGTGCTGAGGAATGGAACCCAGGACCTCAAGCATGCAAGGCAAGCGCTCTATCACTGAGCCACCTTCCCAGCCCCTAGAAGTACCAGTTCTGAAGCCAGCCTTAGCCCCCAGACAGCTACCCCAAACCTGCTGATGCCAACCTGAGCAGTGTGACCAATGAGCCTTTTGGTTGGCTATTGCAGTGTTTCTCATTCCCTCTCTATGGATCCAAGTGCTCCACCAAATAAATGTCTTCATTCCCTGACAGATAGGTATGGTCTTCAGCGTGCCTCTACCCCAAATCTTTACTCACTCCTCACTGCCCACTGGAAACCCTCCTCTGCTGGCTCTCATAGACATCTGGAGCTGGTTATAGGGCACAACTAAGGCACCTTGAGGAAGTGGAAAGATACTGCCATTGTAGCTTTGGTTCTGCCACCTCGACTCCCTGAGCCTCCGTTTCTCCCTATGTTACCAGGGTCACAGGAAGCACAGATTAGTCACTTTGTAAGATGAAATTCACATGTGAAACGTATGATGCTGTTCCCACTGATCTCTTAGTAAAACTGCTGAGTGAGTCCTGGTTCTGAGCTGAGGATGCATTGGTCTTTGATGTGTGATAGGATTTCAGAATTCTCACTTTGGCATATGGGTGCTTGTTCCAAGTGACAGAAAGAACAAGTAGTTCTAGAACTAGTTCTAGGGCTTGAACTCAGAGCCTTACGCTCTCATTTGGCTTTTTCTCTATAGCTAGTGCTCTAACACTTGAGTCACACTTCCACTTCTGACTTTTTGCTGGATGTTTGGAGATAAGACTCTCCTGGTTTTGTCTGACCAAGTAGGTTACCAAAATTCTCAGATCTCAGCCTCCTGAGTAGCTGCGATTATAGGCTTGAGCCACTAGTGCCTAGCAAGGGAAGCCTACTTTTAATGGGAAGGCAGAAGAAAGTCTAAAACTTCCCAGAGGAAGAAATGGACTGGTGTATACAGAACTTCAGGATGAAAGTCTGAAGGACGCTTTGACTCTCCATTTCCACTACTTGGGTTTACTCAGGTATGCTCAGTGTCCAAGTAGGACCTACTTCCAGATCTTTAGGTGGCCCTGCTCTGCTTACAGAAGGAACAGATCTGAAGGGGGACAGTGAATGGATGTGTTGATAGTACAGGTGGAGCACAAGAGACTCCTAGTGTTGAAGTCAGGCTGAGCTCACCCACCACAGGCCTTGCATCAGCGGCAGTGCTGGCTTCCAAGCCTTGGGAATTAGGAAGATGGTCCCTAAGAGCCTCCTGGCCTTGCCCATTGTTCTCAGGGAGAGGGGAGCAAAGATAAGTGACAAGCCAGAGGCTCTTGAGCTCTTCTAATTCCTGGCCTCTCTGGTTGCCTGGCTCTCAACTACCCAGGCAGCAAGCGTCCTATGTGATTAAGGCAGAGGTCTCTGCTGGAAGCTTTCCTAAAGGTGATGATTACTCACAGATAAATCTGGGGATTTTGGCGCTGGTTCCTCTCTAGCCTAAGTTATCACTACTTTTTTTTAATTAATTAATTAATTTGTTTGTATAGGGACTTGAACTCAGGGTCTAGGAGCTGTCCCTGAGCTCCTTTGCTTAAGGCTAGTGCTCTACAACTTTGAGCCACAGCTCTACTTCTGGTTTTTGAGTACTTAGCTGGAGATAAGAGTCTCACAGGGACTTTTCTGGCAGGGCTGGCTTTGAATTGTGATCCTCAGATCTCAGCCTCCTGAGTAGCTAGGATTATAGGTGTGAGGCACGGGTGCCCAGCTAAACATGAAGCTTTCTGAAACTCAAGTTTTCTTTTTAGAAACTGTTATCTAAGACCTGCACCAGTGGCTCAAGTTTATCTATAATTGTAGCTCAAGTTTATCTATAATTGTAGCTACAGAGGAGATTGAGATCTGAGGATCCAGGTTCAAAGCCACCCAGGTAGACAAAAACCAAGAGATTCTTATCTCAAATTAACAAGTAAAAAGCTGGGAAGTGGAGGTGTGGCTCTCAAGTTGTAGAATGCCAGCTCTGAGCAAGAAAGCTAAGGGAGAGCACAAGGCCCTAAATTCAAGCCCAGTAGTAACTCTCTCTCTCTCTCTCTCTCTCTCTCTCACACACACACACACACACACACACACACCAAGAAACTATTATCTCTTCAGTTACCATTTAATCCAGCACTGCGAAGGGACACATCTCATGAAACACCTAGCAGAGCAAAAATGTTGGGGCTGAGCAAGGAAGAGCTGATGGGGCACAGCTGAGGAGGAGAGCAGGCTTGGTGTGAGAGAGCAAAAATCCCACAGAGTGTGCACTTGGACCCTGAAAATAATGGGGTTGGAAAGGCCATAAGTGTCATCTAGGCCAAACACTTGGCCTTCCTACCCCATTTTAAAGATGGAGAAATGAAGGCCCAGTAAACTCAAATGACCTGAAAGTACAGTTAATCCTCTGTATCCCTGAGTTTGGGGTCTATGGATTCAATCAACTGAAGATCAAAAATAACAAAATTTTTAAATTGTGTATATACAGTAGCCAGAGAAAGAGACTTACAAAGCCGGGCGCTGGTGGCTCATGCCTGTAATCCTAGCTACTGAGGAGGCTGAGATCTGAGGATCGTGGTTCAAAGCCAGCCCGGGCAGGAGAGACTGTGAGACTCCAATAAACCACCAGAAAACCGGAAGTGGTGCTGTAGCTGAAGTGGTAGAGCGCTCGCCTTGAGCTGAAGAGCTGAGGGACAGCGCCCAGGCCCCATGACCAACCTCAAAAAAAAAAAAAAGAGACTTACAAGAGAGATGGCTGACCTGTTCAGGGATCCTACCAAAACAGACAAAAATATAGAAGATCCTTGGAATCTGACTTTCCACCAATTATGAACATATGTAATATCTATATTTATTTAAGCTCCACTACTTAACAAGAATCCTGCGAGGCAAGTGATATGAGTCACTTAAATCTTTTCAGATGGAAAAGTACCAGCCTTGACAGGACAAAAAATACAGACTGGCACAAAGCACACGTGTGTGCACTTGCACACACACACACATGCACACACACACACATACACGCACATTCATACCCAAGAAACAACTTGTGCCTATTGAAATCTTCTCAAATAAAACCTGACAATAGAGGGAAAAAATTCATACATATTGAATGTATACATTATTCTGGTCATTCTGTCCTAAACAATATAACAACTACAAGTAATATAGACACAATTTATAAGTATATGGGAAGGCTATGTAGGATATATGCACACACTACACCATCTTATAGAAGAGATCTGAACATGCATGGATTTTGGTATCTATCCTGGATCCAAGTTTCCCCAGATAACAAGAAACTATATAATTTAAAGGCAAAGCAAGAGGAAGAACTTGATCATGGTTTGAAGGATGATTAATCCTTAAAATGTAATAAATTTGCTGCAAGAAAAGCTTACTTCTCATTCTATGGGTTGCTTTTCTCCTCTTTTTTTTTTTTTTCATCAGGACTAAGGATTGAATTCAGGGCTTCATGCTGCATAGGAAGGTGCCTACTACTTGACCATTCCCCTGAGGGTGTGTGTGTGTGTGTGTGTGTGTGTGTGTGTGTGTGTGTGTTTGTGTGTGTGTGAATATCCTGGGCCTTGAACTTACTGCCTGGGCACTATCCCTGAACTTTTTTTTTTGGGGGGGGGAGCCCAGTCATGGGGCCTGAACTCTGTGCCTGGGCGCTGTCCCTCAGCTCTTCAGCTCAAGGCTAGCGCTCTACCACTTGAGCCACAACGCCACTTCCGGCTTTCTTTTTTCTGCTTATGTGGTGCTGAGGAATTGAACCCAGGGCCTCATGCATGCAAGGCAAGCGCTCTACCACTGAGCTACCTTCCCGGCCCTCCCTGAGCTTTTTTGCTCAAGGCTAGTGATCTACCACTTGAGCCATAGCTCCACTTCTGGCTTTTTTAGCAGTTAATTGAAGATTAGAGTATCACGACTTTTCTGCCCCAGCTGACTCCAAATCAAAATCCTTAGATCTCAGCCTCCTGAGTAGCTAGGATTACAGGAGTGAACTATTAGCACCCAGCTTCTCTGCTGAAGCTTTCATCCCTGGTCAGGCTGTCTCTTCACAAAGGACAGCTGAAAGTTTAGGATGATTGTTTATACCACACTCTGAACCTATTTGGCCAGGATGATAGCCATGGTTTTAAGTCCTGACCAACTATATACTGCCTGGGCTCCTCTCGCCCTAGGTGTCCTTGGAGACAGACAAAACAGCACCTGTCATACCTGGGCTTCTTTACCAAATGGCATGTCTCAAAGATTTGATTCCTCCATACACATTGGTGACCCTATTTGGAATTCCTTAGACTATGGCTTTTTTACTATAGGAAATGTGAATGGCATGCAAGGTAGTTTTGCCAGAAAGTTTAGAGCAGCTAAACAACATTGGTCCTTGCATCTGGCAACAGAAGAATTCAACCAAGACACGAACATAAGTAAATATGATAGAAAAATTATCACAAAAGAAATAAGATTGACTAGGAAGGTGGCTCAGTGGTAGAATGCTTGCCTTGCATGCCTAAGGCCCTGGGTTTGATTCCTCAGCCCCACATAAGCAGAAAAAGCCAGAAGTGGTGCTGTGGTTCAAGTGGTAGAGTGCTAGCTTTGATCTGAAGAGCTGAGGGACAGCGCCCAGGCCCAGAGTTCAGGCCCCACGACCAACACAGAAAAAAAAAAGAAGAAGAAAAAAGAAAAGAAATAAGATAAAGAAAGCACGTGGCATAAATGCACCACAGAGAAGCCCACAGTTAACTTATGTCTATGTCTGCTATCTTGACCTATGGTTAGTGAGAAGCATATGGCTTTCTCATTGGTAAGTTCCTTTCTGTTTCCTGTAAGGTTGTGATGTCAGATATAGTCTTCATTTACCACCTCCTCCTCTTCCTCCTCCTCCTCCTCTTCTTCCTCCTCCTCCTTCTTTTTTTATCTATTATGGGACTTGGGCATTGTCCCTGAGTTCTTTTGCTCAAGGCTAGTGCTCTACCATTTTGAGCCACAGCACCACTTTCAGTTTTCTGATAGAGATTAGAGTCTCACAGACTTTCTTGCCCTGCCCGCTTTGAACTGTGATCCTCAGATCTCAACCTCTTGAGTAGCTAGGATTACAGGCATGAGCCCACCGATGCCTAGCTACTTTCTCATTCTTTTGTAACCCTCTGCCCCCATTTTATTGTCAGGGAGGTTTTGGTTTATCACCTATCTTTCCATCTGCAAGTTATAGAGGTCTGCATTTCTGCTAGTTCCTATCACTAGGATATTAGCATGGTAAAAAGTCAGGGGGTATTAGCTGGCCTGAATTGCAGAAATAGCTGCAGTCCCTAACTGTTCTCCCAGACTCTTTGCTGCCCCTCTAGCCATTCTGCATGACACAGCTAGCAGGATGTTCCTAAAATACCATCCATCTGATACCCTCTGATACCCCACCACAGTATATACCCTCAATGACTCCCCAGTACCCATATTCCTTGCTGGGCCTATTAGGCTACAGACCTAGAACCTGCCATCCTCAAGACACCTGGAGCAATATGATGATCACCAATCACATGTGGCTACAGGCATTTAAGGTTAATTAAATTAGTAATTAACAACTGGGTTTAATATTAAGTCATATTTAATATCTTTTTATCATCACAGAAAACCCTTTTGAATAGCACTCTGTTGGACTTTTAACAAAGGAAGTTCTGATTATCAGTTTAGTGGAACCCAGGATAGACTTGACCTAGTTGGTACTCTTTGATCTGAAATATTCTCTGCTGCACCTAAAGGTGCAGTAGGGAAGAGAAAAATCAGTGATAACTGTGTCTTGAGTGGAAGAAAATCTGGCCCTTCAACAAGCAACAACTTTTTATCATCTTAAAGAAAACAGCCCCAAACTCAAGAAACCACCTTGTTCAAGCTCTGTTCCAACAATAAAGTGATAACAATTCTCTGGAACAACTAACTTCAAGGACAAAGACAGATAATGGTCAACTGGGCTACACACCTGTGACCTGGGCTGTTTTAACTATGCATATTTTTCTCACCACCTGCCCCTAATTCGATTTAACCTAAAGCTGTCCATCTATCCCCTTGAAGATGGTGAAGATGTGCTGAAGTGCTGGCTTCCCATGGCTGCCATGTGATAAATCTTTCTCTGCCCTTCACCATGTCTATTTGGCACATGAGCGTAAGTAGCTGAACCTAACTTGGGACTCCTAGACTTTGGGCCTTGGGTCTAGTTTCAAATCTTTTGACAAATATTGTCTCTCCCTTTACTGTATCCAGGGCCTCAAATACTCAAAAGTAGGAGTAGCACATGGATCCTGGGAGGGAAAAGGTGGTTTAGAGGGGGTGCCTCAAGTACCAGCTCCCAGACAGGGGAGGATGAGGTGGGATGGGTTAGACTAAACAGAGGGTCCCCCTGGAAAAGGGGACATCTGTGGAGACCTGTGAGGTGAGGAGGCCTTCCTCTTTTCTGATCCTCCCTGTCTCCCCGCCCCCCTCCCACTCTTGCTTGGATTGCTCTCCTCATCTTTTCCTCTGGGAAGAGAATAATGGAGAGCAGCAGTTCCTTGAAGTGGGTCTCTCAGATAGGACAAGCAAAGAGGTTTCCTGTGGCCACTAACTCAAAAGCTCAAGGGCAGTGGCTTTGACCTTGGGGACAAAACTCAAAACTCAGTAAAACCAGGCCATGGGGCCTTTATGATTTTGGAGTGTGGGGTCTCTCCAAGAACGTAGAGCCAGCAAAGAGAGACTGCATGTAGGATCGGACCACCCCAGAATTGCCAGCCTGCCAAACTATACAGGTGAGGCTGGAGAAGAGGAGGAGATAGCCCCTCCTGCCACGGAGGGCCGTTGGGCTGGCTAATGGAGCGGAGGAGAGTACCCTGGCCGCCTACCCAGCTTCCATTAGAGACCCCCAGCTGCCAATCCCCTCTGCATCCATCTGCTGCCCCATCCTCAGCCTCTTCCGGGCACCCCACCCGGAAATGGTCTTCCCGCTGGGACTTGGGTGGGTGGTGAGTAATTGACCTGAATTCACGGGCTGTGGTTTGGGAGGAGGGCCGCTGCGGGGCAGCCCTTCGACGCTTCTTACGTAGAAGGCCTCACTCAAGCCTCCTGGGCAGGGGTGGACGATTGTGCAGGAACAATGATCTTTCCACTCTTGCCCAGGAGGAAATGACAGTTCGGAGATGGGTGATCCGCAGGAGTCGGGCACGGCACGCACGTCAGCGCGCCTGCTAGAACGCGCCAGGACCCCAACCCTGCCCAGGCGCGCGCGCGCGCGCGCGCGCGCGCGTGTGTGTGTGCGCGCGTATGTGTGTGTGCGCGCTCAGTCCTTCCCGCATAAGGCTCCCCGAGACCCCCCCCACTCCCCCTGCCGCGCCGGAGCCTGCGATCGGCGGGGAGGGCGGGCGGTGTGGGGGTGCGGGGTGCGGGCGGGACGCTCGGTGCCAGCCCGCGCGCGCAGGGGGTGGGGGCTGCAGCGCTGCCCTTTGTTTCCCCCTGGCGCTCAGGACGTGCGGAGTCACAGTCACATGGCGCTTCCGGCACGGGGTGTTCCAGGCGGCGTGCCAGGGCTGGGAGATGCCCCCGCCCCCGGCCCCGCTCCCCTTCTGCCGGCCGTCGGCCCCTCGAGGGGCGCCTCCCCCCCATCCTCCCGCCAGCTTTCCAGGCCCACGCCCTACCCAGACACGCAGCCCCGCCTGGACCCCCCGCCCCCGAGTTGGGGCGGACCGCCACCCCCACCCCCCACGTTCATCTCTGAGCGCCCGGGCTTCAGTGTTCCCTGGCTTTTCTTCCAACACTAGATTGCCCAGAGCCCGGTTGTTTGCTGGGGTCCTCAGTTTCCCCAACCCTCGACCATTCCCAGGTCTCAAAAATCAACCTTCTCACACGCCTCCCGGGAGTCCTGTGTGGCTAGTAGGTGGAGAACAGTCGTTAAAGGATTCCATTCTCCTTTAGCGGGATGGAGGAGGCAGTTTTGGGCCTCCCTTCCCTCCCTCCCTCCCTCTGATGCCAACAAGCAGAACAAAACAAAAACCAGCAGCTGCCCTTCATCCTCCTTGGCACACAACACATTTAATTAGTTATTTAATCGGCCGTGGGGCTTGAACTCTGGGCCTGGGCACTGCCCCTCAGCTCAGGGCTCTCTACCACTTGAGCCAGAGCACCACTTCCTGCTTTTTCTGTTTAAGTGGTGCTGAGGAATCGAACCCAGGGCCTCATGCATGCAAGGCAAGCACTCTACCACTGAGCCACCTTCCCAGCCCCCACACAACACATTTAGAAGCAAAAGTCCTAATCTGTTAGATATATGTTCCCTTCTGCGGTGGTGCAGTCCACCCTGGCGCCATCACTTCTAGCCAGTGTGCTCTGTGAAACTGAGAACCATGGAGGCTTCCTGGGGGCCACTGCAGTTACTCTTAGCAGATTCAAGACTTCATTCAACAAATATTTATTGTGTACTATGCTTGTGATAAGTATAAGATTGTAATGAATCCCAGCTACTCAAGAGGCAGATACAGGAGGATTGCAGTTGGAGGCTGGCCCATGGGAAACTTAGCAGGAAGACTAGCTGAAAAGCAAGCTAAAATACATAAAATGCAAAAGGTGGGGGAGGGGAGCATGCATGGCCCAAGTTGTAGAGTATATGCCTAGCAAGCTTGAAAACACAGTTCAACCCTCAGTCCTGCAGAGAAGGGGGGTGGGGGGCAGGGAGAGGATATGGAGAGAGAGGGAGGGGAGTGTACTATGGCAGACCATGTCATTGCTTGAAACTAGCAATGGTGGAGGGAGGGTCTCAGGGGTGCAGCCGGGAGGCTCTGGATGTATATTAGGTAGCATCCCCAAGGTCCTTTGTCTCTATGGGCAACCTTTGCCCAGTGCCTCTCATCTGGGGCCTACAGGGAGTGGAGTGGTAGAGACTAGAGAGAGAGAAGGCAGCCCTAGGTGGTGTCCAGAAGATGAAGGCACACCCTTTGGGCCAATGATGGGTGTGTATGTTGCATAGCCTTAAGGCTTGAGGGGGAAGAGCAGGAAGGCAAGTTCCCGGTTGCCACTGTGTCTGTCCACCAGGGGCAGGGGATGCTTTGAATAGTGCTGAACCATGGTGGTCACGGAAGAGAAGACCTACACAAAGAGGTAAGGCAAGCATGAACTTTTGTTTTGTTTTGTTTGTGCCAGTACTAGGGCTTGAACTCGAGGCCTTGAGTTCTCCTTGGGTGTTTCTTTTTTTCACCCAAAGTTGGCATTCTACCACTAGTGCCATATCAACAATTCATATTGATATCTCTCTCTCTCTCTATCTATCTATCTATCTATCATCTTCTGGCCCTGTGGTTTGAACTCAGAGGCTGGATGCTCTCTCTCTGAACTTTTTGCCTTGAGCCACAGCACCACTTCTGGTTTGGGGTTTTTGTTTTTGTTTTTTTTCCCAGTCCTGGGGCTTAAACTCAGGGCCTGAGCTTCTTTTGTTCAAAGCTAGCACTCTGCCACTTGAGCCACAGCACCACTTTTGGCCTTTTCTGTTTATGTGGTGCTGAGTAATTGAACCCAAGGCTTTGTGCATGCTAGGCAAGCACTCTACCACTAAGCCATATTTCCAGCCTCGCTTCTGGCTTTTTGATGGTTAATTGGAGAGAAGAGTCTCATAGACTTTTCTGCACAGGCTAGCATCAGCTCTCAGACTCCTGAGTAGCTAGGAATACAGGCATGAGCCACCAGCACCTGGCACATGAGTTTTGTGAGCCTCACATGTCCAGCAACTTCCAAAGATGACTGGTAAGGGGGCAGATTGTCTCTGAAAGATGCTGCCCTACTTTAAACCTCCTACAACTTTCCTGTGATCATTGTTGGCTAGCCTTGGGTTTCCAAGGCCAAGTAAAAGTAACTTTCAGGCCCTGCTGTGCCTGGAGCTGAATGCTAGGTTATCATCTCTACCTTATAGCCCAGCAAATGCTGGGTATAAAATTGAGTTGAGCTGGGCAGAGAGGCAGGAGTCTGGACTCTGGATCCTGCCTTCCTCATTAGGCTGTAAGTACAAATGCCCCACCTCAACCGTGTGCAGATGGGAGTCATAGCCAGAGGGAATACCTCTTCTCAAAGTGCCACGAATCTAGAAAGCTTAAGCCACAGGCTCCTGTTATTTCAACCTGCCCTAGAAAAAATGCAAACTGGGGGCTGGGAATGCAGCTTACTTGTTGAATGCTCACCTAGCATGCATGAAGCCCTGGGTTCGATTCCTGAACCACATAAATAGAAGAAGCCAGAAGTGGTGCTGTGGCTCAAGTGGTAGAGTGCTAGCCTTGAGCAAAAGAAGCTCAGAGACAGTACCCAGGCCCTGAGTTCAAGCCCCAGGGCTGGCAAAAAAAAAAAAAGAAAAATGCCAACTGGATTTCTCCCCCAGACATATGCTCTTAGCTAGGCTCAGAATGCTGGTCTCTGTACTCTCCTTACTTGGGAAGTCCAACTCCTCCAGCAAGCACTTACCTCCTCGTGGTTCCTGCCCTCCCGGCCCAGGGCATAGTGGCGCCCACCATCCAGCTGCCGGATGGGAATGTTGAAGACCCGGCCTTGGAGAAGCACTGCCAGGGTAAAGGGCTGGGAGGTGTGAGGCCCTGAGCTGGGGCGCACTGTGTAGGCCCCATCCTGTGAAGGAGACCCCAATCATGAACCTTATTTCCTAACTACTCATCCCAGCCCTGACCCAGGATGATCCAGAACCTCTCTAGACCTCCATCTGCCAGCTCAGCCCACCACAGCCTGTGAACAGCAGGGATTTCAGAGAAGACTTAGGAGTCTGTAGCTGCCTACCTTTTGGAAGCAGAGCAAGGCTCTCTCTACAGCATGGCGGTCACAGTTCCCTGAGTACCAAGGCTGGGCCAGCAGGCTACTGTCCTATATACAACCACACACACACAAGGCCACTCAGAGATGTGCCAGGGAATTGAATGGGGAGCAGAGAACCCTGGAGTGCCGTTGTTTGCATTCACATCTGCCAGCGCCAGACTGAGCCCCAAAAGCAGAACAAAGCTGTGTCTGTGCCTGGTGCACACATACATACATTTCTGGTGGTGGTAATTCATGCCTCTGCCATGAGGGTTCTGGGTGAGGACTCAGACTCTGGTCGCCACAGGCCTTGCCCTCAGCCTGCCTCCCAAGCCCCTGCTCACCTTGGCAGCTGAACTGCATCCAGGGTGGGCTGTGGAGGGAAGAGGGGCTTTCCTTCCCGCTGAAAGAAGGAAATTACAGAGTTAGGGCCTGGAAGGGGTTAGGCAAAGGCTCCAAGGAACAGCTTTAGGGGTAGGAGCAGAGGCAGGGGGTACAGGAGACCTGAAGTCCAAAATGGAGCACCCTGAACTCCTATTCTCCAGGTCCAACACCCTCCCAAGACCCACCAGCCCAGCCCTGGGAAACTTCCAGGTGAGATGTGACCTTGAGGCCCAAATTGGGAGCTTCCCAATTTGGTGCAGGCTCTGGAAAATGTCCAAGAGGATTCCCCCTCACCCCACACACACACTGCTGCCACCCCAACCTGACCCTGGCTGGACTCAGCTGCAAAGCCGGGGAGTGGAGAGGGGTGAGGAAGGAGTCTACAGCCCGCAGGCTTGGGCAGAACCATCTAGAGATGTATGCACTAACCTTTAGAGGTGGCATCTGCTGCTCCCTGGGAAACAGGAGGTCTGGTCAGATGATCACTGGCCTTGCAGCCAGTCCCACCCTGAGCCTCCCTTCTCTCTCTCCCCCTACCCAGTTCAGTTTCCCCTTGACCACAAGCCTCTTACACTCCAGGCATCCTGGGGTACTATGTTGGGCCTGTAGGGAGCAAATCAGGGCAGAGCTCAGGGTCTTCATCACTTTCAGAAATGAGCCAGTATCCCAACCTTCCCTTACCACCCCTGTCAGTGACCCAGGACAATGGAATGAGACTGCCATTTCATGGTCAGGACTGAGGCAGCCTGCGTTAGCATTCTCTTAAGCTCTCTTGCTTTCTCTCCTTTATGTAGGCACATGTGCATCTGGTGAGGTACCTACCTAGGAATCACAGGTGTCCTTGGCAGAGGGACTGGGGGCATCAGGGCTTTGGAGCTCAGAGACCTAGTTAAGGCTGGGGCTGAAACAGAGAAGGCAGGCTGAGGTTGGCCTGGGATCAGGCAAGGAAATCAAGGCTGGTCAGGGAGGGACTAAGAATGGCTTCCGGGTCTTCTCTGCTGTCTGGGCCCCTGGAAGTCCTTCTAACTAGAGGGAGATGCTAGCCTGGACACAGCAGCTGAGAAGCTCCACCCAGCCCTTCTTTTAAGGGGTTGGCCTCCCCCTAATAGGCACAGGGTGCATCAACCCAGACCAAAGGCAGAAGTGAAGGTTATCATTTGTGTGTGTGTGTATGTGTGTGTGTGTGTGTGTGTGTTGTGGGGCTTGAACTCTGGGCCTGGGCACTATCCCTGAGTTCTTCAGCTCAAGGCTAGTGCTCTACCACTTGAGCCACAGTGTCACTTCCAGTTTTCTGGTGGTTAATTACAGATAAGTCTCATGGACTTTTCTACCTGGGCTGGCTTTGAACCTGGCCTAAATCCTCAGATCTCAGCCTCCTAGTAGCTAGGATTACAGGCATGAGCCACCATCTCCAGGCTCATTATTGTTTTTTTTTTTTTTTAACTTAGTTTGGTTTTGCAGCAGTGGTGATTGAACCCAGCACCTGGCATGTACTGGGCAAGTGCTCTACCACTGAGCTACCTTCCTAGTAAGAATTGAAGATGTCTGTGCAGTACCTGAAGGCCCATGCACACCAGTAAGGGGTAGAAGTGGGGCCAGGAGGGTGACTGTGGGGCAGGATGGTTTGGAGGGAGGCCCTTACCTGGATCAGGCTCACACTTCAGGTAGACATCCTCATCCTGATCCTTTGCAGGGCCTGCTGCCACCTAAGGTAGGGAGGAAGGGGTATGTATGATCATGAGTTTGCCCAGCCCTGGACGTCAGGCTAGGACTAACAGACCTTTGCCACAAGCAGTAGGGTGACAGTCAGGGAAAGCCTTGATCAGGAGGTGGGGCTCCAGTGGACCACATTCCCTCCTTGTCAGTTGATCCTCTTTTGGGGCAGGTTGAATGATTAAAATTGTCCCTCTGCCTGGAAGGAAGCATCTCATGAACACCTTCCTCTTCAGTGGTACCCACAGGTGACAACTGCCAGGGAATGCAGGTGTCAAAGAGGAGCTCTGGCCAGTGCCTTTAGGACAACTGGCTTCTGCCTGCTAGGGGCCTGTGGCAGAAGGGAAAGACTCTTTGGGGCCTTTCTCCTGGGATCTAAGAGTATTTCCTGGCCTTCTCAAGCCCCTACTCTGTCCCTGCCTCTTTTCTAGATAGAACCCAAAAATGCAGAGTGAGGATGGGGGGTTACTCACCACTCTGGATATCACCTCTCGCCCTGCAAGAAGGAAAGCAGCAGTCAGGAGGAGCAGGGAGAAGGGGCTGGGACATGGGGTCCTTGGAGCCAACTTTGAAACTCCAGGAGGAAACCATCCTCCTCTCCTTGTCATTTCCTACACAAGGCTGTAGTGTCACCTAACTTGACCTCCCAAATGATTTTCCAGGCTTGGCTCCAGATGACTTTGGGCTGAGCCAAAACTCAAAGCCACCCTCAAGGTCAGTAGGGCTAACCAAATGTGCCTCAGGTGAGCAGTTTGACCTTGGGTGGAGGAAGCCATCAGGATGGAGGGACTACAACACCACTCTTCCCACATCCTCTTTCAGACAGGAAAATTTCCTGGAGTTCTGTCCTTTCCTGACATCCCAGAGTTGTGGGGTCACAAGCCTCAGAAGCACTGACCTAGGGGCAAGTCCCTGAACAGTAACAGCAACAGTGACCGGAATGAAGTCAGTGGTGGCCCAAGGATGTCCCCTTTGCTGAGGAAATGGTGCACAGATATCCCAATAGAGAGGGTACTGGAGATAGAGTAGGCTGCCCTTCTGACCTCTTTATTCTGGGGTCCCCCCAGTCTGACCCTGTACCAGATATTCTACACCTGCTGTACAGGGAGCATCAGGTCAGATTTGATGCTTTGATGCCTTCTCAGGCACAGCAGTTGACATCTCTGGGTGTCTATCTCATTTGTACACTGGAAGCCATGCTACCTCAGGAACTTGGCCAGAAAAAAGGAAGTTACAGCCAGGAGGGTGCAACAGAATGGCAGAGGATGACTCTAATGTGAGGCACATCCAACTCCACCTCTCCCAGGGTGGAGAGAGGAAAGAGGACATGTCCCTTACCTCGACTCCCAAAGGCAGGTCCTGGCTTTGTGGTCAGCTGCGGGTTCATTGCTGCCTTCAGCTGTGGGCATAATGGAGTTGGTGAGGGAGAAGGGAAACTGAGGCATGGTAGAGTGCTTGCCTAGCGTGCATGAAGCCCTCCAATGGATTCCTCAGTACCACATAAACAGAAAACGCTGGAAGTGGTACTGTGGCTCAAATGGTAGAGTGCTAGCCTTGAGCAAAAGAAGCTCAGGGACAATGCCTAGGCCCTGAGTTCAAGTCCAGGACTAGGAAAAAAAAAAGCTAAAGGACAGATCCCAGACCTTGAGTTCAAGCCACAAGACTGGCACAAAGACAAAACAAAACACAAAAACCAGGCACCAATGGTTCATGCCTGTAATACTAGCTACTCAGGAGGTTGGGATCTGAGGATCATGGTTCAAAGACAGCCCAAGGCAGTCAAGTAGGTGAGACTCTTATTTCCAATTAACCATCAGAAAACTGGAAGTGGCACTATGGCTCAAGTGGTTAACAGCTAGCCTTGAGCTGAGGAGCTGAGGGACAGTGCCCAGGCCCTGAGTTCAACCAACCAAAACAAAAAACAAAACCAAAAAAACCCACAAAAACCTGCTGGGTGCCCATGGCTCATACTATTCAGGAGGCTGAGGTTTGAGGATTGCAGTTCAAAGCCAGCCTGGGCAGAAAAGTCCCTGTGAGACTTATCTCCACAAAACTGGAAGTAGAGCTGTGGTATAGCATTAGTCTCCAGCAAAAGAGCTCAGGGACAGCGCCCAGGCCCTGAGTTCAAGCCCCACAACCAACAAAAACAGAAACAAAACCAAACCTGCCACTATAAGCTCAAGATGAAATGTACCAAAAGGACACTTTTCTCAGCTGCTTTTCTGTGGCTCTTGGCTGTGCACTTCTCTACTGAAAATGGTAGCTTTTGGAGTCCGTGTGTGGGACTCAGTGGGACTGGGATCTGGCACTGACTGGCAGCTAAATGGAGAGGCTTGTGTAATCTCTGGACAGGATGGAGTCCTCAAGCTCAAAGTTCAGGGGAGTACAGTGGAACCTAGAATCCTAGGTCCAGCTCAGGGGAGAACAGAGAGAGGCAGTAGCAGGTCAGGCTGGCTGGGAGGGCCAAAGGACTTTGGCTTCTCAAGTCTCTGGCACCTGAGATTTTGGGGCTCTCTTGAATGCAAATGTTAGTGCTCTTGTACATGATCTGCCTCTCACAATTTACTCACCGGAAAATGGTTGCCTGGGGTGGAGTGAATGGAGAAGGAGTGACTTGGGGGAAGGTCTCTCCCCATGGTGGGAGGTGGCTTGGATGGTCTGAAGGGGCCAGAGCAATCTGGAAAAGACCCCAGGCATTTTGGGCCCTCCCATGTCGATTCCCATTTTCTTCCAGCTCCTTCCCAACTATCCTTCCATTTCCTTCTCCTTCCCTCTCCTTAGCTTATTATCTTCTGACAGCTTTGTCTCTCTGGAGGCAGCCAGCTTCCCTGCTCCGACCTGGCCAAGACCCTAAGCAGTGGGAGTGGAATACCCATGGTACCCTCATCTCAGAGAACGTTCTAGAATCATAGAGTGGGTACTGGAGGCCCCCAGAGACCAGGGTCTAGCCTCCTGCTTTTCTGCCGTTGCCTTGGTTACCTGGCACTCAATTCTCTGCCTTCCCTACTCTCCTTTCCCTCCTCCTGTCAGTCACTCTTTTCCAACTTCCATCTCTGCCCCAGCCAAGAGGCCCCAGTGACCACCCTGTCCCTGCCCCTGCTCAGGCAGGAGGAGAGGCAAGGCCTGGGTTCTCTACCCAAATCCCCACCTCCCTGCCTCTCACTTCCCTGCCCTCACCCAGGTACAAGGACTCCTCCTCAGCACCTGCAAGGTGTGCAGGGGCCAGATTGAGGGGCAGGGCCTCACAGGGGGGCAGCTCATATTTATCCTCTTCCTCCTCCTCTTGGGCCTTCAGAAAGTGCTGCTGGGTACAGAGGAGATGGAGGGTGGAACATGCCCAGGACACTGATGGCTGCTGCCTCCCCCCCCCCCCCCCCCCCCACCGCTCCAGCCTCCATCTCAGCTGCTGAACTTACTTACCCTGTGTCTCCAGGTCTCTGGAGTAGACAGAGGAGATGAGCTGAGGGCATCCTCTCTCCAAGCTGAGGCATCTGGACAGACAGACTGGCCTTGCCTCCTCCCACCCCACCCCCTTCTAGCACAATGTCTGATGCCCCCCCCCCATAATGAGCTTTAATCCTCCACTAAAGAAACCAGTTCTCCTGGGGGAGGAGGGAAGGTTTAGGGCAGTCCTGGGGCTTGATCTGAATGCCTGAGCTTTTTTGCTCAAGGCTAGTGCTCTGCCACAAGAGCCATAGCTCCACTTTTGGCTTTTTAGTGGTTAATTGGAGATAAGAATCTCAAGTACTTTATTGCCCTAGTGGGTTCAAACGGAGATCTTCAGATCTCACCCTCCAGAGTAATTAGAATTACAAGCATGAGCCACCAGGCTTCAGGAACTTATACTTCTTTCCTTCCTTCCTTCCCTTCCCTTCCCTTCCCTCCCTCCCTCCCTCCCTCTCTCTTTCTCTCTCTCTCTCTCCCTTTCTTTCTTTCTCTCTCTCTCTCTCTCTCTCTCTCTTTCTTTCTTTCTTTCTTCTGCCAGTCTTGGGACTTGAACTCAGGGCCTGGGCACTGACCCTGAGCTGCTCTTGCTCAAGGCTAGCACTCTACCACTTGAGCCATAGGGCCCCTTCTGGCTTTTTCTGTTTATGTGGCACTAAGGAATTGAACCCAGGGCTTCCTGCCTGTTAGGCAAGCACTCTACCACTAAGCTACATTCCCAGCCAAGAATTCACTCTCTTTTTTTTTTTTTTTTTGTCAGTTATGGGGCTTGAACTCTGGGCCTGGGCACTGTCCCTAAGCTCTTCAGCTCAAGGCTAGTGCTCTACCACTTGAGCCACAACACTACTTTGGTTTTCTGGTGGTTAATTGGAGATAAGAGGTTTTCTGGTGGTTAATTGGAGATAAGAGTCTCACAGACTTTCCTGTCCCGGATAGCTTTAAATCTTGATCCTCAGATCTCAGCCTTCTGAGTATCTAGGATTATAGGCATGAGCCACCAGTGCCTGGCTAGGAACTTAATTCTTGAGGGAAATTTTTATCATGGCAGCAGGGCCAATGAGTTGGCCCGAGAAAGAAGGGAGCCTCCCAGTCGCTTGTTTTACCTACATCAGTTCCACGCCTCCTGACACCTTTGACTTTCCCTAAGACAAATGGGAGAGCTAAGCCCCAGTAACCCAGCAGTGCAGGACTATGGCAGATGCGTGTCCACAGCCACTCAAGAGATACTGAACTTGTGGGGGCCCCTAATGTACTGGAACTCTGGTCTACTGTGTCACTTACCCACGCATCTGGGAGGTGGAAGAGGTGGCCCCAACCTGCAAGCAGACTCTACTCAACTTAGCCCAAAAGGTTCTGGAGTTTGTGTCAAGTAGACATTGCACTCCGTCACACTGATATCCATCACCATGAATGCCTACCCCCCCCAAGAGTTGTGTGACATGGTGGCCTTGGACTGGGGCAGCAGAATGGGAGGGAGGGTTCCTGGGGGTAGAGGGGCAGAGCCAGTGCCCTTGGGGAACACAACTGGATGGCCTGGTACCCCAGGTAAGCTGGGAGACAGGGGAGCCCCAGTACTGATGGGTAAAAGCAGATGAATGGTGTCATGTGGGCTGGGAGTAGTCAGAGCCAGCACCACACCTAAAGCAGCAGTGCCAGTGAAGGAGGAATAGGGGGTGGGCAAGGGAGACTAGAGAAGAGGGTGGGAGAAAGAAGAGCCCCAGTACTCACCGGGCCTTGGTCCCACTGAGCTTGTCCTAGAAAGAGGGGAAAATAAAGGATAGTTAGTACTATTGGGATTAGGGCACCTCTCCCTGCCCAGAGTTCTCCCCCTCCTCCGCCCCCCCCCTCCCCCCCGAACCAGGCAGGTTTGTGTGCCTGGAGCTGTTCTGGGACCAGGTCTCACCATGGCTGGATTAGATGAGCTCTGCCTTCCAGTAGGCCAGGATTTGGCACAAAAGGTGTGAGGCATAGGGGCCCTTTTGTTCCCTATCCCCTTCTATCAATGTTATTTGCATCTCTTAAGCACCCGGAAGGTGGGTGGCCTCCCATTCCAAATGGACTTCACTCAGGACACTCCCAGACGAGACCTAGCTTCTGTGTTGCCACCCCCGCCCCAAGTCCTCCAGAAGGAAGCTGGCCCAATGTCCCATTTCCAAAATGCATGTGTTACTAGGTAGGCTCCTTTCAGACAATTTTTTAAAATCCTTACACTTGTCATTTGCTGGTGAGTGGTGATCAAAGACATAAAAGTTAGAACTGTCATGTTCAGTGACAGCTTTATTATTATTATTGATGGATGTGTTTATTCATCCAGTGGACACATTACCAAACACTCTCTATGTACTAGGTGCTATTCCAGGTGGTGAAGACACCCATAGAAAATAAAACAGGCAGGCATTACATGTGTGCTTCCTCATTGTGTTCTCAAAATAACCCCATGATGCAAGTTCTAGTTTTATCTCTTTAAACAAAGAAATGGAGTGCATTAGTCAGCTTGGACCACCATAACAATAGCACAGACTGGTGACTTAAACGACAGATCTTTTATTTCCTCACAATTCTGGAGGATGAAAGTCCAAGATCAAGGTGCCATCAGGGTTGGTTTCTGGTGTGGCTGCTCTCCCTGGCTTGGAGACAGCAGCCTCCCCATGTCCTCACATGGCCCCTTGTCTGCACATGTCTAAAGAGAGAACAAAGCTGGTATGCACTCCCTTTTCTTATGAAGTCAGCAGAGCTGTTGGAGCAAGGCCCAAAACAGTCCTATCACAGGCACATTGGGCAGTAGGTCTTTATTATACATGAATCGTGTTTGTGGCACAATTACAGTCTATAACACTAAGGCCTTGATAAATTGCATATCTTTCCTGAGGTCATGCACTCACTCAGTGATGGATATGAGGCTCCAGAACCTGAATGCTAAACAATGGGCATCCTCCTACCTCATCTAGGAGGGAATCAGGACACTGTCGCCTAGCCACTGGAGAATGAGGCTCATCAGCACTGGGAGATTCCTTAAGGGGTTCATGATTTCGAGGTCACTCCATGAATTTGGAACATTGACTTCTGAGACGTGTTGGGATAAAAGGAAGGGTGGGGTTTGGTGTTTGACTCTATTTAAACCAGAAAATGAGAGCTGGGTACCAGTGGCTCATGCTTGTAATCCTAGTTACTCCAGAGGCTGAGACTTGAGGATAGAGATTCAGCCAGCCAGGACTGGAAAAATCTGTGAGACTCATATTACTTGACAGTAATTTGATGGGGAGATACAGAGAAGCCACATTTTGAGTGGTTGAATCTGGAGTCTTTATTAGAAAGCCAGTGACTATGAGCAGATACATGTCCCCAAAAAACTTGCAGCCTTCAATGCACTTAAAACTGATAGGAAACTGAGCCACAAGGGTGGTAAAGAAAGAGCAGAAAAACATTCTGAACAAACTAGATCAACTCTAATGGAAAGTTGAAGAGGGATGACATGGTACCCGGAGGAGAGGCAGGAGACATGGTGCATTGGCAGCTGAAGTGCTGGGGCCTACATAGGGTCACAGTCAGGAGGTAGGGTCACAAGGAGCTGGAGTTCAAAGAGTCTCCTGAGTTCATGGTACAGGTATGGCAGGTCTGGTAATCTATTGTTCAAGTCCCTGCCCCTGCTTCTAGGAATCTACCTGGGGGTGGGATTTTGCCTCTAAAAGTTTTCATCAAGTCCCTGTCACCTGCCAGAAGTGGAGTTATAGCTTAAGTAGTAGTAGAGCTCCAGCCTTGAATGAAAAAGCTGAGTTCAAGCCGCAGTACTGGAACCAAAAAACAAAACAAGAAACGAGGAAATGCAGACCATGATCATGAATATTGAAACTTATAGGCCTCTTCCTTTCTTGTATTTTTCACTTTGTGCATGCACTAGCTGTTGGCACAAAGTAAAAACAAAGCCCAGATAACTTGCATGGGGAGTTGGAGTAGGACATAACCTTTTTTGTTGTTGTTGTTGTTGGTTGTGGGGCTTGGACTCTGGGCTTGGGCACTATCCCTGAGCTCTTCAGCTCAAGGCTAGTGCTGTACCACTTGAGTCACAGTGGCACTTCTGGTTTGCTGGTGGTTAACTGGAGATAGTCTCACGGACTTTCCTGCCCTGGCTGGCTTTGAACCTCAATCCTCAGATTTCAGCCTCCTGAGTAGCTAAGATACAGGCATGAGCCACCAGCCCCCGGCAGGACATAACCTTAAGAGAAAAAGGCCAAGTGCTTCCTGGGACCTAGAGGCCAATGACACTTAATGAGCCATAAGAATCACTAAAGAGGGCTGGGAAGGTGGCTCAGTGGTAGAGCGCTTGCCTTGCATGCCTGAGGCCCTGGGTTCGATTCCTCAGCACCACATAAGCAAAAAGAAAAAAGCCGGAAGTGGTGCTGTGGCTCAAGTGGTAGAGTGCTAGCCTTGAGCTGAAGAGCTGAAGGACAGCACCCAGGCCCAGAGTTCAGGCCCCACGACCAGACCAAAAAAAAAAAAAAAGAATCACTGAGGAGATGAGACATAGTTGCTTAGCAAGCAAGGCCCTGAGTTCAAATTCCAGTACTGAAAAAAAGGATAGAGAAACAATTGTCAGTTGAGGTTAAGGACTTGGATCTATTCCTTGCCCTTCACTCCCCAGATGACCTATCTTCCACAAGGCAGGGAGCAACTTCCCTTACTTAGTGGGGCCTCCTATGGGATCAGAGTCCACAGGTAGAATGAACTGAAGGTTCTGGATAGCACTCACCACAAACCCCAAATTGATCAAGCTTTCCTCTTCAGCCACCTCCTCCCTGTTTAGGGCTTTGCATAGGAAAATCCTGAGGCCTGGGTGAATGATAGGATCTGAGGTGGAAGATGGAGTTTGTGCCCTCTTGGCTGGAGCACTTGCTGCACAGACCTAGGTGTGGGGCAGGAAGCTGGCCTATTCCAGTGGCCTTGTCTGTTGGGCAGCCCTTCAGGGCTGGGCATCTTGTTAATCACAGACATATTTAGACCTCTTCTTTACGTATTGGGCACAGGATTACTTTGTCCATACCATAGATAGATACTTTTTTTTTGGCAGTTGTGGGGCTTGAACTCAGTGCCTGGGTACTGTCCCTGAGCTTTTTTTTTGGGGAGGGAGGCGTTCAGTCATGGGGCCTGAATTCTGGGCCTGGATGCTGTCCCTGAGCTTTTTTGCTCAAGGCTAGCGCTCTACCACTTGAGCCACTGTGTCACTTCCAGTTTTCTGGTAGTTGATTGGAGATAAGAGTCTCATAGACTTTCCTGTTGTCTAACTGAGATCCTCAGATCTCAGCCTCCTGAGTAGCTAGGATTACAGGCATGAGCCACCAGTGCCTGGCCAGATGCTTATATTTTGAAAGTTTCTAGTCCTTCCAGATGCTTCAAAATGGGCAGATCTCATCCACTGAACCCCCGTGAGAACAGACCCAACTGTACTGGCCCAGAGTAGTATAAATATATCTTTTGAAAGCAAACAAAGATTTTGCCATTTGCCTGATAATAAGAATTGCTGAAGGTCCCTTGGTGGCACAGTGGCTCATTCTTGTAATCCCAGCTATTTCGGAGATCAAGATCAAGAAGATCACAGTTTGAAGCTAGCACAACCAAAAGTTCTCAAGACCACACCTCAATCAATAAGTGAAGTGTGCTGACGTATGCCTGTGATCCTAGCTCTGTGGGAAGGAGAATGTAGGAGGATTTCATCAAGTGGAGACTGGAACGAAAAAAATATCCAAAACAAAAAGGTGTGGCTCTAGTGGCAAAATGACTAATAAGCAGGAAGCCCTGAACTCAGGCTTTAATATTAGTCATGTATAGATCTATAAAAAGATATGTACATATATATGTATATGTATATATATATGTATATATATATATATAATATGTGTATGTAACTAAGAGAAATGATGCTGTAATCCCAGCACTCAGGAGACTGAAGCAGAAAGATTGCTCCAAATCCCTAACTTCAAGGCCACTCTGAGCTAGAGAGCAAGATCCTACTTAAAATAAAACAAAAAATGGGGAGAGGACTGGGGATATAGCTCAGTAGTATCTTTGGGTCCCCAAACCCTTCCCAAGATTGTAAGACTTCGATCTTCAGGAAGTCTACATTATTTTTAACTGGCATCTTAGATCTGTCTTACGAAAAAGCCAAGTTTGAGGAACAGTGTTCTGTTGGAAACATTCCAAGGCAAGACTCGTGGGACAATTTTTAGAATCACATGCAATTCTTGAGAACATAAGTCTTGGCAGAGGAGGAATGGAACACAGGCCCTGCCCTCCAGGCGTCTCTGTGAGTGATGGAGAGGATTGATGTCAGCTCTCTGGGCTTCCATTTCCTCTTGTGTAAATAGGAGCATTAACAAAGCATTTTTCTCTGGGCACTGGTAGTTCAAGCCTGTAATCTTAGCTACTAAGGAGGCTCAGATTGGAGGATCCTGGTTTGAATCCAGCCCAAGAAGATTAATCTTTGGAGATTAGACTCCAATCTCCAATTTAACTGCCCAAATGCTGGAAGTGGAGCTGTGGCCCAAGTGGTAGAGCTCTAGCCTTGAGCAAAAAAGCTCAGGGACAACACCAAGGCCCCTCAGTTCAAGCCCCACCACCAGCAGAAAATAATAACAAACAACAACAACAAAAACTAAAAAAAATCCCCAAAGAATTCCTCATTGAGAGAGGAAAGGTGCTTGAGAATTGACACATAAATGTGAGCTCTCCATGAACTCCTTGAACTTGGGGTGCAGCCATTGACGTAGTTGTCCACAGAGAAGGTGGACAGGTCTAGCTGAGATCCCTGGTATGAGTGGAGGGGGAGGCACTGTGAGAAGGAGCTTGGGTCAGGGGATTCTGAGCACCTGAAGGAGAGGGGTCTCAGAGGAAAGAGAGCAGAATATGGAGGAAGAGCTGCTACGATGTGTGTGGCTGGGCTCCTGGAGATCCAATGAGGACAGGTGAGTTCTTTTTGACTATTGAGCATTTCATATACTTGGTGGGTTCTCCACCTTAGGCTTCTTTTCGCAAAGATAATGTAATATATTGAACTTGTTTTACTGTCTCTTCCCTCCCAAGCTTTTCCTCTCCTTCCCTCCCTCCCTCCCTCCCTCCTTCCCTTCCTTTTTTCTCCTTTTTCTCCTTTTATGCTAGGACTGGGGCTTGAACTCAAGGTCTCAAGCTCTCTCTTGGCTTTTTCCACTCAAGTCTGGAGCTCAACTACATGATCCACAACTTCATTTCTGGTTTTATGTTGATTAATTGGAGATAAAAAGCTCAAAGACTTTTCTGCTGGGCTGGCCTCAAACCTCAATCCTCAGACCTCAGCCTCCCGAGTAGCTAGGAATACAGCTACCAGCTCCCTCTGAGCTGAAGCAGACACAAAGAGGACTCTACCTTGGGGAGGGTGGTGACAGTCACACCCATTTCCAGAGGACTGAGACCTATGGTTGTTTGCATATTGTGCTGTCTGACCCAGGGAGCCTCTGCTAGGCTAGATCCTTCAGGACATTATTTCTGACAGCTTCTCTGGCACTCCTGGAGATGCTGTAAGCTATAGGAATTTTCTCCCTGAACAGAATTATTAAACATAACAAAATTCTCAATACAAATAATTTGGACCTAGTACTTTAAAACCTAATCTTTCTTTGTAATCACTCAATAGGTAAGTCCAGAGAATGTTCAAGAGCAATTTACTCTAAAATAAATAGAAAAAATATCCAAGGCACTCTAAATGATTGGCTGAACTACTGGACTATTGTTAGTTTTGCAAGGTGTGGGCAGGAGGGAGTCTTAAAGATTGGCTGCTGCATAGCAGAGAGGAGATATCCAAGGAGCCATTAAATGCACTACTACTGGATGCTACTGTGTATCTGAATTAAATGTTCCCCTTGTCCCATTCCAAGCACAGGACTGTCAGTGGGGTCAGAAGTTAGCTCAGCTGCTGGTGGGAGCAGACAGACACCAGCATGCTCCTCTCAGAGGCCAGTGGCAGTCAAGATGAAGTCCTTGAGGATCTGTACACAGAATCTTGGCAATGGCCTCCAAGTGTTCTGCCAAGGTCCCCTCCCTCCCCCATCCTCTTCCTGGGCCCAGGACCCACAAGACCCACAGCAGGTGGTGTCCTCCTAGCTATGGTATGTTTGTAATGAACTATTTTTCAACCTGAACTAGCTACAGATGCTTGCTTTTCTCCTTCCTTCCTTCCTTCCTTTTCTTTCTTTCTTTCTCTTTCCTTTCCCTCCCTCCCTCCCTCCCTCCATCCCTCCCTCCCTTCCTTCCTTTCTTTCTTCCTTCCTTCCTTTCTTGCTTCCTTGCTTTCCCAGTCCTGGAGCTTGAACTCAGGGCCTGGGCACTCTCTCTGAGCTTCTTTTGCTCAAGGCTAGCACTCTACCACTTGAGCCAGAATCAAACCCAGGGCTTCATGCATACTAGGCAAGCACTCAACCACTAAGCCACATTCCCAGCCCACAGATGCTTTCTTGTACTTTCAATGATGGACTCTAATCTAGAGATAAAACCACAGCATCACTGAGGTCTTACCAGGGGATGCCATGATGCTCAAAAAATGGAGCCCAAGAATGGTGTCTCCTGGGAAGGTAGGACCAGGTAGAATCCAGTATCATAGCTTTACTTCTAGACTCTAGAGACTTTTAAATGATGTGTGTGTGTGTGTGTGTGTGTGTGTGTGTGTGTGTGTATGCTGGGTCTTGAACTCAGGGCCTGGGAACTTTACCTTAGCTTTTTTTGCTAAAGCTGGTGCTCTGCCACTTGAGCCATACCTTCACTTCTGGCTTTTAGCTGGTTATTGGAGTTAAGACTCTGATAGACTTTTCTGCCTGGACTAGCATTGTACTTTGATCCTCAGATATCAGCTTCTGAGTACCTAAGATTACAGACATGAGTCATCAGTGGCTAGCTAGCATAAATTATTATTATTGTTGTCGATCATGAGGCCTGAACTCTGGATGCTGTGACTCAAGTGGTAGAGCACTAGCTTTGAGCTGGACAGCTGAGGGACAGTGCCCAGGCCCAGAGTTCCAGCCCACGACCGACAAAAAAAAAAAATAAATAAATAAAATAAAAATAAAAAGTTAATGAAAGGGGCTGGGAAGGTGGCTTAGTGGTAGGGTGCTTGCCTAGCACGCATGAGGCCCTGGGTTCAATTCCTCAGCAACATATGAGCAGAAAATGGTGCTATGGCTCAAGTGGTAGAGCAGTAGCCTTGAGCTGAAGAGCTGAGGGACAGCGCCCAGGCCCAGAATTCAGGCCCACAACCTACAAAAAAAAAAAAAAAGTTAATGAAAGAACTAGGAATGTAGTTTAGTGGTGGAGTGCTTGCCCTAGCATTCATGAAGCTCTGGGTTCAATTCCTTGGTACCACATAAACAGAAAAAGCTGGAAGGCATGCTGTGGCTCAAGTGGTAGAGTGCTAGCCTTAAGCAAAAAGAAACTCAGGACAGTGACCAGGCCCTAAGTTTAAGACCCAGGACTGGCAAAAAAAAATTTTTTAAGGTAATGCGAGCCAAGTGGCTCACACTTATAATCCTAGCTACTCAGGAGGCTAAGATCTGAGAAAAATGTTCAATGCCAGCCTGGGCAGGAAAGCCCTTATGAGTCTAAGTTCCAGTTAATCTCCAAAATAAAAGCCAGAATATGGCTCTACTGGTAGAGTACCAGCCTTGAGTGGAAAAGGTTTAGGGTCAGCGCCCAGCCCCTGAGTTCAAGCCTCAGTAATGGTGTACACACACACACACACACACACACACACACACACACAGAGTTAATCAGTAAAACTAGAAAAAAATGGAGGGAGGAAAGGAGGAAGGGAGAGATTAATCTAGAGTCCCACAGTAAGGAAGCAGGGACAGGAACAGATATACTAGGAGCAGCCAGGACTCTGGAAATGGGAGGCCAGGCTAGAAGTGAGGCCAGCCAGGTTTCCCTTAGCCAAGGAAGTTGAGAGCGGCAAGGATTCTTCTCCTGGGAGTGGGGATTCATAGAGGAGGTAGGAGTTTGTTGTTTATTTATTGCCAGTTCTGGGGCTTGAACTCAGGGCCTGGGCACTGTCCCTGAGCTTCTTTTGCTCAAGGCTAGCGCTCTACCACTTGAGCCACAGCGCCACTTCCACCTCTTTCTGTGTATGTGGTACTGAGGAATTGAACCCAGGGCTTCCTGCATGCTAGGCAAGCGCTCTACCACGAAGCCACATTCCCAGCGCTGAGCTGGAAGTTTAGATGGAGCAGAAAGAGGGATGGGAGAACTTTCTGAAAAGAGGCAATGGCATGGGGGAAGTCCTGACCATGAGGGATGGGGGATGGGAGAGGAGAGCTGGGGGCAGAGACAGAGCCCAATGAGGAAAGGGAATACAGGCAGCCAAGATGGAGGCCCAAGATATTTCAGGTGTCCACTGAACTGTGTGGTCCAGTAGATGATGTCAGAGACAATCCTGCAAGAAGCGGGTGTGTCAGGAAGGTGCTGTCCAAGGCTGGTGGATGAAGAGTTTCGTCTACACAAGCCAACTGTGTCCACACTTTCTCCTACCTTGCTTCCTTCCCAGGCCTGGGACTCAGTTTCCTCGGTGACATCTGTGATGAAGAATGGCTAGAGGGACAGACAGCCCCCAAGCCTATCCCTGGTGCATGGACAACTGATTTTCAGAAGTCTGGGCTATGCTACCTCCATCTTCTGAGGTGAAAATACCTTGAGACTGTGATGTACAATAAAGTTTCTCTCTATTTTTCCCCAGAGGGTAGGCCTTGTATTCTCAGACTCATTGGAGGCTGAGTTGAGGCTGGCTTTTTCTGCCCTCTAAGGTTAAAGGGCACCAGCCCAGCACTGCCCTGCTTCCCTCTGCCCGAGAGGGTGGTGTGAATTTGCACCACTCCCCTGCCTTGCCCTTCTTTGGAACTTCCTTATAGTATATCTGGCTGAACTGCAGATCTGACCAAAGCCCTAATGTGACTCTATGGCTCAATGATTGTAAGATCAGGCCTCTGCCGACTTCAGCCCCCAGGTCTCATGGCTTCTAGTATGACTGGGACTCAAGTGGCCCATTCAGCATCCTGTAATTTAGGGAAATTTCAGTTGGAAGAAATTGAGACTCTTACCTAGTCCACATATTGCAAACTGAGGAAGGACTTCTCCCAACCCTCTCCTCTTCAGCTTTGTGCTACACATCTCTCAGCGGCTCATTCTGCTTCCTCTCTGACCTCTTTTTGTTCTTTCACATGGATTAGGCTGACCTCAGAATCATAATCCTCCTGTCTCAGTCTCCCTCATGAGGGGATTTCTGTGTGTGTCACCCAGGTTGAACTGTCTTTTATCTTGATTAGCCTATTACTACAATTCTGCACAGACAGAAGGAGGTGGCAGATACTCAGAAAACCTGGGTGAGGGGTTGCTGGGGGAAACAGAACAACACATGGATTCTTCCAATCCTTCTCAGCTCAGGGCTTCCTTTTTATCTGGGGGCTACGCATTTGCCTTTGCTCTATAGGAACACCTTGCCTCCTTCAGCCCTCTTTCTGCAGGCTTTGGATTAGGGGAACCTTTTCTCAGAGGGTGTTCCAGACCAATCCTCCCAGGACCTCCAAGACCTACCCTCATGACTCCCACAGTAACTAGGCTGATGGATTTATTTCACAAATATACTGAAGACACCCCCACTTGACTATAAGCTCTATAAACGGATAGCTGTCATGTCTAAGGTTCACAATCAAATTTCAAGTGCCTGACACACAGTAGGCTCTCCTGCAATGTTTGTTTCAAACACATATTCAAATCTTGCTCACTTTTACCACCTAGAGAAAGTCTTCCTCTCCACCAACAGCGCCTTTCCTTGTTCCGTTCCTGCCCATATGTCACCAATCACTAGGCCTAGGCAGAAGGCACCATGAGGGTCATTAGCTGTTGATCTACTGAAAACAGCCTTCATCTCTAAATGAAAAACAGTAATCACAAGCTGTCTTCACCGGCTACCTTCTGACTTCCCACATCCCACTAGGTCTTTCCCTCTATTTGCCTTCTATAGAAGGTGACTTCCTTCCTAACCATTTTTCCAAGCATTCTATCCAACCCCAATCTCCCACAGATGTTATATGGGCCTGTTTGAGCTTCCTCCAGGTCAGAGCCTGGTAGTCAAGCATCTCCTATTCCCAGCACTTTCCTTCTCCCAGGACTGATAAGGAAGAACAGTTTTGGACATTGGCCTGACTTCTTACCCTCCCCTTTAGGAGTCCAGATCACAGATGTTTCCCCGTTCCCACAACCTTCCTCCATAGCCCTAGGGCCCCAAGATCTCCCACTCTACTTTTTACTAACAGAAAAGCTGAGAAACTAAACATGAGATGGGTGCTGGGCATTGGCCAAAGCTATTTAATTATATACACAAGGCCTTAGTCTGCTCCACCAAAGCCATTAGAAGCATTTAAATAGTCTGTAAGGGAAAGGGCGACCCCTGGTGGTGAGAACAGCCTGTTGAGCCCGTTGCTCATTTCCCAAGAGTGTGGAGGCTCCTAGAGGAAGTGACATCAAGCAAGGCCCAGGCCCTAATGATCACGATGCTACAGAGAAGTAACCCAAGGGTAAAGAACCCAACTTTTGCTGTGCCTATCCTTAGCTACATTTCCTAAAATGCTCTAATAACACCGTCCTGCAACTTTAACTGCACCCTGGCCTTGAGATTTTCAGGAATTGAGGACTGGCATTCAGTACCACATAGAGAAAAGCCTGAAAAGATGTCCTGTCCCTTCAGTCCCAGCCAAGGCCTCTCTTCCTGGAAGCCCAGATTTTGTGAGTAACTGTTAAGACTGAATTGGCTGACAAATGTTTTCATGCATTAGGTGATAGCCAATTGCTTCCGAGTTTCAAGAAAACACTTCTCTAGCCAAATGTTTTTTAGGTATGTTATACCTTTCCTGTGACTCAGTCCTACAAGCAAGCTTCTACAGAAACCAGTGAGTTTCTATTCAAATCAGGAAAGCACATGAACAGCTTTAAAATATAATGGTCATCTTGAATTATTTTATATAAACACAAAAATCTTACCACCAAGTACAAAAATATACCATTTTCCTAAGTGAAGTTCTAGAGTTTCTGCACTAAAATGTCATATATCCTTTATTTGCTGGATGGTTATATTTTAGAAAGGGAAACCTTTTTTTTTTAAATTGAGTGTTTCAACTGGGGGAAAGTGAAAGAAGGGATAACACTGTCCATAAAAGAAATGTATTTATTACCTAACTTATGAATTGGTAATCCCTCTGTGCACATCTTAATAATAACAATAAAATCTTATTTTTAAAAAATTGGATGTAATTCATTACTCCTAAGATTTTTTTTTTTTTTTGCAAGTCCTGGGGCTTGAACTCAGGGCCTGGGCACTGTCCCTAAGCTGCTTTTTTGTTCAAGGCTAGCACTCTACCCTTGAGCCACAGAACCATTTCTGGCTTTTTCTTGTTATGTGGTACAGAGGAACCGAACCCAGGCTTCATGCATGCTAGGCAAGCACTCTACCACTAAGCCACATTTCAAGACCTATTCCTAAGATTTTTTTGTTTGTCTGGTTAGTTTTGCTTTTTGGAGCCAGGGTCTTATTATGTATCCCTATCCAAAGCTAGCCTCAAACTCATTACCTTTCTACCTCAGCTTCCTGAGTGTTAAGATTACAGGTACACCATCATGCTTGCTTATTCCTTAGATTTAGAAGAATATTCTACTTTATGTTTATAATAATATTTGAAGAGTTGGAAAACACAACTTCTTCATCCATCTTTTTCTGTTTTGTTTTTTGTTTTTTGCCGGTCATGGGGCCTGAACTCTGGGTCTGAGCACTGTCCCTCAGCTCTTCAGCTCAAGGCTAGTGCTCTACCACTGGAGCCACAGCGCCATTTCCGGCTTTTTCTGTTTATGTGGTGCTGAGGAATCGAACCCAGGGCCTCATGCTTGCAAGGCATGCACTTTACCGCTGAGCTACCTTCCCAGCCCCTTAATCCATCTTTTTCTGGAACAGTCAAAAAATGTACTTTCTTTGAGATAATGGGCTTGTAGAGTCCAAAGACTCAAGCAATAGCATTTCAGTATGTTACATGTTTACATATGTTTAAAATATGGAGTCAAGCCTGGAATCCTAGCAGCTAGGAGGCTGAGGCAGGGGGACCATAAATTTTAAGGATATCATGGGCTACATAGAAAGATTATCTCAAGAGTTTATAGTAGTTGTTTGTCTTCTCTAAGGGAAGAGGCTACTTAATAATGACTAGTTGTTATGTATGTATGTCAGTACTGGAGCTTCAACTAAAGGCTTTGTGCTTTTATGGCTGGTGTGCTACCACTCGAGACATACCTTCACCCCAGCATTTTGTCAGTTAGCTGGAGAGAAAAGTCTTGTGTACTTTTCTTTCTCAGGCTGACTGTGAAAAACAATCCTCCAGATCTCAGCCTCCTGAGTATCTAGGATTACAAGTGTGAGCTAACAGCATCTGCTTAAGGTCTTAGCAGAAAGTGTGCAGAAGAACAAGTCTTCCAGAAATTCCCAGACAGGAATGGGAATGTGAGCTGGGAAGGTGGTTCAGTGATACAGTGCTTGCCTTGGGTTCGATTCCTCAGCACCACATAAGCAGACAAACCTGAAGTGGCGCTGTGGCTCAAGTGGTAGAGCACTAGCCTCGAGCTGAAGAGCTGAGGGACAGCACCTAGGCCCAGAGTTCAGGCCCCATGACCGACAAAAAAAGAAAAAGAAAAAGAAATGGGAATGTTCGTCCAGTTAATATAAACCTCAGCCTTGCTACTATGAGAATCTGGGACATATACTTTAATGATCACTTCAGGAGAAACTACAGATTATTTCAAGATTAAAGGGAATATTTTTAGAAGTAGGCAGTCTTAACCTAACTACATAAGAGAGAAATCTCATTGACATTATAGGGTCATGGCTGTGTCCTTATCACCTATATATTTTTCTACCTATCTTGAGGATTGGGCATGAACAGTATATGCCCAGAGCAGGAAGTCTAAAAGCTGAAAATGGGGTTAAAGACAGTCCATTGTGTTCCTGGCCACTGTGGTGTCACTGTTCCCGATAAAGGTGTAACCTGAGCCACCACTTGGGAGCCAGAAATCAGCTGAGAAGAGGTCTCTGGAGAGAGGCTGCCCTGGCCACCGAGGGGGGATGAAGTAGATTCTCAGAACAGCTCATCTCACCAGCAGGCTGATTTGCACCAAAGGTAGGTAAATCCCTTCTGCAGCCTGGTAAGTCAGGAGAAGAGTTGTGACACCTGAGGCAGAATTGTGAGCTGAAGCCCTAGAGGAAGAGGATGCTGAATGCAAGTGCCTTGGTTATACACTTCCTGGTAGCTCCTCATCCAGCACCTTGACTTCGCTGTGTAAAGCTGATACCTGGGGGCAAGGCCCCAATAGACAGGGACTTACATCCTGGGATGTGGAAGGCTTTTCTCCAGGAGACCTGCAGGCCACCAAGGATCCGTGGCAGGCTTACTCCCCATCTTAGGGTCTAGGATGCTCCTCTCTCTAGGACAGGAAATTTGCTCCAGGAGATGGAGGAGGCTTCATAAGGGTGCACTCCACATCTCTACCAAGTGTGGGCCCAAGTCCCCACCTACCAGCCTCCGCCCCAGCGGCCCCAGCCTGGGGGGGGAGGAGGGGAGGGGCTCCGGCTCGCAGAGGAGAGCTGGCATAGCAACTCCAGGGTCAATCCCTGGTGCAGGGGCGCATAACCAAGACTTCAGGAGATGAGATCCCGGTCCTCACCAACTCGCAGACCCTCCCGGAGACCCGGATATCCTACCCTGCCTAACACCTCAGGGGGAGAGGAGCACTCGAGGCCCCGCCCCGAGGCCGCCCGCTGCCTGCTGGGGTTTGTAGTTCCTAGGGGCGGGGACAGAGACTTCACGTGTGCGCGCACGCGCCGTGGTGTGTGTGTGTGTGTGTGTGTGTGTGTGTGTGTGTATGTGTGTGTGTGTGAAAATAATTGCATCGCGGCAGCCACCGTATCGTCTCCAGAGTTCTAACCTTGTCCTTCTGGACTTCTGAACCTGGATTTAGCTGCGTCGCAGACCCGAGCTCCCAAGGCCCCGCCCCTTTGGCGCGCTGTCTACTGGGACTTGTAGTTTATACTCACTCGGCCTTGGGCAGGCGGAGCCGACTGGAGTAGGTGTCTTTCCCAGTTCTGGTGTACCAACCAACCCGGAATCTGCACCTCCACCAGTTTGTGCAAGCCTCTCATGACCGACCTACTATGTAGATACTAGCGTCTAGGATGGGCAAATTGGGACACCAAAAGTGGAGCTCTCTGGCCAGGGTTCACCCCCTTGGTCCATGATTATTTCATGCTGATTACACGTGAGATGGCTGAGATACACACATCCCTATATATGTACCTTCCCCTGGCGTGTGTGTGTGTGTGTTAGTCAACTATCTAAATTTGGGTAGTATCTTGCTATGTAGCAGGCTGTCCTGGAACTCATGATCCTTTGGCCCCATACTCCTGAGTTCTAGACGCGTACTCCCCCATAAGTTGGAAAAAAAATTATTTGACAAATTTGTCAACTTCACAGAAGCAAATCCAGAAAGGAAGTCTCCTCTGTTTAAGACAATAAATGGGCAGTTCTGGACTGCACTTCACTTTAAGGATCAGATAAATGGGATTGTGTGTGTGTGTGTGTGTGTGTGTGTGTGTGCGTGCGTGCTTAGTAAACTCTTTTACCCAGGTTATGAGTGAAGTGTTTGGTAGATTCTACCTATTACAATCTGAACTCAAGCCTCTGAAGAAAAGTTTGAGGCCTTGGGGAGCTGAATTTTAAAAGGGAAAGTACAAGCTGGGTTTTGGGAGTGGTGAACACCAGCACTAGGGAGATGGAAGCAAGAAGCTCTCAATCTCCAGGCAGTCTGTGCCACAGAGTGGTACTTTTTCTTAAAAAGGGAGGTTGGAATAGGTCTAAGGACTTGGCTTAAGTGGTAGCTCCAATAGGTCAGATGCCCTGATTTTAAACTCTAGTACCAAAGAATTCAAACAACAAAAAGCAAGGGGGAGGTACATTTACTATAATGAGAAGCTCTATTTACCTGAAGATGGTGGGTGGGTTTCATACTATTTTAATAAAAAGTGGGGTGCAGCCAGGCACTGTAATCCTAGCTACTCAGGAGGCTGAGATCTGAGGATCACAGTTCAGAGCCAGCCTGGACAGGAAAATGTGAGACTCTTATCTCCAATTAACCACCAGAAAACCAGAAATGGAGCTGTGGCTCAAAGTGGTAGAGTGCCTTTGAGCAAAAGAGTTCAGGGACAGTGCCCAGGCCCTCACTTCAAGTCCTATGACCATTAAAAAAAAGTGGGGTACAGGAGCAATGGTGCTTTACCATTTAAGGTTATGAAGATTTTTTTTTTACTAAACCTTGTTTGCTTGTTATAAGCTATATATAATTCACTCATTTCAAGTATAATATTAGTATTTTAGTACATTTAGGATTGTGTAACCATCACTACGATATATTTCTGAAACATTCTTATTACCCTAAATAAATTAGCAGCCACCCCTTCCTACCCATCCTCCTGAATTCCTTCTGTCTGTAGGCAACTATTAACATACTTTCTATTTCCATAGATTTGCTTGTTTGGGATATTTCTGTAAATAGAGTCATACAATGTGTGATTCTTTGTTGACTGGCTGTTTTAGCAGAATGCTTTCAAAATCCATCTAGTGTGTGTGTGTGTGTGTGTGTGTGTGTGTGTGTGTGTGTATGTGTTTGGTACTGTCTATCTACTGCCCTTGTGTTTGAGCTCAGGGCCTATCACTTGCTTGCTGGCTGGCTTGCTTCTGTAGCTAGCACTCTACCACATGTGTCATGCCTCCAGCCCAGCATTTTGCTGGTTATTTTGGAGATGGCATTTCATGTTGGTTTCAAAGGGTGATGCTCTGGAGATCAGCTTCCTGAATAGTTAGTATTGCAGGCCTGAGACACCAGCACCTGGTTACTTTATAGTACTTTTGGCAGATTTTTTTGAGTCTATATTTTGAAATAAATTCTCTTTTAAAGTAAGATATAACTTGTTGCATGTGAAAGGACTCATAGCTGGTTTTCACGACTAGAAGCAGGGTGGGCCTGAGGAGAGAAGGAAGAGAAGGACCTGAGGGGAAACAGCTGACAGGAGCAGCTGACTTGCAGTGACAGTTGGGAAGGGAGATGTGGACTCCTACCCCGGCCTCCCCACACACTTTCTGCCATCTCTTAAGCGGGTCCTGAAACAAAGCTTTCGAGTGGCACGCTGGACTTTAGCGTTCCCCAGGCCCCACCCTCAGCATGCCCTACCCTCTCAGCGCCCCACAGTGTGGGTCTCAGAGTGGCCCGGAGGGCAGATCCGGAGCGCTGGCCGGCCAAGCCCCTCCCTCTGACTCACAGTGGTGCTTCCGCCCCTCATCTCCTGGGGCGGTGGCTGGGGATGGCCTGAGCCACAGCACTAGCAGGCAAATAGCAGGCGCCTGCTTAGGCTTCTGGTTTGAGACCCGAGGTCGGCCTGTGGGGGGTAAAGGTAGGGCTTCACTGATTCTGGGTCTTCTAGCAGTCCATACCTGCAGGCAAGCTCCTGGCCCGGAGAGAGCGAGGCCATGCGAACCAAGTGTTCTCTTCTTTGGAGACAAACTCTGTCTTGTTCTGGGGAGACTGCAGTGGGAGTAAACTTTGAGTTGAAAGAGAGAGGGGGGGGAGGAAGAGAAAGGGAGGACTGGTGGCTCAGGCCTGTAATCTTAGCTACTCAGGAGGCTGAGATGTGAGGATGGTGGTTTGAAGTCAGCCTGGGCAGGACAGCCTGTTAGACTCTAATCTCCAATGAACCACCCAAAATCCAGAAGTGGAGCTGTGGCACAAGTGGCTAGGAAAGCACTAGCTTTGAGCAGAGATGCTCAGAGACAGCACTCAGGCCTTGACTTCAAGCTCCAGGACTGGCACCAAAAAAGAAAAAGAAAAGAAAACAAGTTCTAGAGATTGCAGATTATTTATTAGCATATGCTTTAGAGTTCCCAGGGGCTGGGGAGAAACCCACGGGCTGCCTGGCCTGTCCCAGTATGTTTCTCCTTCTTTGTCATCCTCTCATTTTTTTTTCTCCCTTCCTGTGATGATAGGACTTTCTCTGGCTTGGAGAGACCCTCAGTGTAGGTAACAGCGATCCCCATTCATCCTGTCCCCTGGGTGGGTGCACAGAATTGAGCCACCCAGGTTCACACTGGTACAACCAGTATGACAACCTCAGAGGGAGGTAAAGGGGGGTGGAGAAGGGGTGAGGTATACTGTAACTTTCTTCCCCCGGAACTATTCACTAAACTGGCAAATAGGGGACAAAGAGGTGCTAGGTACACTTACTAGGGTCCCCTCACAAATTCTCATTGTGGCAAACCCTCCCCCAAAAGAAAACTTTTGTTGCTGATATGAAATAAATAGCAACCTGAAGAGAAAGAAGCCTAGATTTGTTTAGTATTTCTTACTTGCTTATTATTTATAGGCTCTCAATTAATCTTCATATTCTTCTGTATGCTCATTTTACAAGGAGGCTACAGGAAGTTGAGTAATTGACCTGAGAAAGCACAGTTGGTAAGTAGCCAAACTATTCAGCTCTTAACTTCTCTTCTAGGTTGTCTGCCCAGCCTCTGGTGCTTGTGTGAACAAGGCCTTCCTGGGATTCCAACTTTAAATACAAATATCTTGTATTTAAGGCTGTCTTTTGGAACCAGGCATGGTGGTCCATGACTCTCTGTAATCCCAACACTAGGGAGGCTGGGTCAGGAGGATCTAGAGTTAAAGGTCAGCTAGGCTAATGTTGCAAGACCAAATCTGAGTAAAAAAAAAAAAAGATCCAGGATGTGGTAGTTCATGGCTGTAATCCTAGCTATACCAGAGGCCAAGGTAAGAGGTTTGCAGATGAGTTGAACAGGCAAAAACATGAGACTCAATATGGAAAAACAAAAGGAAACAGAACACCTAAAAGCAAAAAGAACTGAGATGAGGCTTAAGTGTCAACAGGCCACAGAGATGCTTGGAGGTCTAATCCCACAGGTGGTGTTCAGCACCAGTTGTGAGTGGAAAAAGCAGAATGAAAATGCAAAGCCCTGAGTTCAAGCCTAAGTACCAGCACAACAAAACCGACCAAACAAACAAAAACCACATCCATCCAGTTTCAGGCTAAATCCTTGCTAGGATTTGGTTTGAAGGTTGACTAAGTATGAAGATTTGGTCCAAATTTTAATTACCAGTGCCAGGGCAGAAACCTTGACCCTCCACACCAAGTTCTATCTGGAACTAGATGTTGACTCACAGTTTTCTACAACAGGCTGCCAGCATCCTGGGCAGTAAGCCACGCTTGTGTGGCTGCATAATTGGGTGTTCATTTTTCCTGGAGCTTTACCCAGATTTTGCCCTTCTCTATGGATTCCGAGGGGGATGGGAGACTATCTTGACTGGCCTCCTACTCTGAGTGTGACTGTGGATGGTCACTTGTGTTCACAGGGCATCTGTATCCTCTGCAGAGCCAGCCACTGGGACAAGACTGTGATGTAGGAGGGTTGGCTGCCCCCAGGTGCAGTCTGCACCATGCTTATTTCTATAGCCGTTCCTGAGTGCCCTGCGCTCAGATTCTGTGACAGTGGACATCTGGTGACTGATTAGCAACAGAACTGTCTGGGGCAGGCAGGAGACCACAAAGACAAGTCAGAGCCCCAGCCACGCCCTCAGCACTGAGCTTTAAGAAAAAAAACAGTCAAATGCATTCAGACAAGAAGTCAGGGGGAGGAGGAAAAAGTGCTGTGGAGCCATTGACCCCACCCAGGAAGTGTGACTAACCCGGAGCATCAGGGGCTGTACAGACGTGCCTGTTGGGTCTGGTGAGTGGGGGCTCTGGGGAGTGGGAAACAGGGTATCTTGTGAGCTCTACATGCAGAGATGCCACCTGGGCCTGCCTTACTCAAAGCCGGTCACTATTCAAGGCTGGGGTGGGGACCTTTGGCCTCGCCCTGTGCACTTATGACCAGGTAGCCTGGTAGCCTGGGTTCCAAGCGCGCTCTGCTCTGTCTAGACCTGCCAGACTCCAAGCCCAGAGCCTCCTTTTGGAGGGGGTGGATGGGGTGGGGCTGGAGGAGAAAGAAAAGGGGAAGTTAGAAGTTGGGGTGGAGCAGCTGGAAAGAAGCAGTTCAAGACGCTGGAGCAGGAAGAAGTGGTGTCAGAGGTAATAAAGTGGGAGGTGGCTGTAAGGAATGATTATGCAGAGGAGAAAACGAAGGAATCCAGAAACCTCCACAGATCAAAACAGGCTTTTATTCAGGGTTAAAGCCTGAGAGGGCTGACAATCTTCCAGCCAGACTGGAGAGACAATGATGCACTCTTTTACAACTGAGGTCTCCTTTTATTTAGGCACGGAGAATGCAATCAGTCAGGCCAGGAGCCTGGGGGTAATTTGTCACGGGAGAGGAGGCAGGATGGGAACAGGGGAAGGGGTTCTTTGTGCAGAGATTGAATCTTATAGCATTTGTTTTTAGCAGACATGTCAACTCATGGTAGGGCCCTCAATCTACAGTTTACCCTTTTGCAATGGCAGGGTGTGTTTGGCGAGAGGGAAGAGGGTGGGAGATGATTCAGATTAATTGAAGTCTGCCCCAAGGGCCGTATTTATGACAAAGGTGAGTGGTTTGAGTTGAAGGCATTTCCCATCAGTGGCCAGCAGAGGGAGCTGGGGGCTGTCCAGGACACTTTAGGGGGACACAGATGAGAGCTGGTTGCCCAGGGTCTTGAAACTGAGTTAAGAATGATGCCGTCCTGGCACATTTATGCCAGGCTCCAGGTGCCTTCCTTGACTGCAGTCTTGCGAGTTTGGAGGTGGGCCATCTGGCTTGTGCCCAAGCTGCCAATGGAGGAACTTGTAGTCTTTCATCCTAGCCTGTGGGAAGGGGTGTCAGACTTCAATGCCGAAGCCCTCAACCAGCCTAGTGGTGAATTTAGATTTGGTTCTCCCAGGCTCCAAGACAGCATTGTGGCAGAGAGTTTGTGGAGAGATGTGGCAGGCCTAACCATATGAATTCAAACATTGGGTGTAGAATGGGGTTTAATAGTTCCCAGCAGAAGATATGGCTGAAGGCAGGGCAGGAAGGAGATGGAGGTGGAGCTGGAGGGCTGGGAGCTGGGATCTGGGGAAAAGAGTACGTGATCCCAGAGAGGCTCCTCTGGATGGCTCCTGAGAAGCCCTGGACAGTTTAATGGGACACTTAGCCCCAGCTTTCTGCCCCAAGGCTGCTTCAGTCCATATCTGCCTGTTAAAATCTTGGGCTGTCCTTTAAATTCCATCTGGTGTAATAACTGGAGCTCATTAAGAACTGCTAAACTGGGGCTGGGAATGTGGCTTAGTGGTAGAATGCTTACCGAGCATTCATGAAGCCCTGGGTTTGATTTCTCAGTATCACATAAACAGAAAAAGCTGGATGTGGCTCTGTGGCTCAAGTGGTAGAGTGCTAGCCTTGAGCAAAAGAAGCTCCTAGACAGAGCCCAATGCCCTGAGTTCAAGCCCCAGGACTGGCAAGAAAAAGAACAACAACAACAATAAACACCTTTGAGTATCTGCAAGGTAGTAGGCACTAAGAGGTTTAGCTAGATGTGGAATCTAGTTCTGAGAAACAGAATCTAGCTCCTGCTCCAAAGGCCCTCCCTTATAGTCTGGTAGAAGGGGGACAGTGCCTAACTCTCCTCACTATGGAAGAACAGAAGATCTAGAAAGGAGCTGGCTGTAGCTCATTGGCAGAGAAAGGAGAGAGGGAGGGAGAGAGAGGGAGAGGGAGAAGGAAAGGAAGAGAGAGAGAGAGAGAGAGAGAGCATAAAGAAGTTTCCCATCAGAGCATTCAAGAAGAGAATGGTTGGTGAGGGCTATTACGGAAGTGCTGAGTGTGTGCAGGTTCTATGTTGGGAGGCAGATCAGGACTAGATCAGCACTAAGGCTCCTTCTAAGGCTGACATCTGTGATTCTGTGACATTCCTCTCCTGGGGGAGGTTGGCAGGTTCATTAGATGGTTGGCTACTCATGTCTCTGTGCCGTCTAAATAGGGCACAAGGCCTGGGCCTTTTTTCATCTCTGTGTATTCTTGACCCTGCCCCCCACCCTGAAGTCTGCCTTTGGAGAGCACCCAGCATGGGCCTTGAATGGAATTGAATAGACTCTGTCATAGACTGCTTGCTAGACCAGTGCACCAACGTATCAGGTTCTGGAGACATGAAACAGTCTTCCAGCCAGCCAGCACACAGGGGCTGAAGTGTGTGCTCCTAGCAGAGAGGGTTGGGAGAACTTCCATAGGAAGCTGAGACACCAAATGGCCCAGAGATTCCTAAGACCGCTGGGGCTTGATATGGGCCTGCAGGGATGTTGGACTTTGATGGAGGCGAGATACTCGGGAACATTGATGAGCCAAAGGGCTGGGACAAGGAGGAAAGACTGAAAGGCCAGATGTTAGGATGGACCTTTTCTCTGGAAGAGCCTGGACAGAGGGTCAGGATATGCGGCAGGATCCTTAACCCTGCTCTAGAACTTCTCAAAAACTGGTAGTCAGGCTCTGAGTCTGGTTTTAGCTAACCCAAAATGGCTTTGAGGCATCAGGAGTGTTTTTTTTTTTTTTTTTTTGCCAGTCCTGGGACTTGAACTCTTAGGCACTATCTTTGAGCATCTTTGACTCAAGGCTAGCACTTGACTTGAGTCACAGCTCCACTTTTTTTTTTCTTTTTTTGTAGTTTACTGGAGATAAAAAGTCTTGCAGACTTTCCTGCTTGGGCTGGCTTTGAACTGAGTCACTGATGCTCACTTAGACATCAGGAGTTTTAAGGATCCCCAGATGATTCAGTTTGCCAAGAGTTCGATGTTATTCTTAGAGAATCTGCTGCTAGTATTGAGGTCACTTCAAACATGTTTCAGAACTGTGGAGGCAGATTTTCTAGGCTGGGGACATGGGTACTGTTAGGGGAAAATGTAGTAATACTTGAAAATGCACAATAAAGACTTTGAGAATGATGCCCTGGGTGTAGGGACCGTAGCATCAGGGTCTTGAGTTTGGGAGAGAGACTGTGTTTAATGCTGAACACAGCATGGGCAAGTGAGAAATTTTATTTTATTTTATTTTTTGTCCGTCGTGGGGCTTGAACTCTAGGCCTGGGTGCTATCCCTGAGCAATTTAGCTCACGACTAGCTTACCACTTGAGCCACAGCGCCACTTTTGGCTTTTTCTGCTTATGTGGTGCTGAGGAATCGAACCCAGGGCCTCATGCATGCGGGGCAAGCACTCTACCACTGAGCCACCTTTCCATCCCTGCAAGTGAGAATTTTTATCTAAGGAGCAGAGTAAGGGGTCAAGGAGTGGAAAATTACTGAAAGAAATGCCAGGGGTAAGGAAGGTTCTGTCCAAACTGACTTAACAGGATTCTAGAAGAAGTTTGTCCAGGTTGATCAGAAATCACCTGGAGGGGGAGTGGAAGATAAGTGAATCTGATCAGAAGAGGAGATGACTGAATGTGGAGGGAAGGAGGACTTGTGACTAAACAGGCCTAGCAAACTGGCCCAAACTGGATTTTGCAAGGAAGTGTACTGATGGGCCTAGGAGAAGATTCAAAAGCCTGAGGGATTTTTGGACAAGGAACCTTGGTGAGTGGATAAAATTATATAAGGTCTTGAGGTAATTCTATTGGGCAGCTAGGGTGATGAAGGAGCTGGTAGCCAAACCTCTTTCATCAGAATCCTGAAATGTCTGAGGAAGGTGGGTTAATTTGTCCTAAGTTCTTATTTCAGGAACAGAACGACAAGGCTGGCAATTGGCTCACTCCATTTCTCATTCTGAGCTCTTCCTGCCAGCTTGGGTGGGGCGGCTACCACTTCCCACCTGAGTCACCAGCTGGTGGGCTGTCTGTAGCAGGGGATGTGGGCATACCATGTGATCCTATGTGGGATGGAGAAACTTTAGCTCTTCCCCGCCCCCTGACTGCCTCCCAGTCTCAGGAAAATGTGACACCAAAAAAAAAAAAAAAAAGCCTTCCACTATTTTTAGGTTGATAATGGAAAGTCATAATTCAGATGGTATTTCATAGCCATTATTACCAAGGCTCTGCCTCTCCTCTTTTCTACTCAGACTCAATACCTTGCTCTCCAAGCTACCATTCAGAGTCTCTTCCCTCTAGCAGCCTCAATCTCCAAGAGTCTTCTAATTAATTAATTAATTTATTATTATTATTATTTTGTCGGTCATGGGGCCTGAACTCTGGGCCTGGGCGCTGTTGCTCACAGCTAGCACTCTACCACTTGAGCCTCAGCACCACTTCTGGCTTTTTCTGCTTATGTGGTGCTGAGGAATCGAACCCAGGGCCTCATGGATGCAAGGCAAACACTCTACCACTGAGCCACCTTCCCAACAAGAGTCTTCTAATTTTACAATTTTTTTTTTGTCGGTCATGGGGTTTGAGCTCTTCAGCTCAAGACTAGTGCTCTACCACTTGAGCCACAGCCCTACTTCCGGTTTTCTGGTGGTTTATTGGAGATTAGTTTCATGGCCTTTCCTGCCAGAGCTGGCTTTGAACTGTGATCCTCAGATTTCATCCTCCTGAGTAGCTAAAATTACAGGCATGAGCCACCAGTGCTCAGCTATTATTTTCTTTTTTTTTTTTTGTTGGTCGTGGGGCTTGAACTCTGGGCCTGGGTGCTGTCCCTCAGCTCTTCAGCTCAAGGCTGAGCGCTCTACCACTTGAGCTACAGCGCCACTTCCGGTTTTCTGGTGGTTTATTGGAGATAGGAGTCTCACGGTCTCTCTTGCCCGGGCTGGCTTTGAACCGTGATCCTCCTCAGCCTCCTGAGTAGCTAGGATTACAGGTGTGAGCCACCAGCGCCCGGCTTCAGTTATTATTTTCTACTTTATGTTTTCACCTTCAGTTTCCCCAGACCTTAATCCAACACCACAGAGGCAGAGAGCCTTATAAAAACCTTAACTGAGCTGGACATTGGTGGCTCATACCTGTAATCCTAGCTACTCAGGAAGTTGAGACCTGAGTCAGACTGGGTAGGCAAGTCTTATGTCCAATTAACCATCAGAAAATTGGAAGTGGAGCTGTGGTTCATGCTAGCCTTGAGTAGAAGCCCCCAGGCCCTGAGTTCAAGTCCTATGACTAGCAACCCCCCCAAAACAAAACAAAACCAACCAACTAACAAATGAACAAAAACCTTAGTTGAATGGACCTATGTGTTATATTAAGTGCTTGCTGGAATTTAGTCTCTACATTTTAACCCCTCATCCCCACCAAGAAACCAGCTAACAATAGGAACATAAAAAAGACAGTGAATGAAACTGTAGTGATTATATTTTTTGAATTAAAAAAAAGATAATGAGTTTTTAAAGATGTTTGCCTTTAGAATTCTCTCCCCATTCTAATATATTTTGTCCAAGGAATTTTGGCCCTGCTGACCTACGGAATAATGATGGCATTCATCATCCTAGTATTGGAGGCAAGCTAAGCACTCAGAAGTGATAGCTGATGTCTGGGAATGAGACACAGTTTCAATATGAGATCCAAGCTGGCCTCATTCTCACGATCTTTATGCCTTGGAATGCTGAGTACTAGGATGTTACCATGGCCAGCCCCCCCCTTTTTTTTAAAAATCAAAATGGACATATAGAATTTTGCTAAGTGCTTTTCTCTACATGTATTGGAATTTATATTTGGTAGTATATATAATACACACACACACATATACACAAATATGCTTCACACATATATGTTTATTAATAGGGCGGTTTAATCCCAGAGATTAAACCAACCTTGCATTCCTGGGATAAACCTCATTTGGTCATCATCATCATTATTATTATTTTTTTGTCGGTTGTGGGGCTTGAACTCTGGGCCTGAGCTCTGTCCCTCAGCTCTTCAGCTCAAGGCTAGTGCTCTACCATTTGAACTACAGTGCCACTTCCGTTTTTCTGATAATTTATTGGAGATAAGAGTTTCACGGACTTTCCTGACCAGGCTGGCTTTGAACCGTGATCCTCAGATCTCAACCTCCTGAGTAGCTAGGATGAACCACCAGATATCATTATTTTTTTGGTTGGTTGTGGGGCTTGAAGATCAGGGCCTGAGTGCTGTCCCTGAGCTCTTTAACTTAAGGCTAGTGTTCTACCACTTTGAGCCACAGCACCATTTCTCTCTGATATCTTAGTGGTTAAAACCTGCCCAGCTGTTTTTTTTTTGGTCCGGTAGTGGGGCCTGGACTCTGGGCCTGGGTGCTGTCCCTCAGCTCTTCAGCTCAAGGCTAGCACTCTACCACTTGAGCCACAGTACCACTTCTGGCTTTTTTCTTTTTGCTTATGTGGTGCTGAGGAATCGAACCCAGGGCCTCATGTATGCAAGGCAAGCACTCTACCACTGAGCCACCTTCCCAGCCCTGCCAGCTGGTTTTGAATTGCAATCCTCAGATATCAGCCTCCTGAGTAGCTAGGATTACAAGCATGAGCCACTGGCACTTGGCTTATTTATTTATTTTCATGCTGTACTAGGGCTTAAACTCAGGGCCCGTGATCACTCCATTCACTTATTCACAGCTAGCACTGTCTCACAGACTTTTTTAGTCCCAACTGGCTTCAGATTGTCCTCTGGATCTCAGACTCCCGGGGTTTACAAGTGTGAGCCACTGATGCATTGTTCCAGTTGAAGTTTTAATAGGGTGCTGAGTTACAGAAAGGCATAGGGGTTTGGGATTCTGAGGGGTAAGTAGCCACTGGCTATGGGAGGCTGAGGAGAAGACATGACAACAAAGGTTGGCTACTGCAGAAATAAAGCCTTTAGGGTAACAGCTTCAGAAGAATAGATAGATGGCTACTGTAGCACACTCTGGGCAGGGTATCAGACCTTTTCCTCTAAGTTCATCTTCTCTATTTAGTGAGAAAGTATGTGTAAAGGGAGTGGACTTGACAATTGCATTTCTACAGAAGAAACTCTCTTTAGTCAGATAAGAGAACTGGGAAGGTGGCTCAGTGGTAGAGCCCTCACCTTGT